>NC_057806.1:450463857-450789347 GCF_018294505.1 Triticum aestivum
CTCCTCTCTCTCCTCTTTCCCCCCCTCCGTGAATCCTATTCCAACTAGGAAAGGGGGGAGTCCTACTCCCGGAGGGAGTAGGACTCCTCCTGGCGCGCCTCCTGTTGGCCGCCCCCCCCCTTTGAACCTTTATATACGGAGGCAAGGGGCACCCCTAAGGACATAAGTTGATCCACGTGATCATATTCTTAGCCGTGTGCGGTGCCCCCTTCCACCATAGTCCTCGATAATATTGTAGCGGTGCTTAGGCGAAGCCTTGCGACAGTAGTACATCAAGATCGTCACCACGCCGTCGTGCTGACGGAACTCTTCCCCGACACTTTGCTGGATCGGAGTCCGGGGATCGTCATCGAGCTAAATGTGTGCTAGAACTCGGAGGTGCCGTAGTTTCGGTGCTTGATCGGTCGGGCCGTGAAGACGTACGACTACATCAACCAAGTTAACGCTTCCGTTGTCGATCTACAAGGGTACGTAGATCACACTCTCCCCTCTCATTGCTATGCATCACCATGATCTTGCGTGTGCGTAGGAAATTTTTTGAAATTACTACGTTCCCCAACAGTGGCATCCGAGCCTAGGTTTTATATGTTGATGTTATATGCACGAGTAGAACACAAGTGAGTTGTGGGCGATATAAGTCATACTGCTTACCAGCATGTCATACTTTGGTTCGGCGGTATTGTTGGACGAAGCGGCCCGGACCGACATTACGCGTACGCTTACGCGAGACTGGTTCTCCCGACGTGCTTTGCACATAGGTGGCTTGCGGGTGACAGTTTCTCCAACTTTAGTTGAACCGAGTGTGGCTACGCCCGGTCCTTGTGAAGGTTAAAACAGCACCAACTTGACAAACTATCGTTGTGGTTTTGATGCGTAGGTAAGATTGGTTCTTGCTTAAAGCCTGTAGCAGCCACGTAAAACATGCAACAACAAAGTAGAGGACGTCTAACTTGTTTTTGCAGGGCATGTTGTGATGTGATATGGTCAAGACATGATGCTAAATTTATTGTATGAGATGATCATGTTTTGTAACCGAGTTATCGGCAACTGGCAGGAGCCATATGGTTGTCGCTTTATTGTATGCAATGCAATCGCGCTGTAATGCTTTACTTTATCACTAAGCGGTAGCGATAGTCGTGGAAGCATAAGATTGGCGAGACGACAACGATGCTACGATGGAGATCAAGGTGTCGCGTCGGTGACGATGGTGATCATGACGGTGCTTCGGAGATGGAGATCACAAGCACAAGATGATGATGGCCATATCATATCACTTATATTGATTGCATGTGATGTTTATCTTTGATGCATCTTATCTTGCTTTGATTGACGGTAGCATTATAAGATGATCTCTCACTAATTATCAAGAAGTGTTCACCCTGAGTATGCACCGTTGCGAAAGTTCTTCGTGCTGAGACACCACGTGATGATCGGGTGTGATAGGCTCTACGTTCAAATACAACAGGTGCAAAACAGTTGCACACGCGGAATACTCAGGTTATACTTGACGAGCCAAGCATATACAGATATGGCCTCGGAACACGGAGACCGAAAGGTCGAGCGTGAATCATATAGTAGATATGATCAACATAGTGATGTTCACCAATGAAACTACTCCATCTCACGTGATGATCGGACATGGTTTAGTTGATTTGGATCACGTAATCACTTAGAGGATTAGAGGGATGTCTATCTAAGTGGGAGTTCTTTAAGTAATATGATTAATTGAACCTAAATTTATCATGAACTTAGTACCTGATAGTATCTTGCTTGTTTATGTATGATTGTAGATAAATGGCCCGTGCTGTTGTTCCGTTGAATTTTAATGTGTTCCTTGAGAAAGCAAAGTTGAAAGATGATGGTAGCAATTACACGGACTGGGTTCGTAACTTGAGAATTATCCTCATTGCTGCACAGAAGAATTACGTCCTGGAAGCACCGCTGGGTGCCAGGCCTGCTGCTGGAGCAACACCAGATGTTGTGAACGTCTGGCAGAGCAAAGCTGATGACTACTCGATAGTTCAGTGTGCCATGCTTTACGGCTTAGAACCGGGAGTTCAACGATGTTTTGAACGTCATGGAGCATATGAGATGTTCCAGGAGTTGGAGTTAATATTTCAAGCAAATGCCCGGATTGAGAGATATGAAGTCTCCAATAAGTTCTATAGCTGCAAGATGGAGGAGAACAGTTCTGTCGGTGAGCATATACTCAAAATGTCTGGGTATAATAATCACTTGATTTAAATGGGAGTTAATCTTCCAGATGATTGCGTCATTGACAGAATTCTCCAATCACTGCCACCAAGCTACAAGAGCTTCGTGATGAACTATAATATGCAAGGGATGAATAAGACTATTCCCGAGCTCTTCGCAATGCTGAAAGCTGCGGAGGTAGAAATCAAAAAGGAGCATCAAGTGTTGATGGTCAACAAGACCACTAGTTTCAAGAAAAAGGGCAAAGGGAAGAAGAAGGGGAACTTCAAGAAGAACAACAAGCAAGTTGCTGCTCAAGAGAAGAAACTCAAGTCTGGACCTAAGCCTGAAACTGAGTGCTTCTACTGTAAGCAGACTGGTCACTGGAAGCGGAACTGCCCCAAGTATTTGGCAGATAAGAAGGATGGCAAGGTGAACAAAGGTATATGTGATATACATGTTATTGATGTGTACCTTACTAATGCTCGCAGTAGCACCTGGGTATTTGATACAGGTTCTGTTGCTAATATTTGCAACTCGAAACAGGGACTACGAATTAAGCGAAGATTGGCTAAGGACGAGGTGACGATGCGCGTGGGAAACGGTTCCAAAGTCGATGTGATCGCGGTCGGCACGCTACCTCTACATCTACCTTCGGGATTAATATTAGACCTAAATAATTGTTATTTGGTGCTAGCGTTAAGCATGAACATTATATCTGGATCTTGTTTGATGCGAGACGGTTATTCATTTAAATCAGAGAATAATGGTTGTTCTATTTATATGAGTAATATCTTTTATGGTCATGCACCCTTGAAGAGTGGTCTATTCTTATTGAATCTCGATAGTAGTAACACACATATTCATAATGTTGAAGCCAAAAGATGCAGAGTTGATAAAGATAGTGCAACTTATTTATGGCACTGCCGTTTAGGTCATATCGGTGTAAAGCGCATGAAGAAACTCCATACTGATGGACTTTTGGAACCACTTGATTATGAATCACTTGGTACTTGCGAACCGTGCCTCATGGGCAAGATGACTAAAACGCCATTCTCCGGAACTATGGAGAGAGCACCAGATTTGTTGGAAATCATACATATTGATGTATGTGGTCCGATGAATATTGAGGCTCGTGGTGGATATCGTTATTTTCTCACCTTCATAGATGACTTAAGCAGATATGGATATATCTACTTAATGAAACATAAGTCTGAAACGTTTGAAAAGTTCAAAGAATTTCAGAGTGAAGTTGAAAATCATCGTAACAAGAAAATAAAGTTTCTACGATCTGATCGTGGAGGAGAATATTTGAGTTACGAGTTTGGTGTACTTTTGAAACAATGCGGAATAGTTTCGCAACTCACGCCACCCGGAACACCACAGCGTAATGGTGTGTTCGAACGTCGTAATCGTACTTTACTAGATATGGTGCGATCTATGATGTCTCTTACTGATTTACTGCTATCGTTTTGGGGTTATGCTTTGGAGACGGCCGCATTCACGTTAAATAGGGCACCATCAAAATCCGTTGAGACGATGCCTTATGAAGTATGGTTTGGCAAGAAACCAAAGTTGTCGTTTCTGAAAGTTTGGGGCTGCGATGCTTATGTGAAAAAGCTTCAACCTGATAAGCTCGAACCCAAATCGGAGAAATGTGTCTTCATAGGATATCCAAAGGAGACTATTGGATACACCTTCTATCACAGATCCGAAGGCAAGACTTTTGTTGCTAAGTTCGGAAACTTTCTGGAGAAGGAGTTTCTCTCCAAAGAAGTGAGTGGGAGGAAAGTAGAACTTGACGAGGTAACTGTACCTGCTCCCTTATTGGAAAGTAGTGCATCACAGAAAACTGTTTCTGTGACACCTACACCAATTAGTGAGGAAGCTAATGATAATGATCATGAAACTTCAGAACAAGATACTACTGAACCTCGTAGATCAACCAGAGTGAGATCCGCGCCAGAGTGGTACGGTAATCCAGTTCTGGAAGTCATGCTACTAGATCATGATGAACCTACGAACTATGAAGAAGTGATGGTAAGCCCAGATTCTGCAAAATGGCTTGAAGCCATGAAATCTGAGATGGGATCCATGTATGAGAACAAAGTGTGGACTTTGGTTGACTTGCCCAATGATCGGCAAGCAATTAAGAATAAATGGATCTTCAAGAAGAAGACTGACGCCGACGGTAATATTACTGTCTACAAAGCTCGACTTGTCGCAAAAGGGTTTCGGCAAGTTCAAGGGGTTGACTACGATGAGACCTTCTCACCCGTAGCGATGCTTAAGTCTGTCCGAATCATGTTAGCAATTGCCGCATTTTATGATTATGAAGTTTGGCAGATGGATGTCAAAACTGCATTCCTGAATGGATTTCTGGAAGAAGAGTTGTATATGATGCAACCGGAAGGTTTTGTCGATCCAAAGGGAGCTAACAAAGTGTGCAAGCTCCAGCGATCCATTTATGGACTAGTGCAAGCCTCTCGGAGTTGGAATAAATGCTTTGATAGTGTGATCAAAGCATTTCGTTTTATACAGACTTTTGGAGAAGCCTGTATTTACAAGAAAGTGAGTGGGAGCTCTGTAGCATTTCTGATATTATATGTGGATGACATATTACTGATTGGAAATGATATAGAATTTCTAGATAGCATAAAGGGATACTTGAATAAGAGTTTTTCAATGAAAGACCTCGGTGAAGCTGCTTACATATTAGGCATAAAGATCTATAGAGATAGATCAAGATGTTTAATTGGACTTTCACAAAGTACATACCTTGACAAGATTTTGAAGAAGTTCAAAATGGATCAAGCAAAGAAAGGGTTCTTGCCTGTGTTACAAGGTGTGAAGTTGAGTCAGACTCGATGCCCAACCACTGCAGAAGATAGAGAGAAAATGAAAGATGTTCCCTATGCTTCAGCCATAGGCTCTATCATGTATGCAATGCTGTGTACCAGACCTGATGTGTGCCTTGCTATAAGTCTAGCAGGGAGGTACCAAAGTAATCCAGGAGTGGATCACTGGACAGCGGTCAAGAACATCCTGAAGTACCTGAAAAGGACTAAGGATATGTTTCTCGTATATGGAGGTGACAAAGAGCTCATCGTAAACGGTTACGTTGATGCAAGCTTTGACACTGATCCGGACGATTCTAAATCGCAAACCGGATACGTGTTTACATTAAACGGTGGAGCTGTCAGTTGGTGCAGTTCTAAACAAAGCATCGTGGCGGGATCTACGTGTGAAGCGGAATACATAGCTGCTTCGGAAGCAGCGAATGAAGGAGTCTGGATGAAGGAGTTCATATCTGATCTAGGTGTCATACCTAGTGCATCGGGTCCAATGAAAATCTTTTGTGACAATACTGGTGCAATTGCCTTGGCGAAGGAATCCAGATTTCACAAGAGAACCAAGCACATCAAGAGACACTTCAATTCGATCCGGGATCTAGTCCAGGTGGGAGACATAGAGATTTGCAAGATACATACGGATCTGAATGTTGCAGACCCGTTGACTAAGCCTCTTCCACGAGCAAAACATGATCAGCACCAAGGCTCCATGGGTGTTAGAATCATTACTGTGTAATCTAGATTATTGACTCTAGTGCAAGTGGGAGACTGAAGGAAATATGCCCTAGAGGTAATAATAAACTTATTATTTATTTCCTTATATCATGATAAAAGTTTATTATTCATGCTAGAATTGTATTAACCGGAAACATAATACATGTGTGAATACATAGACAAACAGAGTGTCACTAGTATGCCTCTACTTGACTAGCTCGTTAATCAAAGATGGTTATGTTTCCTAACCATGGACAAAGAGTTGTTATTTGATTAACGGGATCACATCATTAGTTGAATGATCTAATTGACATGACCCATTCCATTAGCTTAGCACCCGATTGTTTAGTATGTTGCTATTGCTTTCTTCATGACTTATACATGTTCCTATGACTATGAGATTATGCAACTCCCGTTTGCCAGAGGAACACTTTGTGTGCTACCAAACGTCACAACGTAACTGGGTGATTATAAAGGAGCTCTACAGGTGTCTCCAAAGGTATATGTTGGGTTGGCGTATTTCGAGATTAGGATTTGTCACTCCGATTGTCGGAGAGGTATCTCTGGGCCCTCTCGGTAATGCACATCACTTAAGCCTTGCAAGCATTGCAACTAATGAGTTAGTTGCGGGATGATATATTACAGAACGAGTAAAGAGACTTGCCGGTAACGATATTGAACTAGGTATAGGATACCGACGATCGAATCTCGGGCAAGTAACATACCGATGACAAAGGGAACAACGTATGTTGTTATGCGGTCTGACCGATAAAAGATCTTCACAGAATATGTAGGAACCAATATGGGCATCCAGGTCCCGCTATTGGTTATTGACCGGAGACATGTCTCGGTCATGTCTACATGGTTCTCGAACCCGTAGGGTCCGCACGCTTAAGGTTTTGATGACAGTTATATTATGAGTTTATGCGTTTTGATGTACCGAAGGTTGTTCGGAGTCCCGGATGTGATCACGGACATGACGAGGAGTCTTGAAATGGTCGAGACATAAAGATTGATATATTGGAAGCCTATGTTTGGATATCGGAAGTGTTCCGGGTGAAATCGGGATTTTACCGGATTACCGGGAGGTTACCGGAACCCCCCCGGGAGGTATATGGGCCTTAGTGGGCCTTAGTAGAAGAGAGGAGAGGTGGCCAGAGATGGGCCGCACGCCCCTCCCCCCTTGGTCCGAATAGGACAAGGAGAGGGGGCCGGCCCCCCTTCCTCCTCTCTCTCCTCTCCCCCCCCTCCGCGAATCCTATTCCAACTAGGAAAGGGGGGAGTCCTACTCCCGGAGGGAGTAGGACTCCTCCTGGCGCGCCTCCTCTTGGCCGCCCCCCCTTTGAACCTTTATATACGGAGGCAAGGGGCACCCCTAAGGACATAAGTTGATCCACGTGATCATATTCTTAGCCGTGTGCGGTGCCCCCTTCCACCATAGTCCTCGATAATATTGTAGCGGTGCTTAGGCGAAGCCCTGCGACAGTAGTACATCAAGATCGTCACCACGCCGCCGTGCTGACGGAACTCTTCCCCGACACTTTGCTGGATCGGAGTCCGGGGATCGTCGTCGAGCTAAATGTGTGCTAGAACTCGGAGGTGCCGTAGTTTCGGTGCTTGATCGGTCGGGCCGTGAAGACGTACGACTACATCAACCAAGTTAACGCTTCCGTTGTCGATCTACAAGGGTACGTAGATCACACTCTCCCCTCTCGTTGCTATGCATCACCATGATCTTGTGTGTGCGTAGGAATTTTTTTGAAATTACTACGTTCCCCAACAGAATCTTCTTCTTGGGGCGCTCGCCCTCGACATCACCAGGGTCATCGCGGCTGATCTTATAGCGCAATGCACCACATACCGGGCAAGCGTTCAAATCCTCGTACTCACCGCGGTAGAGGATGCAATCATTAGGGCATGCATGTATCTTCTGAACCTCTAACCCTAGAGCGCAGACAACCTTCTGTGCTTCGTACGTACTCTCGGGCAATTCATTGTCCTTTGGAAGCATATCCTTTATCATTACCAGCAACTTTCCAAATCCCTTGTCAGATACAGCATTCTCTGCCTTCCGTTGCAGCAATTCCAGTGTGGTGCCCAGCTTTTTCTTGTCACCTACGCAATTCGGGTACAACAATTTTTTGTGATCCTCTAACATGCGCTGCAACTTCTTCTTCTCCAAATCACTTGTACAGTTTCTCTTTGCATCGGCAATGGCCCGACCTAGATCATCAACGGGTTCATCTGATGCCTCTTCTTCAGCTTCTTCCCGCATTGTCGGCTCAGCTTCTTCCCGCATTACCGGCTCAGCTTCTTCTCCCATTGTTGTATCATTGTATTCAGGGAACCCATGGCCAGGATAGCTGTCGTCGTCCTCTTCTTCTTCATTGTCTTCCATCATAACCCCTCTTTCTCCGTGCTTGGTCCAAACATTATAATGGGGCATGAAACCGGACTTAAATAGGTGGACGTGAATGGTTCTTGACGTAGAGTAATTGTGACCATTTTTACAACCAGCACATGGACAAGGCATAAAACCATCCGCCCGCTTGTTTGCCTCAGCCGCAAGCAGAAAAGTATGCACACCCTCAACGAACTGGGGAGAGCATCGGTCATCGTATATCCATTGCCGGCTCATCTTCATTACACAACACCGAATAGACCAAATTAATACAAGTTCATACAACACTTAAATGCAACAAACAAATAACTCTCTAGCTAAAGCATTTAAATGCAACAACAAATGCGATCAAGATCGCAACTAAGGTAACAATGGATCCAACAGCATAATGATACCAAGCCTCACTATCGATGGCATATTTTCTAATCTTTCTAATCTTCAAGCGCATTTTCTCCATCTTGATCTTGTGATCATCGACGACATCGGCAACATGCAACTCCAATTCCATCTTCTCCCCCTCAATTCTTTTCAATTTTTCTTTCAAGTACTCGTTTTCTCTTTCAACTAAATTTAACCTCTCGACAATAGGGTCAGTTGGAATTTCCGGTTCACATACCTCCTAGAAAAAATTTCTATGTCAACTTGATGGGCATAATTTGTCATAAACACGAAATGCAACTAGTTTTAAAAGAGAATATATATACCACATCCGAATCATAACAAGGACGAGGGCCGACGGGGACGGATATCAAAACCATGGCACTATATGTATAACAAACAACGTACGGGTAAAATAATTATACGAGTAACTATATATCCAAATCACACAAACATCAATTTTTATATAAAATTTCATGAACAAGAGGCTCACCACAAGGTGGTGCCGGCGACGGGACGGTGCGGGCGATCGACGGTGGTTTCGACGGAGATTTAGAAGGCACTAAGTAAACCACACCTACATATGCAAACTAAGTGTTATCTTTGACCTCAAATTGCATATAAATCAAATACTAGCACACACACACACACACATATATATATATATATATATATATATATATATATATATATATATATATATATATATATATATATCCTCCCAAATTACTAAACTCACAAATTAATCACTATATAAAGCATTGCAAGAGCTAATCTAGCAATGAGAGATGAAAGGACGAAGTTGCTAACCTTTGTGATCATTTGAATGGATGGGGGCCTTCAAATCTTGACAAATTTTGAGCAAAATGTGTGACGAGCTCGAGAGGAAGAGGGGAAGAACAGAGAGAGGAGAGGGAAAAGGGGAAGAACAGAGCGAGCTCGGGTGGACGAATGGTTTATGTAGGACGACCTTTAGTACCGGTTCGTGCCAAGAACCGGTACTAAAGGGGCTGGAGGGGCCCCAGTCTGACAACATCCTGCCACCACTCTCGTTAGTACCGGTTCGTGGCACGAACCGGTGCTAAAGATTCGCCACGAACCGGTACTAATGAAAGCGGCCCAGCTAGCCGTTGGAACCGGCACTAATGTGCTTCACGTTTGACCATTTTTCTACTAGTGATCTAATCCATCCCGATAAACAACTTGAGGAGGATCGGAGCCTGGAAGACTGACTCGAAGAAGAAGCACCACCATCCGTCCAAGTGCCGCCCTTGCGAGAACTAAAACACTACTTATCTAAGCCGAGACACCAGGATTATCCTCCGCACCACTGGGCGCCGGAGCGGCATGCGGAGGGGAGGCGAATCCATGGGCTCGTCGACGGTGATCGAAGGGAAGAATGCTTTCTCTAGTCGCCTTGCGAGAAGGGAAAGAAAAGGCACAAAAGTTAATTTGTTCTTGTGGCTACTCTAAACTAATATTTGACAGTACTTCCTTCATTCTAAAATGTAGTGCGTATAGATTTTTTAATAAATCGAACTTTATAAATGTGTATTAGTTAGTTACACTCCCTTCTCCGCAAAAAACAGTTAGTTATGCTCCCTTACTTTTCTACAAAATGCAGGCACATCGGCTAGAACCTCCGGCCGACGATCGGCTTCTAGGTGGGGAGCAAAGCATCCCTTCGGCCACAAAGGTGATGCTTCCGTGATTATGTCCTGCGAACGTACTGACAATCCCGCTGCACTGTACCGGCTTGAGGAATACTTTGAGTTGGCGCGTCTTATTCATAGCAATCAAAATCCAAAAGCAGCAGCAAATCAAGAATTCTCTTGGCCGATCGATCGGGCGCGGTGCCCAGCTCGCAGATGCCCATGCACTCGGCAAAGGAAAGCGGCGGCTCCGGTGACGTCGCGTCACCGTACAGCGGGGCCCGGCAGAGCCAGCTGTTGCACACTTGCCCGTCGACGTCGGCGAGCGGGGGAAACCAGGTCGGCGCGCCAAAGTAACATCCGGCGGCGCTGGCGGAGCTGGAGCAGCCAGCTAGCTTTACCGACGCCGACTGTTCACCGTGGGTGGCGATCGCACGAGTGCGCTGCGGTGCATGCAGGGTAGGGATCGGAGACCCGCGGGAGCCGGCCGCGGGGGCGGGGCGTGTCGCCGTGCGGCAGCAGGCACGGGGAAGCCTGCCGCTGCCGGATCGCCCGCGGCCTCTGCCATACAGCTGCTTCCCGCTGCCGCCCCACGGGGAATTATCCTTTGCATGGCGCGGCTGGTAGTACGTGCGTACCGCGTACCTTCCCATGGTGGGCAATGGACGTACTGTGGTAGTAGGTCGGGTCGGAGAGTGGCTGGGAAAGACAGATGGAGCTGCCCGGTACTTTCCCGGGGCCCGGCGGCACCCGTCGTCCATCCCCCGGATGTGACCGCTCAACCGTACGTGCGCTCTGCTTTGTGGAGAGTGTGTAGGGACCGGACACGGACAGGCACAAGAGTAGATAGATAGACGGACGTGTGTATGTACGTGAGGTGTGTTCACGTGTGCTGCTACGTACAGACAGGTATGTATCGCAGGCGCCAACATTGAGCTTGATTGGCTAATCATCATCTGGACTAAAACCTCCCATCCGGGTACGTACTCCCTGGGATGCATGGTACCAATGCGGTTGAGTGACCTCTTCCGCAGGCTATCCACCGTTGACTGGCCTGTTAGGCCTTGTACAATGAAAGATGCTTAGGAAGGTGTTTAAAAAAATAAATCGAATTTTTGTGAAGCATCGGTGTCTATTTTTATAGGAGAGACGCTTAGTTAAGCGTCTATCCTGTACAAATAAGCATCGGTGCTTAAAAAAACCTGGTTGATTTCTCTAAGCACCTTCCCCGAAGCACCTTGCATTGTACAAGGCCTTGTTAGTGCTACGGACGCGCGAAGTATACATTGCATGCATAGTTTAAAAAACTGGACCGGACCGGTGGTCGAACCGGGAAAAACAGAAACCGGCGATCCAAGCAGTTTTTTTAAGTGCGGACCGTTTGAGCAATCGAACCGGAAAAACCGGCCGAACCGTCCGTTCTTCCCAAAACTGATGAATCGGGTGGTTCATAGAAAACCGATCGGTTTGATGTCGTTTTCAGAAAAGCCTCTCAATCAACTTGTTTTCGTGCGAACAAGCTGGAGGTAGGATAAAAAAAGGAAGAAAACACCTCTTTTAATACGGTTTCAACAATTTTAGGAGCATTTCTCTCAATTTTATACACGGACAAATCCTATTGGTGCCGGTGGCCCCGCCGGCGCAACCCTTGCTTGGCGCCATGCCATGGCGATGTCGCTTCTCCCTCATCGCTCTGCGCGGCAGCACCAGGCCACCAGTCCACACTGCCATTCTCGCGTCCCACCATCTGCACCACCTCTATTGACGGTTTAGGAGGGGGGATGCCGCCATCTGGTCCAATTAGTGCGTACAACTTCGACCTCTCTCCTCTCCAGTCAAATCGACCAGGCTTCCCTCTGATTGCCTCCCTCCATTTCAAAGTCTAGACCAAGAGCATCCGAGCAGGAGGACCAAGATGCCCGACGGTCACCTCTGATATCACAATTTTTATCTATTGACTGGTGCATTTATTGATAATGGTGCATTTATTGATATATATATTATTTTATTGCTTAAAAAACCGACAATCGAATCGATGAACTGGCGGTCCATGGGTAAAAACCTGAACCGGCAACCTTGCCGGTTTGGTTTTTTAAACTATGGTTACATGGTAGTAAATCATTGAAGTGTTGGATGGATGGATGGTTGCTGTCGGTGTCAAAACGGGTGGATCTCGGGTAGGGGGTCCCAAACTGTGCGTCTAAGGCGGATGGTAACAAGAGGCCGGGGACACGATATTTTACCCAGGTCCGGGCCCTCTTGATGGAGGTAAAACCCTACATCCTGCTTGATTTATTCTTGATGATATGAGTATTACAAGAGTTGATCTACCACGAGATCGGAGAGGCTAAACCCTAGAAGCTAGCCTATGGTATTATTGTATGTTGTCCTACGGACTAAAACCCTCTGGTTTATATAGATACCGGAGGGGGCTAGGGTTACACAAGGTCGGTTACAAAGGAGGAGATATACATATCCGTATTGCCTAGCTTGCCTTCCACGCCAAGTAGAGTCCCATCTGGACCACGAGACGAAGTCTTTAATCTTGTATCTTCATAGTCCAACAGTCCGGCCAAAGGATATAATCCGGCTGTCTGGATATCCCCTAATCCAGGACTCCCTCAGTAGCCCCTGAACCAGGCTTCAATGACGATGAGTCCAGCGTGCAGTGTTGTGTTCGACATTGCAAGGCAGGTTCCTCCTCCGAATACACCACAGTAAAATTTGAATACAAGGATAGTATCCGACCCTGCAAAATAAGTTCCACATACCACCGTAGAGAGAATAATATTTCCACAAATCTAATCTGTTGACACGTCTTGGCAACATGACATTATGTCATGGCCCGGTGATTATTCGAACCGTTTCCTTTAACTAGCCCCGCACATAATGCGGGGCAGTTTCCTGACATGTCTTGTCAACGCAGAGAACGTGTCCCTCTTATTACGGGATTCTCATCAATAATGGTGTGGGTAACCCAACCGTGCCATCGATTACGGTGCTTGGGGGATAAGCGAGTTTTACCGGGCTAGTGGGGACGCATAGTTTCGGCCGCCCTTATAAAGGGACAAGGTTTAACCTTTTTCTACCCACGCCTTCTTCCTCCTTGCTCATCCATTCTTGCACACTCGAGATCCAACACCCAAGTCCACATCCTTCCCCTCAACCTTCTCCAAACATGTCCGGAGCGGGAGGCAAATGGATGGCTTCCTCCATTATGGAGGGACACATCAAGAAGCTGCGCAGAGCCGGATACTTAGCCGCGAATATCGCGCATCGGCTGCCCGCTGCGGGGCAGATCGTCCCTACCCCGGAACCTCACGAGAGGGTAGTTTTCCTCCACCACTTCCTCCGCGGACTGGGGTTTCCCCTCCATCCATTCGTTCGCGGTCTCATGTTCTACTACGGGCTGGACTTCCATGATCTGGCCCCGAACTTCATCCTCAACATTTCGGCGTTCATCGTCGTGTGTGAGGCTTTCCTCCGCATCCGACCCCACTTCGGCCTGTGGCTAAAGACCTTCAATATCAAGCCGAAGGTGGTGGGGGGCTAACAAATAGAATGCGGCGGAGCCATGGTGGGCAAGATGCCCAATGTTATATGGCTTGAAGGCTCCTTCGTGGTGACCATAAAGGGGTGGCAATCGGCGTGGTTCTACATCACCGAGCCGTGCGACACCACCTGGGTGGCGGCCCCCGAGTTTTGATCCGGAATCCGCACGCGGATCACCTCCTGGAAAGAGAAGGGCATGTCCTGGGGTTCATCGGTGGAGCTGGACGGACTCCAGAAGTGTATCCAGAATATGGCAAGCAAAAAGCTCAAGCTTGTCAACATAGTCCAGGTCATGCTCATCCGTCGGATCCTCCCGTGTCAACAACGGGACTTCAATTTGTAGGAGTTCGACCTTGCCCATCACTAGACTCTGAGCGAGCTCTTCGACACGACGCATAAGGACGTCTGGAGGGTGCTGTTCAAGGGCGCCGAGGTCCCTCCCTCTCTCACCGAGGACCGAGGGCTAAGCGCGAAGCGCCCAGCGCATTCGGTGAGTTCTATACATCCGGTAGGATATTTTATTTCCCCTAGCTTAATCATGTGCGGGGTCTGAGCTCCATGCCTTTGACAGGACTGGGTGGAGACGTCGGGGCAAATTAACTATCTGGTCCCTCTGCCCGGAGACACTGC
Source organism: Triticum aestivum (assembly GCF_018294505.1). Classification (NCBI taxonomy): domain Eukaryota; kingdom Viridiplantae; phylum Streptophyta; class Magnoliopsida; order Poales; family Poaceae; genus Triticum; species Triticum aestivum. The sequence continues at coordinate 450,478,230 of NC_057806.1, forward strand.
GGACACTCTCCTGACGGAGATGCTGAGTCCGGCTCCTTACAAGGTGCCGGAGAAGACCAAGAAGGCTAAGGGAACCCGAAAGAGTTCCCGACACTAGGTGTTATCGGACTCATCGTCCAATAACTCCGCGACTCACTCCTCCCCCGAAGACGAGGAGGAAGATGAAGATGCTCCCCCTCCAGTCGGGGGAGACAAGAAAAGGAAGGCCGCCCCAACCGGGGGGGGGGGGGCGAAGGGTCCAAAAAGGGAAGGACTCTCCTTCCGGACTACTCCACCGCCGCCGCCGAAGGCGAAGACGAGTGGCTGCTCAGGGCCAAGCCCGCGAAGTCGTAAGTATTCGGATGCCAGAGTAATTCATAGCATACCTTCGTCGCACTGCTTCTCCTAACGCCGAATGATTATGCAGACCGCCACGAGCCCGTATCGACGTATCGTCGGACGGCTCCCTGGGCTCGTCGGATATGGATATCGATCCACTTCCGACTGCCACCTCCCCTTGCCCTACGGACAATGCCGAGGTATTGTCTCAAGAGGCACCGGGTCGAGGGGAGATAGTCCCGGAGGCGCTTCGAGGCGACCTTACGGATTCCGGGAGCAGAGGGAGCAAGGCTCCCGAGGGCTTCGAGTTCGGCCCTCAGCCGAACACCGCGCCGGAACCTCCAGTGGTTCCGGTCTCAAGCAGGCGGCCTCCTTCCAAAAAGGGCAAGACGCCTGTGCCGGTGACCTCTGTCCATCCAGAGGCACTGGACAATCTGCTGGGAGCACTTCTCAGCGCTTCCATCGACGAAGAGCACCGCACTATTATGAGTGTGGTGATCCAGAAGGTTCAGTCCGTCAAGAGCGGACTGGCTGAAGCCTGTGCCAGCCTTCTGACAGGCTTTGAGGTAAGTATTTGAAATATAGGAAAAATATTACCGCATAGACAGTAGCCCCTGATGCTCTGGTCGGTGTTCACAAAGAAAAGCCGAACAGAGGATCAAACAATATCGCAGGAGTCTAATATAAGTATGTCTATATGCGTATGCAGGCTTCGCTGCTGGCCTCTGCCGCACTGACTGCGGAGGTCGCCACACTGAAGCAGGACCTCGAAGGGTCCAAGGAAGAGCTCAGCCTTGCCAAGAGGCAGCTCGAGGAGAAAAAAGGTAAGTAGTACCTAGTCTATGAATATATATATAAAAAGAATACGATTGCAAAATGACAGGATCATCGTAAATTTGCCAGGGGCCACGACCAAGGTGGCGACCCTGAAGCAAGCACTATCCGAGGCCGAAAACAAAGCGGCCAAGGAGCGCACCGAGCGGGAAAGGCATGAGGCACGGGTGGGCGAGCTGCAGCAAGAGCTCCACACTCTCGTGATGAAGCACGAGGCGTTGGAGCTTGACTTGAAGACGCGAGAGTCCGAGCTTGCCACGGCCCTTGAAAGTGCAAAGAGTGTCAAGGCCGAAGCCCAAAAGGCCCTCCAGGAGATTGATGCGATGAAGAAGATAGCGGCGGGTAAGGCATTCTATATGCAAAGCAAGCATGTGAAAGTAAATTACTTGTTACTTACCCGAATCCGGAGCTCTCCAGGAGCATTCGCAGATTTGTCCCGCAGCGTGTCGGATGCCGCACAGTTTTACCAGGCCGAGGAGGGAAGCTCAACGAAGAAGCTGTTCTAGTCTCAGTATACTGGGACCGAACACCCGATGCCTCTGAGCGACCAGCTGAAGCAACTGGTCGAGCTCCACAAGGCGGCCAAACAGACTATGAAGGGCTTTACAGTCCGGATGTGGCCTGGCGACGCCCTTCCCAACAGCTACTTCGGCCTGGTGAGGCGGCTTGTGGATGCCTGCCCACGGCTGGAAGTCATCAAACGGTCCGTCTGCATCAAAGGTGCACGTCGGGCTTTCACCCGTGTGAAGGTGCAATGGGCCAAGATGGACGCCGTGAAGCTGGTGAAGGAATGGCCGCCGCAGGGCAAGGAGCATCGCCACCCCGAGATGTACTATAAGGGTGTCCTGAAGGGTGCCCGTCTTGTAGCGGACGAGTGTGCAAAAGATGTAATATTTGAATGAACTTGCTCGTGTAATCCTGTATTATGAAAACTTGTTCATATGCGCTATGCAATGCTTGTCTGAATTTAAAATATTACCTTCTGTTCGACTGTTTATCAAATCTGAGAGATGGCTAGTCGTCGGCTTCTGCCCCCACGCCGCGAGTGCTGGGGTGTTCGGGATAAACCTGAGCACTCTTGTTCCTATTGTTGGGTCCTTCGAGAGGTGCTCAGCACAACGAACAAGACAATCGAACTATAATGCGTTATCACTCTCACTTAGCCATAGAATTCTATAATTTTAAATTTCGGCGAAGCCCCTAGTATTCGGAAGGCCGAATTCAGGGCACGATACATGCCTTAAGCCGGACAGGGCTGGCTCCTCGCTCTAAGAGGCATAAGTCTTTAGGGACTTGAAACCTCTCGAACAGCGACCAGTCTCTCGCCTTATCATGACAGTCAGTTTTAGCTTTCTCTACTGAGGTGCTTAGCCCAACAGAACCGGGGCACAATCGCAGTAGTTCTCCCAGTGCTACCTTAGCCGATATAGCGGAACGTAAGGTACCAAAACATGGGAGCCAGGCAAACCCAACTATTGACCCAAGACAAGATTCGGAGCTGATGCATATAATGCTATAAGTTCGGGGTGCCGCACTGTCGAAAGTGTTCGGACTTCTCACGTCGTATTATGGGGTATGCTTAAGCCCCTAGTGTATTGGTCGTACCAGAGTGTACAGGTGCTAGATATCGTGAATGAACATATATATAAAAAGGAAGAATGCAGTAATAGTCTTAATGCTATGCATTGTTTATTCAGAAAGGTGCATTAAAGCAGAATATTACAAGTAGTGTGATAAGCAAAAAGTGGGACTGTTTAACATGTCCCTTCCAAGGGCAAGCCGAGGAATAGTATTAAAGCAAATATTTCACTCGTTATCGTAATCCACCTGGGAGTTCCGTGGTGTGACGTAGCTTTCTGCCTCCTTGGTTCTGCATCATGTGTTCGGCAATCATGCTGCCGGATAGGGTTTCCAGAGATTAAAGTCCTGAAAGAGAAAAATAATAAAGCGGGAAGCCCTTAGTGCGGTTTAAGACGCGACTTGGAGCGTGCTGCAGTCGTGCCCCCTCCCCGCCTGTGCCCATGGTATTTTTAATGCGTAATTATGCATGCGTGGCACGGATTTCGCCGCTTGGCTGGGACTGGGGTGGGGGCCGCATTGCTGTGCGAGCTCGGGACGTGCCAGGAGGTCCTGTTGCCGATTACTCCGGGCGCGCTTGAAGGTGTCCAGGTCCTTAATCGCCGAACTAGTGGATTGCCTTAAGAGGCACCTTTGCGCTTCTGCTGCGAGGGCCGTGGTGTGCTCCTCCGTACGGAGAGAGCGCTCTGTGTTTCCATTGACTGTCATGACCCCCCGAGGTCCTAACATCTTAAGCTTGAGATATGCATAATGCGGTACCACATTGAATCTTGCAAATGCGGTTCGCCCGAGCAGTGCATGGTGGCCACTTCGGAACGGGGCTATGTTGAAGATTAACTCTTCGCTTCGGAAGTTATCCGGAGATCCGAAGACCTCTTCCAATGTTATTGAGCCTGTGCAATGGGCCTCTACACCTGGTATGACGCCTTTAAATGTTGTTTTTGTGGGTTTGATCCTTGAGGGATCGATACCCATTTTGTGCGTTGTGTCTTGATAAAGCAGGTTCAGGTTGTTGCTGTTGGGGAACATAGTAATTTCAAAAAAATTCCTACGCACATGCAAGATCATGGTGATGCATAGCAACGAGAGGGGAGAGTGTTGTCCACGTACCCTCGTAGACCGAAAGCGGAAGCGTTAGCACAACGCGGTTGATGTAGTCGAATGTCTTCATGGCCCGACTGATCAAGCACCGAAACTACGGCACCTCCGAGTTCTAGCACACGTTCAGCTCGATGACGATCTCCGGACTCCGATCCATCAAAGTGTCGGGGAAGAGTTCCGTCAGCACGACGGCGTGGTGACAATCTTGATGTTCTACCGTCGCAGGGCTTCGCCTAAGCACCGCTACAATATTATCGAGGATTATGGTGGAGGGGGCACCGCACACGGCTAAGAGAACGATCACGAAGATCAACTTGTGTGTCTTTGGGGTGCCCCCCTGCACCCGTATATAAAGGAGCAAGGGAGGAGGAGGCTGGCCCTAGGAGGGGGCGCGCCAAGTGTGGAGTACTACTAGGACTCCCTAGTCCTAGTAGGATTCCACCTCCCATATAGAATAGGAAAAGAGGAAGGGAAAAGGAGAAGGAAGGAAGGGGGCGCCCCCCTTCCCTAGTCCAATTCGGACCAGGCCAAGGGGAGGGGTGCGGCCACCCTTGAGGGCCTTTTCCTTCTTTCTCGTATGGCCCAATAAGGCCCAATACGTATTCCCGTAACTCTCCGGTACTCTGAAAAATACCCGAATCACTCGGAACCTTTCCGATGTCCGAATATAGTCGTCCAATATATTGATATTTACGTCTCGACCATTTCGAGACTCTCGTCATGTCTCCGATCTCATCCGGGACTCCGAACTCCTTCAGTACATCAATACTCATAAACTCATAATATAATTGTCATCGAAACCTTAAGCGTGCGGACCCTACGGGTTCGAGAACAATGTAGACATGACCGAGACACGTCTCTAGTCAATAACCAATAGTGGAACCTGGATGCTCATATTGGCTCCCACATATTCTACAAAGATCTTTATCGGTCAGACCGCATAACAACATACGTTTGTTCCCTTTGTCATCGGTATGTTACTTGCCTGAGATTCGATCGTCGGTATCTCAATACCTAGTTCAATCTCGTTACCGGCAAGTCTCCTTACTCGTTCTGTAATACATCATCCCGCAACTAATTTATTAGTTGCAATGCTTGCAAGGCTTTAAGTGATGTGCATTACCGAGAGGGCCCAGAGATACCTCTCCGACAATCGGAGTGACAAATTCTAATCTCGAAATACGCCAACCCAACAAGTACCTTTGGAGACACCTGTAGAGCACCTTTATAATCACCCAGTTACGTTGTGACGTTTGGTAGCACACAAAGTGTTCCTCCGGTAAACGGGAGTTGCATAATCTCACAGTCATAGGAACATGTATAAGTCATGAAGAAAACAATAGCAACAAACTAAACGATCAAGTGCTATGCTAACGGAATGGGTCAAGTCAATCACATCATTCTCCTAATGATGTGATCCCGTTAATCAAATGACAACTCTTTGTCTATGGCTAGGAAATATAACCATCTTTGATCAACAAGCCAGTCAAGTAGAGGCATACTAGTGACACTCTGTTTGTCTATGTATTCACACATGTATCATGTTTCCGGTTAATACAATTCTAGCATGAATAATAAACATTTATCATGATATAAGGAAATAAATAATAACTTTATTATTGACTCTAGGGCATATTTCCTTCAGTCTCCCACTTGCACTAGAGTCAATAATCTAGCTCACATCTCCATGTGATTTAACACCAATAGTTCACATCACCATGTGATTAACACCTATAGTTCACATCGACATGTGACCAACACTCAAAGGGTTTACTAGAGTCAATAATCTAGTTCACATTGCTATGTGATTAATACCCAAAGAGTACTAAGGTGTGATCATGTTTTGCTTATGAGGGAAGTTTAGTCAGCGGGTCTACTACATTCAGATTCGTATGTATTTTGCAAATTTCTATGTCAACAATGCTCTGCGTGGAACTATTCTAGCTAATTGCTCCCACTTTCAATATGTATCCAGATTGAGATTTAGAGTCATCTGGACCAGTGTCAAAATTTGCATCGACGTAACCCCTTACGACGAACCTTTTTGTCACCTCCATAATCGAGAAACATATCCTTATTCCACTAAGGATAATTTGACCGTTGTCTAGTGATCTACTCCTAGATCACTATTGTACTCCCTTGCCAAAAACAGTGTAGGGTATACAATAGATCTAGTACACAGCATGACATATTTTATAGAACCTATTGCCAAGGCATAGGGAATGACTTTCATTCTCTCTCTATCTTCTGCCGTGGTCGGGTTTTGAGTCTTACTCAACTTCACACCTTGTAACACAGGCAAGAACTCCTTCTTTGACTGTTCTATTTTGAACTACAAAATCTTATCAAGGTATGTACTCATTGAAAAACTTATCAAGCGTCTTGATCTATCTCTATAGATCTTGATGCTCAATATGTAAGCAGCTTAACCGAGGTCTTTCTTTGAAAAACTCCTTTCAAACATTCATTTATGCTTTGCAGAATAATTCTACATTATGTTCGATCAACAATATGTCTTTCACATATACTTATCAGAAATGTTGTAGTGCTCCCACTCACTTTCTTGTAAATACAGGCTTCACCGCAAGTCTGTATAAAACTATATGCTTTGATCAACTTATCAAAGCGTATATTCCAACTCCGAGATGCTTGCACCAGTCCATAGATGGATGTTGTTAGTACCTTTAGGATTGACAAAACCTTCTGGTTGCATCATATACAACTCTTCTTTAATAAATCCATTAAGGAATGTAGTTTTGTTTATCCATTTGCCAGATTTCATAAAATGTGGCAATTGCTAACATGATTCAGACAGACTTAAGCATAGATACGAGTGAGAAACTCTCATCGTAGTCAACACCTTGAACTTGTCGTAAACCTTTTGCGACAATTCTAGCTTTGTAGATAGTAACACTACTATCAGCGTCCGTCTTCCTCTTGAAGATCCATTTAATCTCAATGGCTCGCCGATCTCTAGGCAAGTCAATAAAGTCCATACTTTGTTCTTATACATGGATATCATCTCAGATTTCATGGCCTCAAGCCATTTCGCGGAATCTGGGCTCATCATCGCTTCCTCATAGTTCGTAGGTTCATCATGGTCAAGTAACATGACCTCCAGAACAGGATTACCGTACCACTCTGGTGCGGATCTCACTCTGGTTTACCTACGAGGTTCGGTAGTAACTTGATCTAAAGTTACATGATCATCATCATTAGCTTCCTCACTAATTGGTGTAGTAGTCACAGGAACAGATTTCTGTGATGAACTACTTTCCAATAAGGGAGCAGGTACAGTTACCTCATCAAGTTCTACTTTCCTCCCACTCACTTCTTTCGAGAGAAACTCTTTCTCTAAAAAGGATCCATTCTCAGCAACGCATATCTTGCCTTCGGATCTATGATAGAAGTTGTACCCAACAGTTTCTTTTGGGTATCCTATGAAGATTTACTTCTCTAATTTGGGTTTGAGCTTATCATGTTGAAACTTTTGCACATAAGCATCGCAGTCCCAAACTTTAAGAAACGACAGCTTAGGTTTCTCGTCAAACCACAGTTCATACGGTGTCATCTCCACGGATTTAGATGGTGCCCTATTTAACGTGAATGTAGTTGTCTCTAATGCATAACCCCAAAACGATAGCGGTAAATCAGTAAGAGACATCATAGATCGCACTATATCTAATAAAGTACGGTTATGACGTTCGGACACACCATTACACTGTGGTGTTCCAAGTGGCGTGAGTAGTGAAACTATTTCACATTGTTTTAACTGAAGGCCAAACTCGTAACTCAAATATTTTACTTCTGCGATCATATCGTAGAAACTTTTATTTTTGTTACGATGATTCTCCACTTCACTCTGAAATTCTTTGAACTTTTTAAATATTTCAGACTTGTGTTTCATCAAGTAGATATACTCATATCTGCTCGAATCATCTGTGAAGATCAGAAAATAATGATACCTGCCGCGAGCCTCAATATTCATCGGAACACATACATCAGTATGTATGATTTCCAACAAATCTCTTGCTCGCTCCATTGTTGCGGAGAACGGAGTCTTAGTCATCTTGCCCATGAGGCATGGTTCGCAAGCATCAACTGATTCATAATCAAGTGATTCCAAAAGCCCATCAGCATGGAGTTTCTTCATGCGCTTTACACCAATATGACCTAAACGGCAGTGCCACAAATAAGTTGCACTATCATTATTAACTTTGCATCTTTTGGCTTCAATATTATGAATATGTGTATCACTACGATCGAGATCCAACAAACCATTTTCATTGGATGTGTAACCATATAAGGTTTTATTCATGTAAACAGAACAACAATTTATTCTCTTACTTAAATGAATAACCGTATTGCAATAAACATGATCAAATCATATTCATGCTCAATGCAAACACCAAATAACACTTATTTACGTTCAACACTAATCCCGAAAGTATAGGGAGTGTGCAATGATCATCATATCAATCTTGGAACCACTTCCAACACACATCGTCACTTCACCCTTAACTAGTCTCTGTTCATTCTGCAACTCCCGTTTTGAGTTACTACTCTTAGCAACTGAACCAGTATCAAATACCGAGGGGTTGCTACGAACACTAGTAAAATACACATAAATAATCTGTATATCAAATATACCTTTGTTTACTTTGCCATCCTTCTTATCCGCCAAATACTTGGGGTAGTTCCGCTTTCAATGACCAGTCCCTTTGCAGTAGAAGCACTCAGTTTCAGGCTTAGGTCCAGACTTGGGTTTTTCACTTGAGCAACAACTTGCTTGCCATTCTTCTTGAAGTTCCTCTTTCTTCCCTTTGTCCCTTTACTTGAAACTAGTGGTTTTGTTTATCATCAACACTTGATGCTTTTCTTGATTTCTACCTTTGTCGATTTCAGCATCGTGAAGAGCTTGAGAATCGTTTCCGTTATCCCTTGCATATTATAGTTCATCACGAAGTTCTACTAACTTGGTGATGGTTACTAGAGAATTATGTCAATCACTATTTTATCTGGAAGATTAACTCCCACTTGATTTAAGAGATTGTTGTACCCAGACAATCTGAGCACATGCTCACTGCTTGAGCTATTCTCCTCCATCTTTTAGCTATAGAACTTGTTGGAGACTTCATATCTCTCAACTCGGGTATTTGTTTGAAATATTAACTTCAACTCCTGGAACATCTCATATGGTCCATGACGTTCAAAACATCTTTGAAGTCCCGATTCTAAGCCGTTTAAGCATGGTGCACTAAACTATCAAGTAGTCATCATATTGAGCTAGCCAAATGTTCATAACATCTGCATCTGCTCCTGCAATAGGTTTGTCACCTAGCGGTGCATCAAGGACATATTTTTTCTGTGCAGCAATGAGGATAAACCTCAGATCACGGATCCAATCGCATCATTGCTACTAACATCTTTCAACTTAGTTTTCTCTAGGAATATATCAAAAATAAAGCAGGGGAGCTAAACGCGAGCTATTGATCTACAACATAGATATGCTAATACTACCAGGACTAAGTTCATGATAAATTTAAGTTCAATTAATCATATTACTTAAGAACTCCCACTTAGAAAGACATCCCTCTAATCCTCTAAGTGATCACGTGATCCAAATCAACTAAACCATGTCCGATCATCACGTGAGATGGAGTAGTATCAATGGTGAACATCAATATGTTGATCATATCTACTATATGATTCACGCTCGACCTTTCGGTCTCCGTGTTCGGAGGCCATATCTGTTATATGTTAGGCTCGTCAAGTTAAACCTGAGTATTCCGCGTGTGCAACTGTTTTGCACCTGTTGTATTTGAACATAGAGCCTATCACACCCGATCATCACGTGGTGTCTCAGCACGAAGAACTTTCGCAACGGTGCATACTCAGGGAGAACACTTATACTTTGATAATTTAGTGAGGGATAATCTTATAATGCTACCGTCAATCAAAGCAAGATAAGATGCATAAAAGATAAACATCACATGTAATCAATATAAGTGATATGATATGGCCATCATCATCTTGTGCTTGTGATGTCCATCTTCGAAGCACTGTCATGATCACCATCGTCATCGGCGCGACACCTTGATCACCATCGTAGCATCGTTGTCGTCTCGCTAATCTTATGCTTCCACGACTATCACTACCGCTTAGTGATAAAGTAAAGCATTACAGCGCCATTGCATTGCATACAATAAAGCGACAACCATATGGCTCCTGCCAGTTGCCGATAACTCAGTTACAAAACATGATCATCTCATACAATAAAATTTAGCATCATGTCTAGACCATATCACATCACAACATGCCCTGCAAAAACAAGTTAGACGCCCTCTACTTTGTTGTTGCAAGTTTTACGTGGCTGCTACGGGCTTAGCAAGAACCGCTCTTACCTACGCATCAAAACCACAACGATAGTTTGTCAAGTTGGTGTTGTTTTAACCTTCGCAAGGAACGGGCGTAGCCACACTTGGTTCAACTAAAGTTGGAGAAACTGACACCCGTCAGCCACCTGTGTGCAAAGCACGTCGGTAGAACCAGTCTCGCGTAAGCGTACGCGTAATGTCGGTCCGGGCCGCTTCATCCAACAATACCGCCGAACCAAAGTATGACATGCTGGTAAGCAGTATGACTTATATCGCCCACAACTCACTTGTGTTCTACTCGTGCACAACATCAACGCATAAAACCTAGGCTCGGATGCCACTGTTGGGGAACGTAGTAATTTCAAAAAAATTCCTACGCACACGCAAGATCATGGTGATGCATAGCAACGAGAGGGGAGAGTGTTGTCCACACGTACCCTCGTAGACCGAAAGCGGAAGCGTTAGCACAACGCGGTTGATGTAGTCGTACGTCTTCACGGCCCGACCGATCAAGCACCGAAATTACGGCACCTTCGAGTTCTAGCACACGTTCAGCTCGATGACGATCCCCGGACTCTGATCCAGCAAAGTGTCGGGAAATAGTTCCGTCAGCACGATGGCGTGGTGGCGATCTTGATGTTCTACCGTCGCAGGGCTTCGCCTAAGCACCGCTACAATATTATCGAGGATTATGGTGGAGGGGGCACCGCACACGGCTAAGAGAACGATCACGAAGATCAACTTGTGTGTCTTTGGGGTGCCCCCCTGCACCCGTATATAAAGGAGCAAGGGAGCAGGAGGCCGGCCCTAGGAGGGGGCGCGCCAAGTGTGGAGTCCTACTAGGACTCCCTAGTCCTAGTGGGATTCCACCTCCCATATGGAATAGGAAAAGAGGAAGGGAAAAGGAGAAGGAAGGAAGGGGGCGCCCCCCTTCCCTAGTCCAATTCGAACCAGACCAAGGGGAGGGGTGCGGCCACCCTTGAGGCCCTTTTCCTTCTTTCCCGTATGGCCCAATAAGGCCCAATACGTATTCCCGTAACTCTCCGGTACTCTGAAAAATACCCGAATCACTCGAAACCTTTTCGATGTCCAAATATAGTCGTTCAATATATCGATCTTTACGTCGCGACCATTTCGAGACTCCTCATCATGTCCCCGATCTCATCCGGGACTCCGAACTCCTTCGGTACATCAATACTCATAAACTCATAATATAACTGTCATCAAAGCCTTAAGCGTGTGGACCCTACAGGTTCGAGAACAATGTAGACATGATCGAGACACGTCTCCGGTCAACAACCAATAGCGGAACCTGGATGCTCATATTGGCTCCCACATATTCTACGAAGTTCTTTATCGATCAGACCGCATAACAACATACGTTTGTTCCCTTTGTCATCGGTATGTTACTTGTCCGAGATTCGATCGTCGGTATCTCAATACCTAGTTTAATCTCGTTACCGGCAAGTCTCTTTACTCGTTCTGTAATACATCATCCCGCAACTAATTTATTAGTTGCAATGCTTGCAAGGCTTTAAGTGATGTGCATTACCGAGAGGGTCCAGAGATACCTCTCCGACAATCAGAGTGACAAATCCTAATCTCGAAATACGCCAACCCAACAAGTACCTTTGGAGACACCTGTAGAGCACCTTTATAATCACCCAGTTATATTGTGACGTTTGGTAGCACACAAAGTGTTCCTCCGGTAAACGGGAGTTTCATAATCTCATAGTCATAGGAACATGTATAAGTCATGAAGAAAGCAAGAGCAACAAACTAAACGATCAAGTGCTATGCTAACAGAATGGGTCAAGTCAATTATATCATTCTCCTAATGATGTGATCCCGTTAATCAAATGACAACTCTTTGTCTATGGCTAGGAAACATAACCATCTTTGATCAACGAACTAGTCAAGTAGAGGCATACTAGTGACACTCTGTTTGTCTATGTATTCACACGTGTATCATGTTTCCGGTTAATACAATTCTAGCATGAATAATAAACATTTATCATGATATAAGGAAATAAATAATAACTTTATTATTGCCTCTAGGGCATATTTCCTTCAGTTGCCGCCATCCATAAGGACTCGAGTGAGGTGAAATCCGTCAATGATTGGGTCTAGGACCAATGCGGCGAATCCGCCATGACGGATACTAGTGGGGTGGTCCCTGCGGTCAAAGGTGATCGGACAGGAAGACCATGGGTTGAATTTTGGGGTGACTGGCTCATACGTCCCTGAGCGCACGCTTCCGTTCCTTCTTGGGGATGTGGGTTGCGTATATCATGTTCACCGTCCGCACTTGAGGGGGGAACCTCTTCTGTCCTCCGGTGTTCGGCTGCCGGGGCTCCTCCTCGTCATCGCTATGTGACCCCTTATCTTTATTTTCGGCATTTAACTTCCCGGCCTGCTTGAACACCCAACAATCCCTGTTGGTGTGGTTGGCTGGCTTGTCGACGGTGCCGTGTATTTAACACGAGCGATCGAGTATACGGTCCAAACTGGACGGGCCCGGAGTGCTTCTTTTGAATGGCTTTTTTCGCTGACTGGGTTTAGAGCATTTGAATCCGGCATTGACTGCCGTATCCTCGGTATTGTCGTTGTTAATGCGGCGCTTATACTTCTTGCGACGTGACCTGCCATTGCCGTCCTTGGTATCCGAAGTACCATGGTTCTTTGATATGTTATTACTGCGAGCCAGCCAGATGTCTTCTCCCACACAAAAGCGGGTCATGAGTGTCGTGAGGGCTGCCATAGATTTCGGCTTTTCCTGACCAAGGTGCCGGGCTAGCCATTCATCGCGGATGTTGTGCTTGAAAGCTGCTAGGGCCTCTGCATCCGGACAGTCGACGATTTGATTTTTCTTTGTTAGGAACCGTGTCCAGAATTGTCTGGCTGCTGAATTATGTGGCTCAAGTCATCGGCATCTGGTGGTCGCACATAAGTGCCCTGAAAGTTGTCGAGGAATGCGGCTTCCAAATCTTCCCAACAGCCAATGGACTCTGCTGGCAAGCTATTGAGCCAATGCCGAGCTGGTCCTTTGAGCTTGAGTGGGAGGTATTTAATGGCGTGTAGATCATCACCGCGGGCCATGTGGATATGCAGGAGGAAATCCTCGATCCATACCGCAGGATCTATTGTGCCGTCGTATGATTCAATATTTACGGGTTTGAAACCCTCTGGGATTTGATGATCCATTACTTCATCTGTGAAGCATAGGGGGTGTGCGGCGTCTCTGTACTGGGCTATGTCGCGACGCAGCTCAAATGAGTCTTGCCCGCTGTGTTCGGCCTGGCCGGACTTACTTTTACTGTATCCGGCGTGACGATTATCATCTCCCATAGTGGCGCGCCCTCGTGATCTGTAGATCGATCTTGCATGTTTTGCTTTATCCTCCAATACGTGTCGCAGGTCTGGCGTATTTTCCCATGCCTTCTTGTTTGAATGGCTTCGGGGTGCGGGCTGAGCTTTTGACTGGAATGTTTCTCTGTCGCGGCCATGAGGTGGCCGATCAGCCGTGTCATACGCCGGGATGTAGGTTTCGGTGCTTCCTCCTCCAGTCGGGGTAGCAACCTGCACTTTGGGTAACTCTTGGAGGGGCGTTCGAGTTTATATTCCTCGGCCGCCAGGACTTCAGTCCATCTGTCGGCTAGCAAATCTTGATCAGTTTGAAGCTGCTGCTGCTTTTTATTAAGGCTATTTGTCATGGCTATAAGCTGGCGCTTGAAGCGCTCTTGTTCGACGGGATCCTCGGGCACGACGAATTCGTCATCGTCAAGGCTTGCCTTGTCTTCGGAGGGAGGCATGTAATTATCATCCTCCGCCTCTCCATCTGCCGCTCTCTCAGGAGGGCTCGCTCCTCCATCCTCCTGCTCTAAATCTTGCTGGAGGGGATTGTTGTTGTCTTCGGCACTGTCCAAAGTGCTATTATCTCCGCTGCTGGTATCACCACTTTTGCCTTGGCGGGACTTAGAGCGGCGCCGCTGACGCCGGTGCTTGGGTTGTTTCTTGGAGGGGTCATCCTCCATTGTCTCATCGCCATTGCCTTCTTTGGGTGTGTCCACCATGTATATATCGTATGATGAGGTGGTTGTCCCGTGCCCTGTGGGCAGTGGTTCCTCTTCGACTCCCGCATCATCGTCCATACCGTTGATGTCTTCGGAGTCGAAGTCGAGCATGTCGGTTAAGTCATCGACAGTGGCTACTAAGTGGGTGGTGGGTGGGCGGCGAATTTCTTCGTCATCCGCATCCCAATCCTGCTGGACGTAGTTCGGCCAGGCCTCTCTTGACAAGGAGATAGACCTTAATGAGTTCAGTATGTCGCCAAAGAGCGAGTGCTGAAAAATATTCGCGGAGGTAAACTCCATGATCGGCGCCCAATATGATTCGACAGGAACGGGCTTAGGCGGTTCGAAGTCCGTGGCCGGAGAAGGATCCGGCAGTTTGGCAACACGGCTCTCGTGAAGGGTAAGGTCGATATTCGGCTCGATCGCCGCTGAGGATACGACCTCCGTGATGGGGTCCATCCACCCGTCCATGGATGGCGCAACTGGATCCGAATTGAGGCTCGGAGCGGCTGCCGGTGCGATCTCCTGAATACGGTCCGATGGTAGAGCTAAATCGTACTCATCGTGACCGCGCGGCGCACAAGGCAGGGGCTCGAATCCGTCGAAGATCAAGTCTCCGCGGATATCAGCCGTGTAGTTTAAGCTTCCAAACCTGACCTGGTGGCCAGGGGCGTAATTTTCGATCTGCTCCAGATGGCCAAGCGAGTTGGCCCGCAGTGTGAAGCCGCCGAACACAAAGATCTGTTCGGGGAGAAAAGTCTCACCCTGAACTCCATCGCTATCGATGATCGTAGGAGCCATCAAGCTTAACGGCGATGACACAGAGGAACTCTCAATGAAAGCACCAATGTCGGTGTCAAAACCGGCGGATCTCGGATAGGGGGTCCCGAACCGTGCGTCTAAGGCGGATGATAATAGAAGGCAGGGGACACGATGTTTTACCCAGGTTCGGGCCCTCTTGATGGAGGTAAAACCCTACGTCCTGCTTGATTTATTCTTAATGATATGAATATTACAAGAGTTGATCTACCACGAGATCGGAGAGGCTAAACCCTAGAAGCTAGCCTATGGTATAATTGTATGTTGTCCTACGGACTAAAACCCTCCGGTTTATATAGACACCGGAGGGGGCTAGGGTTACACAAGGTTGGTTACAAAGGAGGAGATATACATATCCGTATTACCTAGCTTGCCTTCCACGCCAAGTAGAGTACCATCCGGACACGAGACGAAGTCTTCAATCTTGTATCTTCATAGTCCAACAGTCCGGCCAAAGGATATAATCCGGCTGTCCGGATACCCCCTAATTCAGGACTCCCTCAGTTGCGCTAAGAGCATCTACATCCACATATGACAAATATGGTCCCTCAAACGCCCGCAGACGTGCCCGAGCGCGTCCACGGGCAGTAATCGGGCACGCCTTAAATTTCACTTGTTGCATCCAGACATCTCATACTAGATTCTTAAATCCGTACAAAACGAACAAGCTAACCTACTTACTACGTTGATCACCTAGCTACTCATTGTCGGAGATTTCGACGATCCCCGTGCCCGGCTCTAGCAGCATGGGCGGCAGCTGCAGCTCCGGCTCCTCCTGCGCCTCTGCTCCGGCCTCGTCCGCCTCTATCTCCGCGTCGAGTTTGGCGAAGAGCACGTCGGACTCCGCCTGCTCCCGTCGGAGGAACAACCGGTTGGCCTTCACATAGGCTTCATTCTGAATGGACTCCAGGGTGTCCTGATGCTCCGCCATCTCGTCGGACTAGGCGACGGCGAACTCCGCCTCCACCTGCTCCATGTTAAAACCCGACAGCTGCTGCTCCGGCTCCTTCTGTTGCTCCGTCTCCTACACCTCCATCGGCGCCAGCTCTTCCTCCTCCTCCTCCTCCGGCGAGTCCGGAGGCAGCCCAACAGTGATGCGGGCTGCGCACACAGCTTGTCTCGCCCGGATCTCCTGCTGGACCTCGACGCAGCTCTCCGCATGAACAATGCGTAGTACGTGATCTTAGTCCGGACCATGGCGGAGCGCTGGAGCGTGGGCAGAGCGTCGGAGCAAGAGAGGGAGGAGGTGGATGGGCTCGGACTGGTGGCGCAAAGAGGGGGAAGGTGAATGGACTAGGGTTGCGGGACTCCGGATGGTTTAAATAGGCCGATTTGCTCTCGCGTGTCTCGCCGGATTTCCGGGCGAGTCCCCGTGCGACCCCGGGCGCCCCATATTCGTCTCATATTTGGGCTCGATATGAGGATGCCGGTCAGTCCACGCGTTTGAGTGCCGTTTAAAAAGCCCAACTGAATCAAAAAAATGTGACCGGGCGACCCGGCCGGACGTATAAGACGAGTTTAAGACGTCCGACTATAAATGCTCTAACAATGGATGGATGGTACTAAAGTGGGAGGGCTGCTCAGCCGTATATCTTTTGATCGGCGGGAATGTTGCCGACGACTTGGTCGGCGGATATCAGCCAGAGCCAGGCATCCAAGAGTGGAGGGAGTGTTCATTGTCGACGACTTGATCGGTGGAGATATCGGCGGATATCCGCTCAAATTGCGACTCCTTTTGGAACCATTGGAATGGAGCCAATGCTCTCGCATGTTCACTGATGGGATTTGATGGCCCATGTAGAAAACAAAAATGATGAAAAATCGGAGCAGAAAATCCAAAGGAGTAGGTTCATCGGCGCAGTTGACAGTACGTAGGGGGGCCGCGGACTAGACTAGACTACGTACCATACGCCGCACCTACCGGCTGGCGGCTGACCGGCTGTTATCCACAGGAAGAAACAGCTGCCTCTATCAGTGCTTCCAAGCTAGACCTGGACGGATAATATCACATACTCGTCACCTGGCCAGACCATCGGTGCATCTCCAATTAAACTGGACAAGTATGATTCTTATACATCCAGATAAAATCTACTTCCTCCGTTTTGAATTATTTGTCGCAGCTATGGATGTATCTAGATGTATTTTAGTTTTAGATACATTCATTTCTGCGACGAGTAATTTGAAACGGAGAAAGTAATTCCATCCCCGTTTGATCTATTGTCGCTTGTTTTTTTGGGGTGCGAAGCTCTTGATTCGCGTACTGTGTCTCGCGACGTGCCTCTTTGTTCGTCGCGTCGCGCACGTTATGTTTATCTTTTCTTGAGGCGTCGCGCACGTTATGTTGTTTGTCACGCTTTTCTTTTCGTGGCCTGCTGTCCTGCGCTGGGCTTGGGCCCGTTTTTCTTTCTTTTTCTTTCTGATTTGTTAGGCCACGGGCTGCTAGGCGCGTGGGAAGAAGACACTTAGAGATGAAAAGGTGGCAGGGAGATTTTGTCCCTTAGCATTCTTCATTCTCTTATTTTCCATTTTTCTTCTTTTGTACTTCATTTCCAATTCATGAAATACTAGAAGGGTTTGGCACGCTGGTGGTGCTGTTGGATTTTCATAATTTTTTTACTCCCTTTGTTTCAATATATAAGGTGTATTAGTTTCTCAAAAAGTCAAACCTCTTTAAGTTTGATCAAATATGTAGAGAAAATATGTCAATATCCATTATATCAAATCGGTATCATTAGATTCATCACAAAATGAATTTTCATATCATATTTATTTAGTATTGTGATTGTTGATATTTTTGGCTCTGAACTTGGTGAAAGTAAAAGAAAATTGACTTTTCCAACACCTTATATTTTGGAATTTAGGGAATACTTGGTCTGGTGAGTGGGGTAGATGAAGGAGTGTGTTTTCTCTTTATTTATGTTGTGATGTTTTGGTGGGCTTTTCACGGTATGCTTCTGTGCTAATCAATCTATATATTATGTGGGGGAAATTTTCAGTGCTCTGGCTGCATTTAACATGTTGGTGTTTCTTTTTTCTGGGTGGTGATAGAGTGCACGTGGTTGATGTGTTTTTATAGGCCGGTTATTGAACGTGAACTATATCCAAAGTTGTATACCTCAATCAAACGGGAGAGCTTCAAAATTAGGAAACATATCCATACCTAATAATAAAGGCTATTGTTTCTTACTGTACGTCACGGAAATTACCCCCAAAGTTGCAAAATATTATCCACCAATTTCATCTATAAACATTAACACTCAATGTCACCTATAAGTGATAAAAAACATTTCACACAGGGGAATCCCCTGCCTAAGCTGGCCCATGCAGTAGGGACCTTCTATACTACGCTCTGCGTGCTGGCAGAAGACACAATGCTCCCATTTGGGCCGGCCCATGTCTGGGCGGCCTGCTTTTTTTTCCGTTTTTGTTTTTTTCTCCTTTACTTAATATGGGACTTCAAAAAAGTTCCAAAAAGTAAAAGAAGAATTTTAAAATCAAATGTTTAATAAATCATACAATGTTTGTGGATTCAAAAATATTTGCGATTTTATATAAAATATATTTTCTTCTTAAAAAATGGTCGAAATTTGAAAATAAATGTTTGGGAAATCCAAAAATGTTGATGATTTTTTTTAAAAGTTCATGTATTAGAAAATCTGAAAATGTTTATGAAATTGAACAAAATTTTGCCAATTTAAAAATAATCATGAATGGAAAATTGGAAAACTGTTTGTGACTTACAAAATAGTTTATGCATTTTACAAAATGTTGTTGATCCCAAAAATGTTCATGCATTTCAAAATATGTTCATTAACTCAAATAAATGTTTGCGAATTTCAAAAATTGTTCCACCAATTTCCAAAACAAGGTTCGTCCATTCTAGGTATGTTCGCCGATCCAAGAAAATTGTGAAAAAATGTGCACAATTTTCGAAAGTGTTTGCAAATAGTATAAATGTTTATGAATTCAAAAACTTGTTCTTGATTTTAATAAATATTTGAAAATTTGTAAGAGTGTTCATGAGTTTGAAAAATGTTCACGAGTTTAAAAAAATGCTCATGATTTCACGAAATTGAGAGTGATACTGTATCTCGGTGATGCAGCAAAATGTGATCATGGCCATTGGAGATTATGATTTTTTTTCTCCTATTGCAATGCATGGGCATTTTGCTAGTAATGAAGTAAAAAGTATTGAACGAGAGTGTTCATTGATAAATTGTTAACCCGATCAAAATCGAGTAACCAATTTCAAATTGAAAACCTTAATTAATTGTGAGGCCTAAAATATGTAGAGAGCATAGTGTATTTACTACATTTATTTCAGTGTAAGTTATAAATTTATTTATTTTTGCTAGAAGTTATAAATATGTGATTCTTTTCAGTGTAAGTTATAATTACATTATTTTATATTATTTTCCTAAATTTATGGGTTTTTCGGTGTAAATTATATATTCATCACTAAACACGCAATTTGCGAGTGTCTTGCCTACTTTGCAACTGCATGCCTTTGCCACCGCTGCAATTTGGGAAGTAAAAGTGTTTTTTAATGGCAATTGCATGTCTTCTATTAGAGGAGCGGGCTTTTTTGTCCAGTCGCATGTTCACCTCTAACATGCAACTATGCCCTGCCTATTTATTTATCCTAGTTGCAAGTCCACCCACGACACGCAAATGGAGGCCGATGTCCCAATTGCAAGTCACCCCAACATGTAAATGGCTCCGTCTCATTCTTTTTTCTTGTCGCAATTCCACTCCTAATACGCAACTGGGTTTGGCCCTATTTTTTGTCTCGGCTTCAAGTCCACCCGTGGTATGCAATTAGGGGTGACCATTTTTGTCACAATTGCAACTCCATGCCGACATGCGATTAGGTGCCCCGTCTTTTGTGGTCCTGGTTGTAAGTCCACCCTTGACACGTAACTGGGGCCCAACCCATTTTCTAGTAGTTGTAAGTCCAACTATACTTCGGATATGTGATACGTCTCCAACGTATCTATAATTTTTTATTGTTCTATGCTATTATAATAGTCTCTTTGTCCGAAAAAGTTTGTCCGAAGCTTGTCCCTCAAATGGATATATCTAGCACTAATTTGGTGCTAAATACATCCATTTAAGGGACAAGCTTTTTCAGACGGAGGGAGTATCAATCTATCTATCTATCTATCTATATATATATATACAAGCAACTTTATACCATTTTTTGGGACTAACCAACTAACTTAGTGCCTAGTGACAGTTGTTGTTTTTTTGTTTGTATGTGACTTTGCAGAAAACCAATACTAAACGAAGTCCAAATGCCACGAAATTTTTTGGAGATTTTTTCTGACGATAAGAGACCCTGGAACCTTCAGGGGCCACGAGAAGACGAATGAGTGGCCCACTAGGCACCAGGGCATGCCAGGGGCCTCTGGCGCGCCCTGGTACCTAGTGAGGCCCACGAGCCTCCATTTGACCTAACTTCGCCATTATAAATACTCTAAAATCAGGAAACCTACCAGAGAATCCACAAAATACTTTTTTCACCGCCACAAGCCTCTGTTCCCGAGAGATTCTATCTAGGGCCTTTTTTGCACTCTGTCGGAGGGAGAAACAATCACGGAGGGGTTCTTCATCATCCTTGATGTCCCTCCGATGATGCGTGAGTAATTTACCATAGACCTACGGGTGCATAACTAGTAGCTAGATGGCTTCTTCTCTTTTTGATTCTCAATACAATGTACTCCTCGTTGTTTTTTATGAAGATTACCTTACTTGCGACATTGCTTTCAATGCGGTTATGCCTCAAAGTCGTGCTTCGACACATAGGAGATATAGCCGCATCGAGGGCGTTACATTCTTGGAGATATATTTGATGTAATGATTTTTGCGGTATGTTTATTGGGATCCGATGAATTGTGAGTTTATGATTAGATCTATCCATGAATATTATTTGAGTTTTCTCTAAACTCTTTTATGAATGACTAATATAGTCTCGTATTTCTTTTCTGATTTATGGTTTGGTTTGGCCAACTAGATTGATTTATTTTGCCATGAGAAGAGGTGCTTTCTAATGGATTCGATCTTGCGGTGCTCAATCCCAGTGACAGAAAGGGACATGACACGTATGTATCGTTGCTATTAAGGGTAAAAATATGGAGTTTATTTATACATGAGTTTATCTTGTCTACATCATGTCATCTTGCTTAATGCATTACTTTGTTTTTTCATGACTTCATACACTAGATGCATGATGGATAACGTTCGATGTGTGCAATAATAGTAGTAGATGCAGAATCGTTTTGGTCTACTAATCTCGGACGTGATGCCTATATACTTGATCATTTTCTTAGATATCGTCATAATCATTTGCTTTTTTTAATTGCCCAACAGTAATTTGTTTACCCACTGTATGCTATTTTCTCGAAAGAAGCCTCCAGTGAAAACTATGGCCCCAGGATCTATCTTTTATCATATATTAAAAATAAGAAATACCCTGCTGTAATTTTATTTTGTATTTTTGTTAGATCTGTCTATAAAAAACTATACAATTTAATCTTGCTCGTAACCGTTGGGAGATTGACAACCCCTCTACACGTTGGGTTGCAACTATTTGTTGTTTATGTGCAGGTGCTATTTGCATAGTGTTATTTGGTTCTTCTACTGGATTGATAACATTGGTTTCATAACTAAGTGAAATATTTATCTCTACTGTACTACATCATCCTCTCCTCTTCGAGAAAATCCCAACGCAGCTCATAAGTAGCAATATGCAATTGGGGGCCACCTTTTCCGCTAGTTGCAAGTCCAACGTCGGTACACAAGTGACTTTTTAAACAGTTTTTTCAAGGTTTTTTTACTTTCTGGTTTTCCACCAGTCTTCCTTAGCTTTTGGACCCAAAAAAATCTGCACGAAAAAATACGTTTATTTTTCTTCCGCGAGAGGCACGACCATGCCTCTTGAAAACGGAAAAAAACTCGTCTTATGTTTTTTTTTCCGCGAAGGGCACGGTTTTGCTTCCGCGAGAAGCACGGTTGTGCTTTCGCGAGAGGTACGTCTGTGCCTCTCGAAAACGAAAAAACAACACATTTTCCTTTTTCTTTCTTTCGCGGGAGGTATAATTTTGCTTCCGCGAGAGGCACGGTTGTGCTTTCGCACCGTGTCTCTCAGAAACCAAAAAACGCATTTTCTGCTTTTTTTTCTTTCATAAGAGGCACGATTTTGCTTCCGCGAGAGGCACGTTTGTGTTTTCGCGAGAGACACGGTCATGCCTCTCGAAAACGAAAAAAACTTTTTTTTCTATTTTTTTCTTTCCGCGAGAGGCATGGTCGTGCTTTCGCGAGAGACACGGGCGTGGCTCTCGGAAACGAAAAAATAACATGTTTTTTTCTTCCGCGAGAGGCACAATTTTGATTTCGCGAGTGGCACAGTTGTGCTTTCACACGGTGCCTCTCAGAAACGAAAGAAACACATTTTCTAATTTTTCGTTCCATTAGAGGCACGGCTTTGCTTCTGCGAGAGTCATGGTTATGCTTTCGCGGAGACACGGTCGAGTCTCTCGGAAACGAAAAAAATATGTTTTCTGTTTTTCCCCTTTTCGTGAGAGGCATGGTTGTGCCTCTCGGAAATGGAAAAACAACGTGTTTTCTGTTTTTTATTCTCCCGAGAGAGGCACAATTTTGCTTCCGCGAGTGGCACGGTTGTTCTTTCGCGCCGTGCGTCTCAGAAACGAAAAAAACACATTTTCTGTTTTTTTCCTTTGATGAGGGGCACGGTTTTGCTTCCGTGAGAGGCACGGTTGTGCTTTCGCGAAAGACACGATCGTGTTTCTCGAAAACAAAAAAACATGTTTTTTATTTTTTTCCTTCCGCGAGAGGCACGGTTCTTCTTTCGCGAGAGGCATGGCTGTGCCTCTCGAAAATGGAAAAAAAACGCGTTTTTTGTTTTTCCCTATCGCGAAAGGCACAATTTTGCTTCCGCGAGAGGCGCGGTTGTGCTTTCGCACCGTGCCTCTTAGAAACAAAAAAAACATATTTTCTATTATTTTCCTTCCGTGAGAGGTACGGTTTTGCTTCCGTGAGAGGCACGGTTATGCTTTCGCGAGAGACACGATCGTGTCTCTCGGAAACAAAACAAAAATATATTTTCTGTTTTTTCCCTTCCGTGAGAGGCACAGTTGTGGTTTCGTTGGAGGCATGGCCATGTCTCACGAAAACAGAAAAACAACACGTATTCTGGGTTTTTTTCTTCTGCGAGAGGCACAATTTTGCTTCCGCGAGGGGCACGGTTGTGCTTTCGCGCCGCGCCTCTCAGAAATGAAAAAAACATATTTTCTATTTTTTTCCTTTGATGAGAGGCACGATTTTGCTTTCGCAAGAGGCACGGTCATGCCTCTTAGAAACGAAAAAAACATGTTTCCTGTTTTTTCCTTCCGCGAGAGGCACGGTTGTGTTTTCACGAGAGGCACGGTTATGCTTTCGCGAGAGACACAATCGTGTCTCTCGGAAACAAAAAAAATATGTTTTCTGTTTTTTCCCTTCCGCGAGTGGCACGATTGTGCTTTCGCGAGAGGCATGGTTGTACCTTTCGGAAACGGAAAAACAATGCATTTTCTGTTTTTTTCTTTCCACGAGAGGCACAATTTTGCTTTCACGAGAGGTACGGTTGTGCTTTCGCGCCGTGCCTCTTAGAAACAAAAAATGTTTTTGCTATTTTTTTCCTTCCGTGAGAGGCACGGTTTTGCTTCCGCGAGAGGTACGAGTGTGCTTTCGTGAGAGACACAAAATAAAATATTTTCTGTTTTTTTTCCTTCCGTGAGAGGCATGGCCATGCCTCTCAGAAACGAAAAAACTACGTGTTTTCTGTTTTTTCCTTCCGCGAGAGGCACAACTTTGCTTCTACGAGAGGCACGGTTGTGCTTTCGCGCCGTGTTTGTTAGAAACAAAAAAAAATATGTTTTTTTTCTAGTGTTCCCCTTCCGTGAGAGTCACGGTTTTGCTTCCGCGAGAGGCACGGTCGTGCCTCTCAGAAACGAAAAAAGACATGTTTTCTGTTTTTTCTTCCGCGAGAGGCACGGTTGTGTTTTCGCGAGAGGCATGGTGTCTCTTTCGAAAAGGAAAAAAATGTGTTCACGATTCATTTTCTGTCTTTTTTTTCGTAAATTTTTTTTGTCAAAACATATCAACATGAGATCTAAGTTTTGAAGATCTCGACAGATGAAATCCAATGGTGAAAATATTTCGAGATTTAGACGCATAGTTTAAAAGATAAAACGTTTTGAATAAAAGGATGTATAAAAAAGAACCTCTCAGGTTGCGACAAGTGACACGGATATGCGTGAATGCAAGGTGTGGAGGTTGGAATGATTTTTAAAAGGAGTACTCCTTAATTAATTACTAGGTGTTGAGGCGCGCCCGTGGCGTCCCTCTTGAGGGGGAGCTGGGCATTGCCTGGTTGTACTCGCCCTTTGGACAAGAGGGCACCATCTGAACCCATAGGCATATGCACCCACTTTTCATAAAATGCATTTTAAGCACATTTTAAAATGTCAAAAAATTAAAAGAAAATATCACGCATACATGTTCGCAAATGTGTGTACGCGACACAAAGTTTTATGAAAAAATGTCCTTTTGTTTTGCCTCCGTAAAAAAAACAAATTTCAGTGCTTCTAAATAGTGTTTCACGACATAATTTTTTTTGTCTTTTTTGCACAGGCCACAAAAAAGTTATTTTTTCGTGAAACTTTATGCACGCACATAGAACATGGATACGTACCCGTGCAATATTTTTCAGATTTTTTAAGAATTTAGAAATGTGTTTTTCAAAGTGGGTTTATATGTACCCGGAATCATCCATGCACTTCTCCCCTTTGAACTCTCTTTTTTATTCTAATTAGCGTTTTAGATGGTATCTTCATTGAACAAACTTAGCAGCTGGAAAAGAAATATACACTATAGAGAGAAAGTCCATTATGGATCTGAACATGAAACGTCTGACTGATAACAGTGCCCTTAACATAAGTAGTAGGTCTTCAAAAGCATGATATAAGAGCGCACAAAAGAGGACCATAGGTCATGATAGGATATAGCATAATTAGGAGTACTTAGTAGTGCATTATATTAGATTATATTGACACAGGGGCTGCAGCGTCTTCGATTATGCATCTAGAGGCGGTGCACAGTGAGAACCAGGCGGTGCTTTGAAGTGATCCTGAAACAAAATGTACAGATGTCTCCTTCACGAATGTTGGCGCGATGACGAAACTCAGACCAATTGGTGGTAGTGGCCCTCTTGTCAATTGCTACCATGATGCGACACTTGGCGAGCAAATGGCCATCTGCAAGTCTGACCATGAGTGTATCATTGTTTGGATCAATGTAGTCGAGCAGGTTCTCTTCAGTATAGTTAACCTGAAAATAATGATAAAAGAAAGCAGGTTATTTACATGGATAGAAATTGTTGTGTTATATGGAAGATAATTTTGAATGCTCAAGTAAAAAGAGCGAAGAGAAGTGAATATTTTTGCTGTCCAATTGATGATTCGAGTATGTACATCCTAGTGTGTGAACAAATAACAAACCAATGAAAAAACTGGTAAGCTAGAAAAGATAAAGTAGAAATTTTAAAAGTAGCAGGAGAAAAATAAGAACAGAGCAGGTGTTGATGTATGTGCTATACAGTGAGAAAGGGAACGTAATTGAGTGCGGCGAATCTGCACCTGGGCTCAGCCGCACCCGCGCTCATAGAAAAAATCAAAACAAATACAAAAAAAAATTCAAGGTAGATAATTAGATGCGTGAGGTTTGCTCCAAAATTCAACTCGTTTGGACATTTGAGCAAGTCTGTGCAAAAAAGACAAAATCGGGGTCTGTAAAAAAGTTTATTGTTCATGAACTGTTTTGATCCAATTTGTCTTTTTTGCCGAGACCTACTCAGATATCCAAATGAGTTAAAATTTGGAGCGGACCTCACGCATCAAATTATCTACCACACAAATTTTTTGGGAATTTTTTTGAATTTTTCTAGTATTTTTTTTGAATTTTTTGCTGACCGGGAGCAGCTGAGCCCGGGCTCCAGGATGAATTATCGAACATAATTTTTATTTGTAAGTTGGGTAAAGTGGTATGAACAGAGCAGGATTATTTTTTATCTTAAGCATGGATAGAACAATAGTATAAATAAGAAAATATGTATGCAAGTTCCGTTTATATCATCACAAACTTACAGCTGTTAAGGTAACTAAAATGCATAAGAAAAGGGTGTTGTATCTTCTGTAGAATGGCTGGTGAAGCACATGAAAAGAGTGAAGCAGTAAAGGAACATGAAGAAGTAAAAGTAAATGTGCTTGTAATTGAATGGTACAGAGTAATATTGTAAAAGTGAGTTGAATGAATGTCAGTGAGTATAACAAAGTATCAGAGTGGGAAAGAATGGTGATGAAAGAAAATTGGGCTTACACAAGGCAATTTTGTCATTTTCATATATAGTGTGCGCATGCCATTAAAGCATTAGTAGTGGTGTTGACAAGATAAATTTAAAAGCACAAATTCTCGTTTAGAATCAATGAGCGTCATTTCTGTGAAAAAGATAATTAAAAGTGGGAGTTGTACAGTATGGAGATACAATTTGTTGTATTATGAAGTTACTCCCTCCGTCCCATAATGTAAGCCATTTTTTGACACTAGTGTAGTGTAAAAAAACGTCTTACATTATGGGACGGAGGGAGTAGTAAACATTGAATAGGCTGTGCATTTGAGCATACCATGCGCTGGCCTGGTTTGGCAAACGTGTTGTTGATTGTGCAGACATAGTAGTTGATGTCCGTCTTTTTGTGCCAAAACATAGCAAAGAGAGTGTCTACTTGGTGCTCATAGAGCTTAACCTCATTGCCCCAGTAACAGTTGTCGTCAAGCTCACCAACGTACTGGACGCCGCCAGGTGTTCCTGCATTTAGTTAGAAGTGGGTGGAAAGCAAGTTAAGTATTGGTTGCAATGGCAGTAAATGTAAGAGTTTGTTTGGGAAAGGAAATTTTAGTTATATAAGATAGCAGGTTGGGTGTTAGGGGCTGTTTGGAGCGAAGCCAAAGCAGCTATACAAAGAGGACGGGGCGGCAAAATTTTGGCAAACAAAACAGTTGAGGTGTAGGTTGGTTGTGTGGTAGTATAGGGAGGCACACAAGAACTATATATATATATGTGTGTGTGTGTGTGTGTGTGTGTGTGTGTGTGTGTGTGTGTGTGTGTGTGTGTGTGTGTGTGTGTGTGTTACCGAATGACATAGCCTCACTCTCTTTTTTCATAGGAAGAGGAGAAAAAAGCTTCCAATTGAGAAGCATAATAATACATATGAACACCAATGAAAGCATGAACAGAAGAAGAAGAAAAACACAAATGCAGTCTGATTGTTCCTATCATTTTCTTATATAAATATAAATCCTCCTTATGAGCTCAACTCCAGGAAGGATTACAGCCTTGACCTTGAGGCCAACATCGGTCAATCGGTTACCCGAACTCCCATCAATACACTAGAAGATGGGACCCAAAAGGATTATATATACCTTAGCACTGCTTAATCTGGCCATGGCGTGGTGAATGGCGAGAATTTTAGAAGGGTAGTCTTTGGCATCCATCCAAACAGGCTTTTAGACATGATGTCATATAGTGAAACTAAAGATTAATTTTTAAAGTAAGAGAAGTGAAGTTGTAAAATATAGCAGATGGTGAAAGCAGTTTGTAAAATAGAGAAAGCATCAAATTCAGATTACCATTGTGTGACATGGTGAAGCTAATGACTACAAAAGAAAACAAACATTGAGCGAGCAAGAGTAGAACAGAGCAGTGTGATTCACAACTTTATGATAGAAGTATCATGAGACCAATCAGTAGGAAAGGATATAAATATGAATCTAACAGAAGCAGTGAGTAAATGAAGGAGGTTGATAAAGAAATAGACAGACACATGCTTTGTTATGTAGCTGTGAGCTTGATGTTTAACATATGTGCTCACCGCGAACGATGTACTCTTGCTGCTCATTCTCATTCTCTTGAGTCTGTTCATCGAATCATAAAACACAGATTTAGAAATATGAAATGTGATCTATCTTCGAAAGAGGAGTAAAACGGGATGCAGGAGCGATGAATCTTAAAAATGTTTTGTTGCGGAGCGATGAATCTTAAAAATGTTTTGTTGCTTATAAAACTTGCGCTAGCTAGTGAGGTACGTTCTGGGTCTTCTATGGCGGCCAGAGGAGGAGGAAACGCTTCTCTAGTCATACGAGTCAAGCGATTGAACTATGGAATTTTGCCATAGTTGTAAGAAAACGATATAATCTTTGCATTTGAACCTTTAGTGAATATTGAGAAAAATTATTAAGTTTAGCTAATGAAACTAAAATGATGAGATATTTCGTGCGAAGCACATTTCATAATTCTGTAATGTATATGCTCTTTGTACTACTGCATTGGTATAAAAAATAACTATCGATGCCACGTCTTGGAGATCATCATGGGTCGAGTGTCAGCATGCTCTTGCTATCTAGGCTAGTCTCAGAACAACTTGTATGTTTCTGTTAAAAAAATTGTATGTTAAAGTACACACTTGTTGACAAGCTTTGGAAGGTTAAAAATGCCTACTATTAACATTGTATAGATTACACGATTGAGCATTCAGGTGGCATGCTGAATGGGGATTCAAGTATTGTACGCGTTTATTTGAGTGATGGAGAAAACGCGGGCCGTTGAATTAAGTCAAGAAGCGCCTAGTCATACAAGGAGGGTCTTCTTCTAATTTCTTTCTGCGGGTGATACAAGGAGAAACTTAAAAAGCAAGGAAACCAGAAGTCGCCGATTCGAATTTGAGAGCCCTCCCTCTATTCGTGCTCGATAATTTTGGAGTAAATTAGCAATGTGGCTGCAAGTTGAACAATACTAAGGGCATCTCCAGCCGTTGCCCCCCCAGGACGCATAAAAATCGCCCCCTGGGGGCGAGCCGGCGATACAATCGGTGTTGGGGATATACATAACAGGTAGGTCCACGAAGGGTCGAAATATCATGAAGCATGGGGTCGACACAACATGTTGGTCCAGGTCAATTTCATACAGACACACTGTCCACTCGGACAAGTAGCATACTATCCACTCGACCAAGCAACATACCATCCACTTGGATGACAGTTCACCACTCGACCGTACGACTCACTCGGATATACGAAGACCAGCAGGCAGCAAAGCAGTCAGCATCTTTCTAATAGTGAAGGCTTAATAGTGGGCTGTCATTATAGCATTCATACCCCACTTTGTAACATAGGAGGTGAGGAGGTGGCGCACTCTATATAAGCCACCCCCCACCACTAGACTTGGGGGGCTCTTTTCTTCCACCTCTCTCTCTTTTCACCATTAGTCTCAGGACTTAGCTCAGGCATGGGGATCCGTTCCTCGCTTACACACACATTGTAATCTCCGGATATATACTCAGATAAAAACAAAGCCTCTCCGGAGCACGAGACGTAGGGTCGTTATCTCCATCGTGAGAGGCCCGAACTCGCTAAAACCACTGTGTCACCCATATGCATCTCGATAGATCATGCTCCGTTATCCTACCCCTATTCTACTGTCAGACTTAGAACCACGACAGTTGGCGCCCACCGTGGGGCTTGGCGTCTATCGAACCATGGTGCTAATGGTTTCTTCATCAATTTTTGGCAGCAGATCGACGACGATCGCATGAGAGATTGGTTGCTAGAATTCTGGCCATCACGCCATGCATGCAAAGAAAAGGATTAGGGAAGTATCCATTTTATCTAGTCCTTCTTTGAAGTAATTGTCTAACAATGGGTTGATCTTTTCCTCCCGTAGGATCAGACATCACCCATGCGTGATCAATCAGAAGGAGAAGAAGCGGCGAAAGGGACACCTCGCTCCATTCTGATCGCTGGTTCTGCTCCGAGACGATGAAGCGACGCCATCTACGGTCTCGTCTGCGACGCCATCGTCGCGCCACCACGCAAGAACATCGGCGCCGTCCACCCGTCGTCTCCGACTCCATTTACGACGCCGACGTCGCGCTTCCACGCATTGATGCCGACGCCGTCCGCCGATCGTCGTCTCCGGCCTCGATGCCGTCCTCGAACCTCTCACACTCGACGGCCTCGTCCTCTGGTCAGCTGCACGTCGATGGTCTTCACAGCGGACGGAGGCACGCCGCAACGACGATTACCTCCGCCTGCTACCAATGCACGGCGCTCCGAGCGATCAGGTCCCTGCATTATACCTTACGTTTCCAGTTTAACACGCACAATAACTAGCTATACCCCACGTCATGCGTAGAGTTAACTGCCTTCATTTTTGCATGCATGGAGCAACTAGCTATACCCCACATCATGCGTGGAGTAAACGCGTTCAGTTTCGCATGCATGGAGTAGTAACTCCCTGGCGCTGCACGGGGACGCAGCGAAGGGCCACCGTCGACTGCACAGACACACGATGGCGCCTCCTTCCGACTTCAGCTGCTCGACAACAGTTCCCGCGGCGGAGACGGTGTCGCCGCAGACCCGACGCGGCATGAGGGCCGGAGGTCGGTCACGCCCCCGCATGCGCGCGCAAGTTTCTTCCTCCCGCACACTACTCGGCCGCCACAGCCGCAGAAGTAACCTCGACCTTCCCGGTGGTTCCGACCGGCGTCCGACTCCTCGAACAATGAAGGCACCACAAACGACCACCGGCGAGCGGTCCGTCCCGTCCTCTCCGGCCTCGTCTACGACGCTGTCGGCGAGCTCATACAAAGGCCCTCCAGCGAGGTTCGCCACGCGTCATCTCCGGCCTCGTCTACGACGCTGTCGGCGAGCTCATACAAAGGCCCTCCAGCGAGGTTCGCCACGCGTCGTCTCCGGCCTCGTCTACGATGCTGTCGGCGAGCTCATACAAAGGCCCTCCAGCGCGGTTCGCCACGCGTCGTCTCCGTCCTCGTCTATGACGCTGTCGGCGAGCTCGTACAAACGCCCTCCGGCGCGGGCCGCCGCGCGTCGTCTCCGGCCTCGTCTTCGACGCCGTCGGCGAGCTCGTACAAACGCCCTCCGGCGCGGTCCGCCGCGTCGTCTCCGGCCTCGTCTACGGTGGCCCCACGCAGGGCCACCTCCTCTCGCCGACGTCAATCACTCGGAGGCTGGGCTTGCATTTGTCACGCCCGCATGCAGGCTCCTTTAATGGCATATCCCACTTGCATGCACGGAAGGAGAAGAAAGGAAATTACTTTGATGGACAAATCAATGACAATTAGTGCGCAGTCAAGAGAAGGAAACTGCCATTACATCAATTTGGCAAGAGTTATAGCATGCAGTTTCTGGACCTGGGGCAAATCCATCAATGCATTGGGCGTGGACGACTCCATCAATGCGTTGGATCGCAGGCAACTTCCTCAATGCGTAGTTACCAGGGTTTTATTGTTCCACGTCTGTCCGGGCTCTGCACCAAGTCAACCTCATCGTCTGCCCCCCGGCGCCCAGCTCCAGCGTCGTCACGCCTGGTCGCCTCCGCTGCATGGTGTCCTTGGCCGCTAGCAGCCGCCCACCTCCAGCGGAGGGAGCAGCGCTCGTGGGCACGTCCACGCCGAACCTCACCAACGCCTGTAAGCCCAGCACTCCCCGTTGGTTTGTCCAACCAGCTCCACACCGACCAGATCGCAGCCCAGAGGTGGTTCACTCGGATGGGCAGGAGCACTCGGACGAAACATCCACTTGAATGACGCTCGTTCAGCCATGAAGCCTATGGGTTCACTCGGCCGGTTCACCTTTTTACTCGGCCGGTTAACATGCATCCAGAACACCATCGACAACAAATACAACCGCGGACTTATAGGGCCAAGGTTCACTCGAATGGAATCAATTGGAACTTGTTCAGCCGTCCAACAACGTCCAGCCGCATCTTCATCAACTCCTTCGATGATGGACATGTCGCGGTTCACTTCCTCGCATCTTTGCATGACTCGGCCGCCCCGCGCGTCGCCACTCGGTTGGTCACCTCATCACCACTCGGCCGCTCCGCGCGTCGCCACACGGTTGGTCACCTCATCACCACTCGGCCGCCCCGCGCGTCGCCACTCGGTTGGTCACCTCATCACCACTCGGCCGCTCCGCGCGTCGCCACTCGGTTGGTCACCTCATCAACACTCGGCCGTCCCGCGCGTCGCCACTCGGTTGGTCACCTCATCACCACTCGGCCGCCCCGCGCGTCACCACTCGGTTGGTCACCTCATCACCACTCGACCGCCCCGCGCGTCGCCACTCGGTTGGTCACCTCATCACCACTCGGACGCCCCGCGCGTCGCCACTCGGTTGGTCACCTCATCACCACTCGGCCGCTCCGCGCGTCGCCACTCGGTTGGTCACCTCATCACCACTCGGCCGCTCCGCGCGTCGCCACTCGGTTGGTCACCTCATCACCACTCGGCCGCCCCGCGCGTCGCCACTCGGTTGGTCACCTCATCACCACTCGGCCGCTCCGTGCGTCGCCACTCGGTTGGTCACCTCATCACCACTCGGCCGCCCCGCGCGTCGCCGCTCGGTTGGTCACCTCATCACCACTCGGCCGCTCCGCGCGTCGCCACTCGGTTGGTCACCTCATCACCTCTCGGCCGCGCTGCGCGTCGCCACTCGGTTGGTCACCTCATCACCACTCGGCCGACCCGTGCGTCGCCACTAGGTTGGTCACCTCATAACCACTCGTCCATCCCGTGCGTCGCCACAGGTTGGTCACCTCATCACCACTCGACCGCCCTGCGCGCCTTCAGACAGCTAAGTCATTTTACATTCTGTTATTTTTGTCTTCCCGAGTATTCCATAATTCACACATCAGGTTCACTCGGAGGCCACACCACCGAGTGTACCTCTACGCTCGACTGCTTATTTTCACATACATGCTTAGTACTCGTTATGTGACTCCGAAGTCCAACTTCCTTTTTTTCGCATATATCATTCACGAACACCATGTGTCGTTCTTCATTTCGAGTTTGCATCGGTCCTCCGGGGCTGCAACTCAGTCAAAACACTACACTTCCGTTTTATTTTAGCCAGTATTCCAACAAGTTCAGTAGGATTTCTCGCTTCGACAAGTGCGAACGAATCCTTCGCTCTTTTAAACTTTTGCTGGTCAACCAGCAAGCCCCTTGCACTCCCAGCGGGTGTCTATGGGTGTTGTTCACACAAATCATTTCAGCACACATCAAATTTCCTCAAGAAATTATTGTGTTGACTTGTGCCATTTTTTACACAAGTTACCGCGATCACTCGACGGCCCTACGCGCCAACTTCATCGCTGCTCGGACTCGGTCTCCATACTGGTCCTAGCGCACCACAACACTGACTTTGTCGCCCTGTTGATTTCAAACACGTCCGGCCAACCCCTCTATGGAATTATCTTCATCGTATCAATGATATAGACCTCGTCGGGCATGATACAGATAAGTCCCTTTCATAATTAAACTTCACACTTCACTCTTTTGCGAGTTTGCTTCTTCCGAGCATCACTCGGAAGCTTCTCCTCATCTTTACCCAAATCCGACTCGATGAATTACAAATCATCCATTCAAAACTATATTTCTCATATTCCGACATGTCCGTTGTCGAAGCCTGTAGTATGCTCGGGGGCTACGCCGCACTTGGGGGCTGCATCTCATTTGGAATGACACTCTCCTAAGTGGTCGAGTACTTCATCACCAATCAGACCCTTCACTTCAACAAGTACATTCGATCCGTCACTTTGACAAATTTCATAATCACCCAGACACTCTGCGTGCCATCTTCGTTCCTACTCAAATTCAGTTGTCGCACCGGTCTTGTTGCGCCACAGCCACACTACACCGACCTTGTCGCTACATCAGCTTCAAAAGCATCTGGCTAACTCCTTCAAGGACCATTTTTGCCACTCAGCTGGACACTTAGTCCTTCACTCGGCCGCCCCGCGCGTCGCCACTCGGTTGTGCGCGTCTTCACCACTCGGCCGCCCCGCGCGTCGCCACTTGGTTGTGCGCGTCTTCACCACTCGGCCGCCCCGCGCGGCGCCACTCGGTTTTGCACGTCTTCACCACTCGGCCGCCCCGCGCGTCGCCACTCGGTTGCGCACGTCTTCATCACTCGTCTGCCCCGCGCGTCTCCACTCGGTTGTGTGCGTCTTCACCACTCGGCCGCCCCGCGCATCGCCACTTGGTTCTGCACGTCTTCACCACTCGCCCGCCCCGCGCGGCGCCACTCGGTTTTGCACGTCTTCACCACTCGGCCGCCCCTCGCGTCGCCACTCGGTTATACACGTCCTCGCCCCTCGGCCGCCCCGCGCGTCACCATCAGTTGGACATGTCTTTACCTCTACACCCCCAGCACGGGAACGGCTAAGTTACTCATATGGTCAAACCTCATATCACACTCTGTAGCAAGCTTACCTCCTTCGAGCATCACTCGGGGGCTACGTGCGGTAGTTGGCCATGTCACCCTCAGGGGTTACGCCCATTTGGTCAACCTGTTGATCACATCAAGATATTCTTCTGACCATACATGCTCGGTTCGCCGAAGATCTATAAGTGAAGCACGTCCACTTGGGTAAATACCCCTTTTCATGCAAAAGGGTAAAAATGAAGCGCCATCGCTGAATCGTACAGGCGACCTTACTCATCGTTCGTACAACCACCTTGTTACGCATCCATCCGATTGATTCAATTCCAGACAAAGATATTTGCCATGCCAACTGCATGGAGGTTTACCGAGAGACTTAAACCCTCTGCCAGACTCATCTAGTCCGACAGAGGCTCGGGGACTACACCCAGTGGGTGCACTCAGCGTGCCCCCACTGGAAGAGGACTCAGAAAGAAATATTTTGCTCGATGCAAACCCATCTCCAGTATTACTCGACCTCCGAGTCAGAGAAGAACAAGTTAGATCAGTACCAGCTAAGAAGAGTTTTAGTTCTCTCATACTCCCGCCGACTGCCTGCAGTCGACAGCAGTCTCGGGGACTACACCCAGTGGGTGCACTCAGCGTGCCCCCACTGGAATGGTATCCACTCGGAACGGTCCGCCCAACCCGAGTGACGGCCAAACAACAACAAAAAGACAGGCTCTAAGACTCCCGCCGACTGCCCGCAGTCGACAGCAGTCTCGGGGACTACACCCAGTGGGTGCACTCAGTGTGCCCCCACTGGAATGGTATCCACTCGGAACGGTCCGCCCAACCCGAGTGACGGCCAAACAACAACAAAAAGACAGGCTCTAAGACTCCCGCCGACTGCCCGCAGTCGACAGCAGTCTCGGGGACTACACCCAGTGGGTGCACTCAGCGTGCCCCCACTGGAATGGTATCCACTCGGAACGGTCCGCCCAACCCGAGTGACGACCAAACAACAAAAAAGACACGTTCCAAGCGTGAAGAAATTCCGAGTAATCAGTTACTCGATGCAGGCCCAGCTCCAAATCACTCCAAAAAATATTCTATAAGGCGAGTTTAACGCTCCTCCGTGGACCTGTTTTGAGCCTTCTTCTAGGACTCAAAGTGTGAAACTCACAAGTGTGGATCTAAAACCGACTCGTATTGACGTTCCTCCGGGATAAGAATGGCATCTCTCTAAGAGAACAGTCCATGTGTCAATCTGGTCGCACAGATTTAATGACACACCCATACTCAGATCACGAGTTAAACCTCTCCCGAGAGATGAACGAATGTCACCAAGTTGCTCCTCACAGACACATACCTCGATCAGTCGGGAAGCATGGTACCGGAATCCATTGAGATTTTGTTCAAACCTTGGTTGTCTGAAAGCGCGACGACATGTACCGAGTATTTCTGTAATCACTCGGACCAAACTGTGTCTTACACCAACTCGTTCTACAAAATCGCAATCGATTCGGGGGCTAATGTTGGGGATATACATAACAGGTAGGCCCACGAAGGGTCGAAATATCATGAAGCGTGGGGTCGACACAACATGTGGGTCCAGGTCAATTTCATACAGACACACTGTCCACTCGGACAAGTAGCATACTATCCACTCGACCAAGCAACATACCATCCACTCAGATGACAGTTCACCACTCGACCGTACGACTCACTCGGATATACGAAGACCAGCAAGCAGCAAAGCAGTCAGCATCTTTCTAATAGTGAAGGCTTAATAGTGGGCTGTCATTATAGCATTCATACCCCACTTTGTAACATAGGAGGTGAGGAGGTGGCGCACTCTATATAAGCCACCCCCACCACTAGACTTGGGGGGCTCTTTTCTTCCACCTCTCTCTCTTTTCACCATTAGTCTCAGGACTTAGCTCAGGCATGGGGATCCGTTCCTCGCTTACACACACATTGTAATCTCCGGATATATACTCAGATAAAAACAAAGCCTCTCCGGAGCACGAGACGTAGGGTCGTTATCTCCATCGTGAGAGGCCCGAACTCGCTAAAACCACTGTGTCACCCATATGCATCTCGATAGATCATGCTCCGTTATCCTACCCCTATTCTACTGTCAGACTTAGAACCACGACAATCGGCGCTGGGGGCGGTTTTGCACCCAGTCGTCGCCCTTAGCTCGCCCCCAGGCGCCGAAATTGGCCCACTTTGCAGCCCAATTTCGGCGAATAAAGGGCCCATATGGGCGAGAATAGGCCCATATTCGGCGTGGTTTCGCCGTGTCTCGGCGTTCAATTATCAACACAATTATTTCTTATCACATATTTCATCAGAGAAAAATCAAATACTTCAACAAAATAGTACAACAACAAATAGTTCAATACAAATTATATAGTTCAACAAATAAAAACTCATATTTCATCACACGGCGTCCCCCTTGAGCCTCCATAGGTGCTCAATCAGATCTTTCTACAGTTGATGATGCACCTGTGGGTCTCGGATCTCCTGACGCATACTGAGATAGGCAGTCCAAGTTGCCGGTAGATGGTGATCAACTTCGGCTAGAGGACCCTGCCTGTAGTATGGTTCAGTGTCAAACACTGGGTCTTCTTGCTCGCTCTCGATGATCATGTTGTGCAAGATGACACAACAAGTCATAATCTCCCACATTTGATCTTTGGACCAGGTCTGAGCGGGGTACCGAACAACAGCGAATCGAGATTGGAGCACACCAAATGCCCGCTCGACATCCTTCCTGCAAGCCTCCTGAACTTTCGCAAACCAGGCGTTCTTGCCTCCCGCCGCAGGGTTTGAGATTGTCTTCACAAATGTCGACCATCTTGGATAGATGCCATCTGCTAGGTAGTACCCCTTGTTGTATTGGTACCCATTGATCTCTAAGTTCACCGGAGGAGAATGACCCTCAAGGAGCTTGGCAAAAACAGGAGAGCACTGCAGCACGTTGATGTCATTGTGAGTTCCTGGCATACCAAAGAAGGAGTGCCAAATCCAGAGGTCTTGTGTGGCTACCGCCTCAAGCACCACACTGCAACCGCCTTTGGCGCCTTTGTACATCCCCTGCCAACCAAATGGGCAATTCTTTCATTTCCAATGCATGCAGTCGATGCTTCCAAGCATCCCAGGAAATCCTCTTGCTGCATTCTGGGCTAGGATCCGAGCAGTGTCTTCCGCGTTGGGTGTTCTCAAGTATTGTGGCCCAAACACTGCCACCACTGCCCGACAGAACTTGTAGAAACACTCTATGCTGGTGGACTCGGCCATGCGCCCATAGTCGTCGAGTGAATCACTGGGAGCTCCATATGCAAGCATCCTCATCGCTGTCGTGCACTTCTGGATGGAGGTGAATCCAAGAGCGCCAGTGCAATCCATCTTGCACTTGAAGTAGTTGTCGAACTCCCGGATGGAATTCACAATCCCGAGGAAGAGCTTTCGGCTCATCCGATAACGGCGCCGAAATGTTTTGTCGCCGTGAAGTGGAGCATCGGCGAAGTAGTCGGAGTAGAGCATGCAGTAGCCTTCAAGACGAAGCCGGTTCTTTGCTTTCAACCGCCCCGGCGCCGAGCCACCTCGCCACGGCTTTTCATGGCTCGCCAGTAGTTGGGCGAGGGCGGCGAGCACCATGAGATGCTCTTCTTCCTGGACGTCGGCCGCGGCTTCCTCCTCCAGCAGCGCGGCGAGCTCTTCCTCGTCATCCGAGTCCATCGCCGAGACAGGCAAAACGTCGAACACCTTGCGCTCAGTGGGTGTGTACCCGCTGCTAAACCGCGCCTCCGCGGCTGGAAACGGCGGTCGGAAACGCCCAGCTGCTGTGGGAGGGGCTGCCGCGGCGAAGCACTGCTATTTTTCGGCGGGGAATGGCTATCTAGCGGAGTAGGGCGGCGGCCGTCGCCGGGATATAGCTAGTGGTGGCCGAGGGCGCGGGGGGTGCGAGGCGAGTCGGGGGAAGAAAACCTTGACTTTTCCCCTGTCGGTGTGGGCCAGGCATGCTTTTCCCTAGCGCCGGAGCCCCCAACTGCTCCCCAGCGCGCCGGGTTCGGCCTGTGACCGCCGGGCGGAAAAAAGGTCCGAACCGGCGATTTTCGGCGTCCTGGGGGCGCGACTGGGCCGTTTTTTCGGCGCCAACGCCGAAAAAGTGGCCTGGGGGCCTGTTGGGGGTGCGGCTGGAGATGCTCTAAGGTACATACATCATGTCTTGTATACAAGCACTCGAATCGACGACGACATCCATCGATCGAGAAAAACAAAAGTTTTGAGCTTTCTAGTTTCTACTGTACGAGGAGCAAAACAGAATTAGACCTGATAGTTGACGGCGTCGTTAAGGGCGACCGGCGCGGCCGAAGCGTGTTGGTGGTGCCGGTGGGCTCTTTTCTTGCGGATCTGGTGGCGGCAGAGTTTTGCCGAGGTGGCTGCCGAGGTCGCGATCTTTGTGTAACCATGCACCTCCGTGAGGTGCTTCTTGTACAGCCTGCATCTCTCACAGCCACGCATGGTGGCAAAAGCAAACGTTAGAGGGCTCTGGTCGAGAGTGTGGAGAATGTGAACAGGTGTGGTAGATGGACAGGTAAGTTGGGCTATTTACCCAGCTGCGGGCGTGTGGAATCGGTAGAGCCAGTTTTGGGCTTTGGTGTGTGAAAACATAGTTGGGCTGAGCATTTGGCATGGGTCAGGCGGATGGTATTTTTGGACCTCGGCTAGAAGGACCGAGTGGGCCAGTTTTTATGAGGGTTATATTTTTGTGGAAAAAAGAGCTCAGCAGTGTGTTGATCAAGCTTTGAATGAGGCGGACGGCGGCAGTCAGTGGATTTGGGCGAGAAAACAGCGGTGGCGGAGTAGGAGGGAAGGGCGTGGTGTTGGATCCTGAGAGGAGAGGAAAGAGGTGAGGCGGCGGCGGCTGGGCGAGCCCGGGCATCCATGCCGGCAGCATGGTGGCGTGGACAGGAGCCCATTGTCGTGTGAGACCGAGAGAGTGCGGAGATTCATCATCGCCCTTGTCCTGCCATGAGGCACCTGGTGTCCCTTAGGTGGAGCTCGGGAAGGGAGATGATGATGGGACGTGCATGGACGGCGGAGCAGAGAAAGAAGTGGGCTTGAACTCGTGGAGGAAAGGAGAGGAGGAGAAGCAAGGCAGCGGCGGCAGCTGTTATAGTTGCTGATTGAGCGATCTGCAGTGCGAAATTAGGTAAGTGTATGTATAGGATGAATTTTAATTTTTTTGTTAGTGTGTTGTGGGTGGCGTCATTGTGTATAGGCATGGTGAATTGTAGATTCTGAGATTGAATAATTGAAGCGAAAATTAGCTGTCCTTGTTTAGTATGGTCTCTATAACTATAGCAAGTGTGTTTATGAGATGTAGATGTAATTCCTGTTTCAACTTGATGATGATGGATGTGAATTGGTTCTATGATTGGAGGTTATGAAAAAGAGTTGTTCTATGTCTCTTATGTGATTGGTAGATGCAATTGGTTATTAGGTCGTCACGTGCAGAGCAGATCAAGTTTGTCGTGATGGCCGAGGGTGGTTTGGAGACCCCTTTGGGTGCTAGTGTGCGATTTGGGAGTTGAAGGCGAGGTCATGGCCTTTACCAGGCTGATGATGCTTGTAGCCCTCAAGAATTGCTTCGCATGAAGGTAGAGCACAAACTGTTCTTCATTTATCCTGATGGAATGTAGCATATCTCAAAAGAAATAATGTTGTGTTGCAGTCTGATAGAATATTTAGTGGTGTAAGTGTTGGGGAACGTAGTAATTTCAAAAAATTTCCTACGCACACGCAAGATCATGGTGATGCATAGCAACAAGAGAGGAGAGTGTTTGTCTACGTACCCTCGTAGACCGGCAACGGAAGCATTGACACAACGTAGAGGAAGTAGTTGTACGTCTTCCCGATCCGACCGATCCAAGTACCGAACGTACGACACCTCCGAGTTCTGCACATGTTCAACTCGGTGACGTCCCTCAAGCTTCGATCCAGCAAAGTGTGGAGGGAGAGTTTCGTCAACACGATGGCGTGATGACAGTGATGACGTTCTACCGACGCAGGGCTTCGCCTAAGCACCGCTAAGATATGACCGAGGTGGAATATGGTGGAAGGGGGCACCACACACGGCTAAGGAACGATCACGAAGATCAACTTGTGTGTCATGGGGTTCCCCTTGCCCCCGTATATAAAGGAGGGAGAGAGGGAGGTGCGGCCGACCCAAGGGGTGCGCCTGGAGGAGTCCTACTCCCACCGGGAGTAGGACTCCCCCCTCTTGCCTTGTTGGAAAAGGAAGGGGGAAGGGAGAAAGAGGAAAGGGGGGCGCCGCCCCCCTTCCTTGTCCTATTCGGACTAGGGGGGAGGGGGCACGCGGCCTGCCCTGGCCGACCCTCCTCTTATCCCTTAGGGACCATGTAGGCCCAATAACCCCCCCCCCCCCCCTGAGGGGGGGGGGGTTCCGGTAACCCCGGGTACTCCTATAAAATCCGGATTTCACCCAGAACGTTTCCGATATCCAAATATAGGCTTCCAATATATCAATCTTTATGTCTCGACCATTTCGAGACTCCTCGTCATGTCCGTGATCACATCCGGGACACCGAACAACCTTCGGCACATCAAAACACAAAAACGCTAATTACGATCGTCACCGAACTTTAAGCGTGCGGACCCTACGGGTTCGAGAACTATGTAGACATGACCGAGACACGTCTCCAGTCAATAACCAATAGCGGAACCTGGATGCTCATATTGGCTCCTACATATTCTACGAAGATCTTTATCGGTCAGACCGCATAACAATATACGTTGTTCCCTTTGTCATCGGTATGTTACTTGCCCGAGATTTGATCGTTGGTATCTCAATACCTAGTTCAATCTCGTTACCGGCAAGTCTCTTTACTCGTTCTGTAATACATCATACCGCAACTAACTTATTAGTTCCAATGCTTGCAAGGCTTGAGTGATGTGCATTACGGAGAGGGCCCAAAGATACCTCTCCGACAATCGGAGTGACAAATTCTAATCTCGAAATACGCCAACCCAACAAATACCTTCGGAGACACCTATAGAGCACCTTTATAATCACCCAGTTACGTTGTGACGTTTGGTAGCACACAAAGTGTTCCTCCGGTAAATGGGAGTTGCATAATCTCATAGTCATAGGAACATATATAAGTTATGAAGAAAGCAATAGCAACAAACTAAACGATCAAGTGCTAAGCTAATGGAATGGGTCAAGTCAATCATATCATTCTCCTAATGATGTGATCCCATTAACCAAATAACAACTCATGTCTATGGTTAGGAAACATAACCATCTTTGATCAACGAGCTAGTCAAGTAGAGGCATACTAGTGACACTCTGTTTGTCTATGTATTCACACATGTATTATGTTTCCGGTTAATACAATTCTAGCATGAATAATAAACATTTATCATGATACAAGGAAATAAATAATAACTTTATTATTGCCTCTATGGCATATTTCCTTCAGTCTCCCACTTGCACTAGAGTCAATAATCTAGATTACACAGTAATGATTCTAACACCCATGGAGCCTTGGTGCTGATCATGTTTTGCTTGTGGAAAAGGCTTAGTCAGCGGGTCTGCAACATTCAGATCCGTATGTATCTTGCAAATTTCTATGTCTCCCACTTGGACTAAATCCCGAATGGAATTGAAGCGTCTCTTGATGTGCTTGGTTCTCTTGTGAAATCTGGATTCCTTTGCCAAGGCAATTGCACCAGTATTGTCACAAAAGATTTTCATTGGACACGATGCACTAGGCATGACACCTAGATCGGATATGAACTCCTTCCTCCAGACTCCTTCATTTGCTGCTTCCGAAGCAGCTATGTACTCCGCTTCACATGTAGATCCCGCCATGACGCTTTGTTTAGAACTGCACCAACTGACAGCTCCGCCGTTTAATGTAAACACGTATCCGGTTTGTGATTTAGAATCGTCCG
The DNA here is from genome assembly GCF_018294505.1 of Triticum aestivum. NCBI lineage: Eukaryota > Viridiplantae > Streptophyta > Magnoliopsida > Poales > Poaceae > Triticum > Triticum aestivum. Next base: position 450,520,657 of record NC_057806.1, read on the forward strand.
GATCAGCGTCAAAGCTTGCATCAACATAACCATTTACGATGAGCTCTTTGTCACCTCCATATACGAGAAACATATCCTTAGTTATTTTCAGGTACTTCAGGATGTTCTTGACCGCTGTCCAGTGATCCACTCCTGGATTACTTTGGTACCTCCCTGCTAGACTTATAGTAAGGCACACATCAGGTCTGGTACACAACATTGCATACATGATAGAGCCTATGGCTGAAGCATAGGGAACATCTTTCATTTTCTCTCTATCTTCTGCAGTGGTCGGACATTGAGTCTTACTCAACTTCACACCTTGTAACACAGGCAAGAACCCTTTCTTTGCTTGATCCATTTTGGACTTCTTCAAAACTTTGTCAAGGTACGTGCTTTGTGAAAGTCCAATTAAGCGTCTTGATCTATCTCTATAGATCTTAATGCCCAATATGTAAGCAGCTTCACCGAGGTCTTTCATGGAAAAACTCTTATTCAAGTATCCCTTTATGCTATCCAGAAATTCTATATTATTTCCAATCAATAATATGTCATCCACATATAATATCAGAAATGCTACAGAGCTCCCACTCACTTTCTTGTAAATACAGGCTTCTCCAAAAGTCTGTATAAAACCAAATGCTTTGATCACACTATCAAAGCGTTTATTCCAACTCCGAGAGGCTTGCACCAGTCCATAAATGGATCGCTGGAGCTTGCACACTTTGTTAGCTCCCTTTGGATCGACAAAACCTTCTGGTTGCATCATATACAACTCTTCTTCCAGAAATCCATTCAGGAATGCAGTTTTGACATCCATTTGCCAAATTTCATAATCATAAAATGCGGCAATTGCTAACATGATTCGGACAGACTTAAGCATCGCTACGGGTGAGAAGGGCTCATCGTAGTCAATCCCTTGAACTTGTCGAAAACCTTTCGCAACAAGTCGTGCTTTGTAGACAGTAACATTACCGTCAGCGTCAGTCTTCTTCTTGAAGATCCATTTATTCTCAATTTCTTGCCGATCAACGGGCAAGTCAACCAAAGTCCACACTTTGTTCTCATACATGGATCCCATCTCAGATTTCATGGCTTCTAGCCATTTTGCGGAATCTGGGCTCACCATCGCTTCTTCATAGTTCGTAGGTTCATCATGATCTAGTAGCATGACTTCCAGAACATGATTACCGTACCACTGTGGTGCGGATCTTACTCTGGTTGATCTACGAGGTTCGGTAGTAACTTGATCTGAAGTTTCATGATCATTATCATTAGCTTCCTCACTAATTGGTGTAGGTGTCACAGAAACCGGTTTCTGTGATGTACTACTTTCCAATAAGGGAGCAGGTACAATTACCTCATCAAGTTCTACTTTTCTCCCACTCACTTCTTTCGAGAGAAACTCCTTCTCTAGAAAAACTCCGAATTTAGCAACAAAAGTCTTGCCTTCGGATCTGTGATAGAAGGAGTACCCAATATTCTCCTTTGGGTATCCTATGAAGACACATTTCTCCGATTTGGGCTCGAGCTTATCAGGTTGAAGCTTTTTCACATAAGCATCGCAGCGCCAAACTTTCAGAAACGACAACTTTGGTTTCTTGCCAAACCACAGTTCATAAGGCGTCGTCTCAATGGATTTGTGTCCTATTTAACGTGAATGCATCCGTCTCTAAAGCATAACCCCAAAACGATAGCGGTAAATCAGTAAGAGACATCATAGATCGCACCATATCTAATAAAGTACGATTACGACGTTCGGACACACCATTACGCTGTGGTGTTCCGGGTGGCGTGAGTTGCGAAACTATTCCGCATTGTTTCAAATGTAGACCAAACTCGTAACTCAAATATTCTCCTCCACGATCAGATCGTAGAAACTTTATTTTCTTGTTACGATGATTTTCAACTTCACTCTGAAATTCTTTGAACTTTTCAAATGTTTCAGACTTATGTTTCATTAAGTAGATATACCCATATCTGCTTAAATCATCTGTGAAGGTGAGAAAATAACGATATCCGCCACGAGCCTCAACATTCATTGGACCACATACATCTGTATGTATGATTTCCAACAAATCCGTTGCTCTCTCCATAGTACCGGAGAACGGCGTTTTAGTCATCTTACCCATGAGGCACGGTTCGCAAGTACCAAGTGATTCATAATCAAGTGGTTCCAAAAGTCCATCAGTATGGAGTTTCTTCATGCGCTTTACACCGATATGACCTAAACGGCAGTGCCACAAATAAGTTGCACTGTCATTATCAACTCTGCATCTTTTGATTTCAACATTATGAATATGTGTATCACTACTATCGAGATTCATCAAAAATAGACCACTCTTCAAGGGTGCATGACCATAAAAGATATTACTCATATAAATAGAACAACCATTATTCTTTGATTTAAATGAATAACCGTCTCGCATCAAACAAGATCCAGATATAATGTTCATGCTCAATGCTGGCACCAAATAACAATTATTCAGGTCTAATACTAATCCCGAAGGTAGATGTAGAGGTAGCGTGCCGACCGCGATCACATCGACTTTGGAACCATTTCCCACGCGCATCGTCACCTCGTCCTTAGCCAATCTTCGCTTAATCCGTAGCCCCTGTTTCGAGTTGCAAATGTTAGCAACAGAACCAGTATCAAATACCCAGGTGCTACTGCGAGCATTAGTAAGGTACACATCAATAACATGTATATCACATATACCTTTGTTCACTTTGCCATCCTTCTTATCTGCCAAATACTTGGGGCAGTTCCACTTCCAGTGACCAGTCTGCTTGCAGTAGAAGCACTCAGTCTCAGGCTTAGGTCCAGACTTGGGTTTCTTCCCCTGAGCAGCAACTTGTTTGCTGTTCTTCTTGAAGTTCCCTTTCTTCTTCCCTTTGCCCTTTTTCTTAAAACTGGTGGTCTTATTGACCATCAACACTTGATGCTCCTTCTTGATTTCTACCTCCGCGGATTTTAGCATCGCGAAGAGCTCAAGAATAGTCTTATTCATCCCTTGCATATTATAGTTCATCACAAAGCTTTTGTAACTTGGTGGCAGTGATTGAAGAACTCTGTCAATGACACTATCAACAGGAAGATTAACCCCCAGTTGAGTCAAGTGATTATGATACCCAGACATTTTGAGTATATGTTCACTGACAGAACTATTCTCCTCCATCTTGTAGCTATAGAACTTATTGGAGACTTCATATATCTCAATCCGGGCATTTGCTTGAAATATTAACTTCAACTCCTGGAACATCTCATATGCTCCATGACGTTCAAAACGTCGTTGAAGACCCGGTTCTAAGCCATAAATCATGGAACACTAAACTATCGAGTAGTCATCAGCTTTGCTCTGCCAGACGTTCATAACATCTGGTGTTGCTCCTGCAGCAGGCTTGGCACTTAGCGGTGCTTCCAGGACGCAATTCTTCTATGTAGCAATGAGGATAATCCTCAAGTTACGGACCCAGTCCGTGTAATTGCTACCATCATCTTTCAACTTTGCTTTCTCAAGGAACGCATTAAAATTTAACGGAACAACAACACGAGCCATCTATCTACAATCAAACATAGACAAGCAAGATACTATCAGGTACTAAGTTCATGATAAATTTAAGTTCAATTAATCATATTACTTAAGAACTACCACTTAGAAAGATATCCCTCTAATCCTCTAAGTGATCACGTGATCCAAATCAACTAAACCATGTCCGATCATCACGTGAGATGGAGTAGTATTAATGGTGAACATCAATATGTTGATCATATCTACTATATGATTCACACTCGGCCTTTCGGTCTCCGTGTTCCGAGGCCATATCTGTTATATTCTAGGCTCGTCAAGTTTAACCTGAGTATTCCGCGTGTGCAACTGTTTTGCACCTGTTGTATTTGAACGTAGAGCCTATCACACCCAATCATCACGTGGTGTCTCAGCACGAAGAACTTCCACGGTGCATACTCAGGGAGAACACTTATACTTTGATAATTTAGTGAGGGATCATCTTATAGTGCTACCGTCAATCAAAGCAAGATAAGATGCATAAAAGATAAACATCACATGCAATCAATATAAGTGATATGATATGGCCATCATCATCTTGTACTTGTGATCTCCATCTCCGAAGTACCGTCATGATCACCATCGTCACCGGCGGCGACACCTTGATCTCCATCGTAGCATCATTGTCGTCTCGCCAATCTTATGCTTCCACGACTATCGCTACCGCTTAGTGATAAAGTAAAGCATTACAGGGCGATTGTATTGCATACAATAAAGCGACAACCATATGGCTCCTGCCAGTTGCCGATAACTCGGTTACAAAACATGATCGTCTCATACAATAAAATTTAGCATCATGTCTTGACCATATCACATCACAACATGCCCTGCAAAAACAAGTTAGACGTCCTCTACTTTGTTGTTGCAAGTTTTACGTGGCTGCTACGGGCTTAGCAAGAACCATTCTTACCTATGCATCAAAACCACAATGATAGTTAGTCAAGTTGGTGCTGTTTTAACCTTCGCAAGGACCGGGCGTAGCCACACTTGGTTCAACTAAAGTTGGAGAAACTGACACCCGCCAGCCACCTGTGTGCAAAGCACGTCGGTAGAACCAGTCTCGCGTAAGCGTACGCGTAATGTCGGTCCGGGCCGCTTCATCCAACAATACCGCTGAACCAAAGTATGACATGCTGGTAAGCAGTATGACTTATATTGCCCACAACTCACTTGTGTTCTACTCGTGCACAACATCAACGCATAAAACCTAGGCTCGGATGCCACTGTTGGGGAACGTAGTAATTTCAAAAAATTTCCTACGCACACGCAAGATCATGGTGATGCATAGCAACGAGAGAGGAGAGTGTTTGTCTATGTACCCTCATAGACCGGCAACGGAAGCGTTGACACAACGTAGAGGAAGTAGTCGTACGTCTTCCCGATCCGACCGATCCAAGTACCGAATGTACGGCACCTCCGAGTTCTACACACGTTCAACTCGGTGACGTCCCTCAAGCTCCGATCCAGCAAAGTGTTGAGGGAGAGTTTTGTCAGCACGACTGCGTGATGATGGTGATGATGTTCTACCGATGCAGGGCTTCGCCTAAGCACCGCTACGATATGACCGAGGTGGAATATGGTGGAAGGGGGCACCACACACCGCTAAGGAATGATCACGAAGATCAACTTGTGTGTCATGGGGTGCCCCCTTGCCCCCGTATATAAAGGAAGGAGAGGGGGAGGTGCGGCCGGCCCAAGGGGTGCGCCTGGAGGAGTCCTACTCCCACCGGGAGTAGGACTCCCCCCTCTTGCCTTGTTGGAAAAGGAAGGGGGAAGGGAGAAAGAGGAAAGGGGGGCGCCCCCCCTTCCTTGTCCTATTCGGACTAGGGGGAGGGGGCGCGCGGCCTGCCCTGGTGTAGGATCGAAAGTATGTCTAGAGGGGGGGTGATTAGACTACTTGACCAAATAAAACTTAACCTTTTCCCAATTTTAGTTCTTGGCAGATTTTAGCTAATTTAGGACAAGTCAAGCAATCATCACATCACTCAAGCAAGCATGTAAAGAGTTTATGGGCAGCGGAAAGTAAAGCATGCAACTTGCGAGAATGTAAAGGGAAGGGTTTGGAGAATTCAAACGCTATTGGAGACACGGATGTTTTTCCCGTGGTTCGGATAGGTGGTGCTATCCTACATCCACGTTGATGGAGACTTCAACCCACGAAGGGTAATGGTTGCGCGAGTCCACACAGGGCTCCACCCAAGGGCAACGGTTGCACGAGTCCACACAGGGCTCCACCCACGAAGGGTCCATGAAGAAGCAACCACCCACAAAGGTTCCACGAAGAAGCAACCTTGTCTATCCCACCATGGCCATCGCCCACACAGGACTTGCCTCACTAGTGGTAGATCTTCACGAAGTAGGCGATCTCCTTGCCCTTACAAACTCCTTGGTTCAACTCCACAATCTTGTCGGAGGCTCCCAAGTGACACCTAGCCAATCTAGGAGACACCACTCTCCAAGAAGTAACAAATGGTGTGTAGGTAATGAACTCCTTGCTCTTGTGCTTCAAATGATAGTCTCCCCAACACTCAACTCTCTCTCATAGGATTTGGATTTGGTGGAAAGAGGGTTTTGTGGAAAGCAACTTGGGAAGGCTAGAGATCAAGATTCATATGGTAGGAATGGAATGTCTTGATCTCAACACATGAGTAGGTGGTTCTCTCTCAGAACATATGAGTTGGAGTGGTGTGTGTGTTCTGATGGCTCTCTCACTTAATGAGAAGGAGGTGGAGGGGTATATATAGCCTCCACACAAAATCCAACCGTTACATACAATTTACCAATCTCGGTGGGACCGAATCAGAAAACTCGGTCTGACCGAAATAGTAAACCTAGTGACCGTTAGGAATTTCGGTGGGACTGACATGCAACTCGGTAGGACCGATTCGGTTAGGGTTTGGGCATAACGTAATCTCGGTGAGACCGATTACACAAACTCGGTGAGACCGAATTTGGTAATTAGCTAACCAGAGAGTTGGTCAGGCAAACTCGATGGGACCGATTTGCTCTTTCGGTGAGACCGAGTGGAACTCGGTGAGACCGAAAAGTTACAAAGGGGAAACACTGAGTTTACATTGCAATCTCGGTGGGACCGATTCGCTCTTTCGGTAAGACCGAAAAGTTACGAAAGGGAAACAGAGAGTTTGCAACCCCATCTCGGTGAGACCGAGATCCTTATCGGTAGAACCGAATTGCTAGGGTTTGGCAGTGGCTAATGACAAGTGAAACTCGGTGGCGCCGGATAGGAAGAATCGGTAGGACCGAGTTTGGCTTAGGGTTTAGGTCATATGTGGATATGGGAAAGTAGTTGAGGGTTTTGGAGCATATCACTAAGCACATGAAGCAAGAGGCTCATTAAGCAACACCTCATCCCTCCTTAATAGTATTGGCTTTTCCTAAAGACTCAATGTGATCTTGGATCACTAAAATATAAATGAAGAGTCTTGAGCTTTGAGCTTGAGCCAATCCTTTGTCCTTAGCATTTTGAGGGTTCCACTTTCACATCCATGCCATGCCAATCATTGAGCTTTCCTGAAATAATCATCTTGGAATAGCATTAGCTCAATGAGCTATATGTTGTTATGAATTACCAAAACCACCTAGGGATAGTTGCACTTTCAATCTCCCCCTTTTTCGTAATTGATGACAACATATAGATCAAAGCTTCGACAAATGATAATAAGCATGAAATATATCGTCGCTTTGAGAAGTATGCGATAAGTAAGAGCTCCCCCTAAATTGTGCATATTTAAAATTTGCTTTGGACTGCAAATGCACAAAGAGTTAGAGTCATGGGTTACTCTTCCATGTCACATACATCTTGGTGGAGCGCTCAAAATGATAAGAATGAAATACATGCACTCATCACCAAGAATAATGAATGATCACACAAGATAGATAGGATAATGGCATTAAGCAAGCATTAAGTGTAGCTTATGATCAAACACATGATCATCAATGTCTCACAAATAATGACGTAGTATCAAGCACTCAAAAGCAGATAAGTTCGAAAAACCACCAAATAAAGCAAGAGAGAAAAGCAACACTCTCTCTCGAAGCCTATGATCTATACATCTTCTCCCCCTTTGGCAACAAGTTACCAAAAAGTTCCTAGAAAATGCATAGCACTAGATCGACGCTCAGGCTTGATCTTCAGGTGGTGGTGGAGTCCGGATCACTCCAAGGACGAAGGCTTCTGTAGATGCTGAAGTAGTCGCTGGAGTTGGAGCTGAAGTAGATGCTGGAGCTGGTGCTGAGGTGGTGGCTCTTATGTCAGCAACTGGCACGGCAGATGACCTCGGGCCTCGTGGCACTCTGGCAAAGGTATGAGTGGTAGTCCTGCCTCTCCTCTCCTACATGTCCTCCTGGAGCTGCTCCACTTCAGACTGAACTTCCGTTACCTTGACATCCAGGTCATAGAACTTCTGTTCCATGATTCTCTCTAGGCTCTGCTGATTCTGAGTGAGGGTGGCCAGACTTTGCTCAATCCTCAGCGTGGATGCAATCAAGTAACCAAGCTGCTCTTGTTTGGTCTTCAAGAAGTATTCAGATGCCTCCTCTTGGGTAGGCATCTTGGCAGCTTTCTCCTTCCTCGCCTTCTCCTTCTTTGCAAATGCTTGGGCAGATGATGGCTCGTTCTCAGTCATGACAACTTCATTGTCCTCGAAATCTGGACAGATGGGCAGGTGTTCCTTGTCCAACAGATATATGCCCGTGCCCATCTTGGAGTTGATGAGCTCCTGAATTTGAGGGGCATATCCGCAGCTCCTCTTTTGATCTGCTGCAGTCCTCTTAATTGTTTCCACTATGAGGCTCATCACCTTGAACTTTTGAGGCACATCAAACACATGTAGCAAGTTGATAGCATGGCCTCTGATCATCTTGTGATCTCCAGACTTAGGCAATAAGGTGTGCCTTAGTATCCAATTGATCGTTGGGAGCCCTGACAAAAGGTAATGCATAGAACCAAACTTGAAGGTGTCAAGAGCTTCATTGGGGATTTCCTTGTACATATTGGACATGGAGTTATGGTCCATCTTCTTCTTGGCATAGATATCCAAGTCATCATCTTGCTCCTATGGGGCATTAATGATCTGTGCCCACTCAGCCACTGTGGATTGGTACCTTGTACCCTCAGACATCCATGTGATCCTCCCATCTGGATAAAAGTGTGCCGTGGAGTAGAACTGCATGATAAGCTCCTCGTTCCACTTTGTGAGCTTCTGCCCAACAAAGTCAGCTACTCCACAAGCATGAAAGCTGTCATATACTCCTGGGTAGTGTTCCTCCTTCTCCCTCATGTAGGTCCAGTCAACCCATCTCATGTCACAGACAATGGGCTTCTTATCTAGCAAAACAGTCTCATAGAAATCCTGCTGCTCCTTGGTGTGAAACCTGTAGTCCACGGCAGTCCTTCTTCTTGAAGCATATGGGTCTGCTTCTCTCCATTTCCTTAGCCCTGAATCTCTCCTGAGCTTCATATCCTCAGCCACAGGATGAGCATCGTTGTGGTCTGGGATCTTGGGCTTTAGCTTTCTCAGGACATTCTCCTCCTCATCCTCAGCAACAGTCTCAGGCACTGGGGCCTTGTTCTTCTCAGCTGCAGGAATGCTCCTTGTATTTCTCTTAGGTTTTGGCTTGGAGGCAGCTTTGGGCTTAGATGCAGTAGCCCCTAACCTTATGGCATCACCCATCAGCTTGGGTGCCTTGGGTGCTGGTGCAGCTACCTCTTCTTCCTCTTCTTCTTCCATGATGGAAGCTTTTCCAAGCACTCTAGCCACAGTCTTCTTCACCCTCTCCTTTCTTTTCTTGCCCTCAGCTGCAACTGGCTCTTGGGGAGTGGGCTTCTCAGTTGAGGCTCTTGCCTTTGACATGGGTTGCCTGCCTGCTGGCCTTTTGATTTTCAGACCTGGCTTAGTGCCTTGAGCTGGTTCAATTCTCTTGGAAGTGGCCTCTTCCTCTACCACATAGTCCTCATCTTCAGAGTCTGAAGTTTTCTTCTTCCTTTGTCTCGTGGCAGCCTTTGGCAAATTGCTAGGAGTGCTCCTGCTGCCTTCATCAGATGAACTAGAGGGACTAGTGCCCTCACTCATCACCACTTGCTGCTCTGACAGATTCTGGCTATCACTCTGGTCTGACATGCTACAAACTGACTGCTGACCCTGTGAATAGATTATAGAGGAGATAGAGTGGATGAGCATCACAAAATGCAGAGATTTTTGCAAAAGGAATGATCCAAAAACTTAGTTTTAGTTTCCCACTAAAATCATCTCGGATCTACCGATTTTCAAACTCGGTGATACCGAAGCAGTTTTGGAACCTAAACTAGTGAACTCGGTAGGACCGAGTCACAGTTCGGTGGCACCGAGACTGCTAGGGTTTCACTGAGTTTAAAAATCGGTCACACCGATAAGTAATTCTCGGTCAGACCGAGTCTCACTTGTGCAATGGCATAAGCCAAATCGGTGGGACCGAGTTTTTCAACTCGGTGGGTCCGAGATAGTTTCGGCGGAAACCTAAACCTAGAATTTTCGAATCAAACCTAATCTATGAGCGTTTTGACTGGATAGAAGTTTATCAAACGTGGCTAGAAACAATATGATGACAATGTGCTAGGAATCAGATTGAGGAATAGCACAAAGATCAAGTCCATACCCTAGTTTGGCGGGGACTTGCTACGGCGGCAACGGCGGGGAAGAATTCCCATTGACGGCGACGGAGACCAGCTACTGGAGGCTGCTGGCGGCGAGAAGACGATCCGGAGACCTCGAGGGCAGAGTAGGCTATCACGCGGGCAAAGGGGTTCAGAGAAATTTCCAAATTTTGCCCGTGACTATATATAGCCCGACCCTGTCGGTGTGACCGAGTGGAACAACTCGGTGGCACCGAGGTTCATAACTGCGTGCAGTTACTGAAACTCGGTGTGACCGAAAGGTTCAAATCGGTTGCACTGAGACCGAAAACCTAGATCAACTTAATGATCTCGGTAGGACCGAAAGTGGAGTATCGGTCAGACCGAGAATCATAAAGAGGTTTTGGAAGTTTAAGTCTATGACGAATCGGGGACTCCGAGCGCTCCTCACACAGAGTGGTTCGAATCTGACTTGATCAAATTTTGTGATGCAGCATGAATAGAGTTTGAGACGAGAAAAGCATAGATAGCTAGAGGACGTTCTTAGGCATTCTTGTCCACCACTTGGCAAAAGAGGATAAAACCAAGCAATCAAAACAACAAGTGGATGTCCTCGAATGAGTAAAATATGCAATCAGCATGCTCACACAATAAGATGGCAAATGAAATATGTGGCAAGGCATGCACAACCAATTATAGCATCTATCAAGCAATTTGCGATGACTAGGTCATCTATATATGAGTACATTGACTTAGGAGTCAAATGAGAACACTTGATCATAGGTCATACTCATCGTTTAAGCTCAAGTGGGGTTACCACTTTTACATAAAGCATTGTTGTGTTCACATCTTTAGAGTTGCTTTAGCTCAAGTCTTAGAGTAAAGCTCCCCCTAGATGTGATATCCCCCCTAAGAGGGATGAACTAACCTTGGGTTTTGTCGATGATGACTTCATGTAGATATTGAAGATGTGGCTGCTCAATGTTGATGTAGATCTCTTGGAGCTATCCATTTGAGTGAATTGCACTTTCAATACCTACATGGGTTAGTCCCACAAGGAACAAACAAGGATATCCATAGACATAGAGTGATGCACACAAAAGATGATGTCCATGAAAACTTTTAGGTTACCTTGTCCCTTGTCTTACCAACAAGAGGGTTTGTGACTCCTTGAACTAGTGCAAGATGTGGAAGTTGATTGCACTTGTTCTTGCCAAAATGATAAGAGTGAAGTATGTTGGCGGAGTCACCCTCAAGAACTCTCTAGTTCTTCTTCTTTTGGGTCCACATCATCTTGATGGGAATCCTTGGAGTTGTAGTCGTACTTGATGAAGTGGAACTTGAAGTAGTCTTGGGAATCCACTTGACTAAGGTCTTAGGAGCTTCTTCAAATGCATCAATTTCCTCGAATTGCTTACTCCCGGCAAGGCTTTTGTACACTCCTTTCTCTATAATTCCCTTCAATAAGCTATTTTCTTGCTCAAGTGTAACTTGGCTAAGAGAATCATTAGTGGAATCAAGAGAACTACTAGAAGCAACAATATTGGATTTAGCATGATCATTGTTACTACTAGAGGAAGAATCTTTCTTGTTAGACTTGACTTGAGGCATGTAAGTGGATAAGAGTAAATGCTTGGCAATGTAAGAAGAACTTTTCTTGCGGAGATCATCATTGATTGCCTTTAAGAACTCATGCTCTTGCTCAAGATTGAGCTTTTCAAAGCATAGTTTCTCATGAGCTCTTAAAAGTTCTCGATGATCTTCGAAGATAGTGTCATGAGCTAACTTAAGAGTTTTTAGTTCTTTAGTTAGAGCCTCAATCTTCTCCTTATCATTGTCACTCGTTTTAGCATGATCATAGTATTCATCACTAGAGTTGTCACCAAGCAAATCATCACCTAACAAGTCATCTTCATCACTATTGAAATCAACATACTCGGGGTGTGTTACCTTAGGACCTTTGGCCATGAAGCATCTTCCAATTCCTTCATTTGGTGAGTCAAATATGTCGTAGGAGTTGGTTGACACAAGTGCTAGACCGGCAACACCTTCATCTTGAGTATCTTCGGAGTCGGAGTGATAACTTCTCTTGGAGTGGCTGTCGGAGTCGGAGCCGGATACCCATTCACCAACATAAGCTTGATGTCTTCGTCTTGTGTAGCTCCTTGATGATTTTTCCTTCCTTTCCGAATCCTTGCTTCTCCATGAGTATCTTCGTTCATAACGATCATCTTTACTCCTTCTCTCTCTTGGTGGTGATCCTTTGCTTCTTATTTTTGGAGAATCTTCTCTTCTCTTCTCTTGTAGGGAGCCGTACACTCATTGGAATAGTGTTTTGGTCTTCCATAATTGTAATAGTTTCGCTCTCTACTAGAAGATCTTTTGTCATTGTAGGACCTTGACTTGGAGCTTCTATCTTTGCTTCTACTCTTGTAGAACTTGTTAAAGTTCTTCACCATTAAGCTCAATTCTTCATTGAAGTCTTGTTTCTCACTTGATGATGTAGGGGCTTCACATGAGGCTTTATAGGCACCACTTGATTTGTTGTGAAGTTCCTCTTTATCCTTAAGTGACATCTCATGAGCAACAATTCTTCCAATCACCTCCGTTGGCTTGAGATCTTTGTAATTGGGCATCATTTGGATCAATGTGCACACGGTATCATATTTTCCATCCAAGGCTCTTAGGATCTTCTTGATGATGAATCTATCGGTCATCTCTTTACTTCCTAAGCCGGCAATCTCATTTGTGATGAGAGCAAGCCTAGAGTACATTTCAGCGACACCTTCACCATCCTTCATCTTGAACTTGTCAAGTTGGCTTTGAAGCACATCCAACTTGGATTCCTTGACGGAGTCGGTACCTTCGTGCATATCAATCAAAGTGTCCCAAATTTCCTTTGCATTCTCAAGGCGACTGATTTTGTTGAATTCTTCGGGGCACAATCCGTTGAAGAGAATATCACAAGCTTGAGAATTGTATTGCAACATCTTCAACTCATCCGCGGTAGCTTCACAGTTTGGTTCTCTCCCGTCAAAGAAGTCACCTTGCAAACCAACACACACAATAGCCCAAACAGTGGGGTTATGTCCAAGAATATGCATTTTCATTTTATGCTTCCAACTAGCAAAATTAGTACCATCAAAGTAAGGACCTCTACGGTGATAACTTCCCTCGCTAGACGCCATACTCTCCTAGGTTGTGAAACCAAGGCTATGACCACCAAAAGCTATGGAGATCAAAGCAAATGGAGACCAAAGCTCCGATACCACTTGTAGGATCGAAAGTATGTCTAGAGGGGGGGGGGTGATTAGACTACTTGACCAAATAAAACTTAACCTTTTCCCAATTTTAGTTCTTGGCAGATTTTAGCTAATTTAGGACAAGTCAAGCAATCATCACATCACTCAAGAAAGCATGTAAAGAGTTTATGGGCAGCGGAAAGTAAAGCATGCAACTTGCGAGAATGTAAAGGGAAGGGTTTGGAGAATTCAAATGCTATTGGAGACATGGATGTTTTTCCCGTGGTTCGGATAGGTGGTGCTATCCTACATCCACGTTGATGGAGACTTCAACCCACGAAGGGTAACGGTTGCGCGAGTCCACACAGGGCTCCACCCAAGGGCAATGGTTGTGCGAGTCCACACAGGGCTCCACCCATGAAGGGTCCACGAAGAAGCAACCACCCACAAAGGGTCCACGAAGAAGCAACCTTGTCTATCCCACCATGGCCATCGCCCACATAGGACTTGCCTCACTAGTGGTAGATCTTCACGAAGTAGGCGATCTCCTTGCCCTTATAAACTCCTTGGTTCAACTCCACAATCTTGTCGGAGGCTCCCAAGTGACACCTAGCCAATCTAGGAGACACCACTCTCCAAGAAGTAACAAATGGTGTGTAGGTAATGAACTCCTTGCTCTTGTGCTTCAAATGATAGTCTCCCCAACACTTAACTCTCTCTCATAGGATTTGGATTTGGTGGAAAGAGGGTTTTTGTGGAAAGCAACTTGGGAAGGCTAGAGATCAAGATTCATATGGTAGGAATGGAATGTCTTGATCTCAACACATGAGTAGGTGGTTCTCTCTCAGAACATATGAGTTGGAATGGTGTGTGTGTTCTGATGGCTCTCTCACTTAATGAGAAGGAGGTGGAGGGGTATATATAGCCTCCACACAAAATCCAACCGTTACATACAATTTACCAATCTCAGTGGGACCGAATCAGAAAACTCGGTCTGACCGAAATAGTAAACCTAGTGACCGTTAGGAATTTCGGTGGGACTGACATGCAACTCGGTAGGACCGATTCGGTTAGGGTTTGGGCATAACGTAATCTCGGTGAGACCGATTACACAAACTCGGTGAGACCGAATTTGGTAATTAGCTAACCAGAGAGTTGGTCAGGCGAACTTGGTGGGACCGATTTGCTCTTTCGGTGAGACCGAGTGGAACTCGGTGAGACCGAAAAGTTACAAAGGGGAAACACTGAGTTTACATTGCAATCTCGGTGGGACCGATTCGCTCTTTCGGTAAGACCGAAAAGTTAAGAAAGGGAAACAGAGAGTTTGCAACCCCATCTCGGTGAGACCGAGATCCTTATCGGTAGAACCGAATTGCTAGGGTTTGGCAGTGGCTAATGACAAGTGAAACTCGGTGGCGCCGGATAGGAAGAATCGGTAGGACCGAGTTTGGCTTAGGGTTTAGGTCATATGTGGATATGGGAAAGTAGTTGAGGGTTTTGGAGCATATCACTAAGCACATGAAGCAAGAGGCTCATTAAGCAACACCTCATCCCTCCTTAATAGTATTGGCTTTTCCTAAAGACTCAATGTGATCTTGGATCACTAAAATATAAAATGAAGAGTCTTGAGCTTTGAGCTTGAGCCAATCCTTTGTCCTTAGCATTTTGAGCGTTCCACTTTCACATCCATGCCATGCCAATCATTGAGCTTTCCTGAAATAATCATCTTGGAATAGCATTAGCTCAATGAGCTATATGTTGTTATAAATTACCAAAACCACCTAGGGATAGTTGCACTTTCACCTGGCCGGCCCTCCTCTTCTCCCTTAGGGCCCATGTAGGCCCAATAACCCCCGGGGGGTTCCGGTAACCCCCGGTACTCCGGTAAAATCCCGATTCACCCGGAATGTTTCCGATATCCAAATATAGGCTTCCAATATATCAATCTTTATGTCTCGACCATTTTGAGACTCCTTGTCATTTCCGTGATCACATCTGGGACACCGAACAACCTTCGGTACATCAAAACACAAAAACCCTAATTACGATCGTCACCGAACTTTAAGCGTGCGGACCCTACGGGTTCGAGAACTATGTAGACATGACCGAGACACGTCTTCGGTCAATAACCAATAGCGGAACCTGGATGCTCATATTGGCTCCTACATATTCTACGAAGATCTTTATCGGTCAGACCGCATAACAATATACGTTGTTCCCTTTGTCATCGGTATGTTACTTGCCCGAGATTTGATCGTCGGTATCTCAATACCTAGTTCAATCTCGTTACCGGCAAGTCTCTTTACTCGTTCCGTAATACATCATCCCGCAACTAACTTATTAGTTGCAATGCTTGCAAGGATTGAGTGATGTGCATTACCGAGAGGGCCCAGAGATACCTCTCCGACAATCGGAGTGACAAATCCTAATCTCAAAATACGCCAACCCAACAAATACCTTCGGAGACACCTGTAGAGCACCTTTATAATCACCCAGTTACGTTGTGACGTTTGGTAGCACACAAAGTGTTCCTCCGGTAAATGGGAGTTGCATAATCTCATAGTCATAGGAACATATATAAGTTATGAAGAAAGCAATAGCAACAAACTAAACGATCAAGTGCTAAGCTAATGGAATGGGTCAAGTCAATCACATCATTCTACTAATGATGTGATCCCGTTAACCAAATAACAACTCATGTCTATGGTTAGGAAACATAACCATCTTTGATCAACGAGCTAGTCAAGTAGAGGCATACTAGTGACACTATGTTTGTCTATGTATTCACACATGTATTATGTTTCCGGTTAATACAATTCTAGCATGAATAATAAACATTTATCATGATACAAGGAAATAAATAATAACTTTATTATTGCCTCTAGGGCATATTTCCTTCAGTAAGGGCTTGCTGGCCTTCCATCTGTGTTGTGTAAGGCCATGTAAGGCAACACATTATTTTCTTATTAGTTTTCCCTTCTTTTCTGAATTGTAGGAGTTGTACAAGGGCCTGACAAACCCCGTGAACTCAGTAGTACATTCAGGCAAGATTCCTAAGATTCCAGAATGCAATCGCTGAGGCTTCCCTGAATGGAATGAGACAATAACTTCTGGAGATCACCCTTCAGTAGTCCAGGTAAAATGGTAGTTTAGTCAGAGTCTGACTATTAGATGAAGTACATGGTAATTGATTTTCAAATTTTAAATAATATGATAACTATGTCATCATTCCTTCACTTTGCTTCCTCAGTGGCGTCTCTGTTTTCCCTGAGGTAATGAGTAACATTCTACACTATGTTCCCTAGCTCATTTTTACGCACCGCAGTTCAGTTCTGACACGATACTTGGATGTGCAAACTCATCCAGATAACTAGCCGTCGTGGTAGCTGCATACTCCTGGAGCCTAATGGAGTTTCTGCAATGTGGTGACCTACCTCCTGGCGGCCATCGACATAATCAGGGGAATGTTGGACGTCTCCGAGTCAGGGTTCGAGCTAACGGTGAAGGTGGATGAGTCATAGGCTCTGGAGAGGTACAAGAAAGGTAAGATCGTCATCGTGCCTCTAGGAGAGGAGCTCACCGAGGATGCGATTCCAGTGTTGGGAACATTTATCTTTTCATTTGATGGAGTTGTGTTCTAATGTCATTGCAGGGTTAGATCTAGAGCAATGGATTGAAAAGGAAAGAATTTAAAGGAGCTATTTTTAGGATGTTCCTGACGAAGTAAGGAACCGACAGTCTGAGCGTATGAAGGTATGTATTTGTTTATTCAAAGTGTTTTGAAACGTTTAATTAGAGCTTCTAGGAATAAAATTGAATTCTCACTGGATGCACATATTTTTCATACTTCATAAATGAGTGATCTAAGGCAGAAAGCTGAATCCTGAGCTAGAGTGTGAAGAACAAGATCCATATGAGAATTCATTCACAAAAAATGGTTGGTGCATTGTTGATAGCTCTGTATGCATGGATGTTTTAGAAAACAATAATCATCAGATTGTTGGGTTGAAAAGAAAACTTCACAAGCACAAATTAATTCGATAACCCAAAGAGAACCGAGACAAACATCCAGGCAATGAAAGGATATGTTTTATTGATAAACAGGGGAAGCAAGTATAGCTTGTCTGGCTTACATAGGTTATAACTAAGAAACTTAAAGCAGTGTGTAGTGATAATAGAGGAAACGGTCCCATAGGCTCTTGTGTGAGAGCATAGGATCTGGCGCAGAGGTATTCATAAGGTGCAGAAGAGCATGGTAGCAGGCGTCGTCGTGTAGCGACCAGACCTCAAATGGTCTGATCTCTGTGCTCAGGTGTCATCCCTGGATCAGTAATGCTGACACCACACAGTACTTGAAGGATTTATAATAGAGTAGCAATCACACACTTATTACATCGAGTGTCTCAATAGAGAACTTATTATAATAAATATGGCTTAAGGCCATCTAATAACGATAACGACAGAAGGCTTGGAAGATAAGTGAGTCCATCAACTCCAACGGCATCACTGAGTATAGAACCACGACCTAAAAACTCCTTAATCATCGTCTGAAAAGTCTGCAACATTAATGTTGCAGCCCGAAACGGGTCAGCACATGGAATATGCTGGCAAGGTAACACATAGAGAGTAATGGAATGAAACAGCTATACTATATGCATATTTGGCTGGTGGAAACCTCTATGGTTACAGTTTTGCGTAAAGCCAATTTTTCCCTACTGCAAAGGAATAAATTTTTTTTAACTATCATGGTAGTTGTTAAACATTGAGAATGGTTGACAGCATCCTCAATCCCAATTAAGCATCATCATTAAACAAACCCAACAAAATTAAATTTTAGAGTAACATGTTGAGATTCACATGATAATCCAAGTACTAGATACTCAAGATGTCCATAACCGGGGACACGGCTAACCATGATTAGTTTATACACTCTGCAGAGGTTTGCGCACTTTTCCCCACAAGACTCGATCGCCTCCGTTTGGTTTCTTGCACTACATGGTGTTTGAGAAGACAGATGACCGAGACATAGTCTTTCAGAAGCGCTAGCACCTTACGATGGATAGACCGTTACACCTACTTTCCCCTACATCTGCTAGTCTACCCTGTAAGAGTTTGCACGACTTAATCAACTATGCTAGAGCCCATAATAGCTTGTGGCTGCACACGGAAGTTTCTAGTATGAAAAATCTCATGATCCCTTTTGGCCTGGGTGGCGGTCCATAAAAAACAGGCAATCCTGGAATACCCAGGTACCTCAATCCACCCAGATGTGTGTTTAAGTTGCCATCTTAGATAAACCATTAATTAACAAACTCACATATGTCATGGATATCACTCACCCAATCCACGTCTACTAGCATAGCATGGCATAACGACAAACGTACAAGTAACTCCCAAAGGTTTAATAATAAATAGGTAATAGGTACTACCTCAACTACTTCCCATCCCACAATTTAATTAGATCCTAATCATGCAATGTTTGAGGATTGATCTAATGCAATAAAACTAGGTAGTAGGAGGTATGATCAAAGTGTTACTTGCCTTGCTGATGATCCGTGAAACCTAGAGATTCGAAGTAACAAGCGGCGCACTCCGGGTATTCTATCGCAGACAAACAAACAAGCATACAATAAGTATTCATCTAATGCATGGGTAAAACTCAAATAAGAGATCTAACCAGAAGGTTCAACTTAAGAACTCCGGTTTGCAAAAAGAATCAAATCAAACGAAGCAACAAAAGTCAAACGGCAAAAGAAACAGGCTTCATTTACTATTCTGGATCTAGGGCAATTTTTAGAGTGGCAAAAACTTGTTTAAGTTGGTTAAATGGATAGAGGGTTTCAAGACGAAACTCCAGGCGCTTGAATCGCCTAATTCCGATAAACGAGCGAAAAGTTATACTAAAACGAAAATCGGATCAGGAATCGCGATCAGAAAATCACGGATTTAATCCGAGAAAAAGAAAAACGACGAACATTCGCTAGAACGAACGAACGGACGAATGCTCGCTAATTAAATAAATCGGAAAAACCGATCTATTTAAAAAAAATCGAAACTAAAAAAAACAACAAAACCGCCGGAAAACCTAACGGTTTTCTAAAAAAATGGCGTCTAAAAAAATCTACGGGCAACTCTGGCGAGATTCCGGCGCGGCGGCGGGGCTCCGGCGGTCGGCAGCGGCGGCACGGGTGGCGGCGGCGGCGGCGGCTCGGTGGGATGTGGGGGTCGGGTACCCCGGCTTATAAAGGCCGGCCCCGAAGGAGTCCGGGCCTAACACGGCCCGTAGGTCGGTTTCGTTTTTTTTAATTATTCCGCGCAGAAAAACAAATGAAAGAAATACTAAACGGACTCGAAAAATCCCGAAATAAATTTTCCCGGGCTTCTAAAATCAAGCCGCACCAGGTGAACATTTATTTGGGGCCTAAATGCAATTTTGAAAAATGCACATTTTTCCTAAAGTCAAATAAAATAACAAAAAAACTCCGAAATAAAAACTTATTTTATTTTATTATTAAATCCTCAATATTTCTTTATTTTGGGAAAGTCATTTTATTCCCTCTCTCATATTTTTGTACTAAAAATAATTGACGATAAAATAATTAAAATCAAATGATCCTATTCTCAAAATTTGAGAAAACTCAAATATGAAAATAACGAAATCCCCAACTCTCTCTGTGGGTCCTTGAGTTGCATAGAATTTCTAGGATCAAAACTAAAAGCAAATAAAATATGATATGCAATGATGATCTAATGTATAACATTCCAAATTGAAAATTTGGGATGTTACAAACCTACCCCCCTTAAGATGAATCTCGCCCTCGAGATTCGAGTTGGCTAGAAAATAGGTGAGGGTGGTCCTTGAGCAAATCTCCCTCTCGCTCCCAGGTGGCTTCATCCTCCGTGTGGTGGCTCCACTGAACCTTGCAAAACTTGATAACCTTGTTGCGGGTGACTCGACTGGCATACTCTAGAATCTTAACTGGTTTCTCCTCATAGGTCAAATCGTTATCCAACTGAATTGCTTCCAATGGCACTGTGTCTCTCAAGGGTATGTCAGCCATCTCCGCGTGGCACTTCTTCAACTGAGAAACGTGGAACACATCATGAACTCCTGACAATCCTTCAGGCAATTCCAACTTGTAGGCTACTTCTCCCATACGTTCCAATACTCGGTATGGTCCTACAAATCGTGGCGCTAACTTTCCCTTAACACCAAAGCGCTTTGTTCCTCGAAGTGGGGATAGTCGAAGATAAACTCTGTCTCCGACTTCATAAACTGTATCCGTGCGTTTAGAATCTGCATAACTCTTTTGCCTGGACTGAGCTACCTTGAGCCTATCGCGAATTAATTTCACCTTCTGTTCAGACTCCTTAATCAAATCAGGTCCAAACAACTGGCGGTCTCCAACTTCATCCCACGACAACGATGCCCTGCACCTTCTTCCGTACAAAGCTTCGAAAGGGGCCATCTTTAAACTGGATTGATAGCTGTTGTTGTAAGAGAACTCGGCATACGGCAAATTCTCGTCCCAACTAGATCCATAATCTAGCACACAAGCTCTCAGCATGTCCTCCAAAATCTGATTAACTCTCTTGGTCTGTCCATCTGTCTGTGGATGAAAAGTTGTGCTGAACTCTAGCCTGGTACCCAAAGTTTCATGCAACTGATTCCAGAACTTTGAGGTAAACTGGGTTCCTCTATCTGATACTATACTCCTCGGAACTCCATGTAAGCATACAATCTTGGTCATGTATATCTTTGCCAACTTAGCACTGGTGTAAGTGGTCTTTACCGGGATGAAATGAGCTACTTTCGTCAAATGATCGACTACAACCCAAATCGAGTCAGCCTGAATGAGTCCTGGGTAATCCCGTGATAAAATCCATGCCTAACTTATCCCACTTCCATTCGGGTATCGGCAATGGTTGTAGCAATCCTATTGGCTTCTGATGCTCTGCCTTTACTCTCTGACATACATCACAAACTACTACGTACTCCGCAATATCCTTCTTCATTCCGGTCCACCAGAAAATATCCTTCAAATCCAAATACATCTTGGTATTTCCTGGGTGAATTGAATATGGTGAATCGTGTGCCTCTTGCAGAATCAACCTCCTGATATCCGGGTCATTGGGCACATAAACACGGTCTTCAAACCATAGGGTGTCGTGCTCATCCTCACGAAATCCTTTAGCCTTCCCTTCGCTCATTTTCTCCTTTATAGAGGCAATCTCCTTGTCAGTCTTCTGGGCTTCTTTGATTCTATGCATCAAAGTGGACTGAATCTCCAATGCTACTACATAGCCTCTCGGAACTATTTCCAAACATAGCTCACAAAGATTTTCGGCTAACTCCTTTGGTATTTCTCCTGTCGTTAGTGTATTGACATGGCTCTTATGGATCAATGCGTCAGCTACTACATTAGCCTTTCCGGGATGGTAATGCAATCTCATATCATAATCCTTGATGAGCTCCAACCATCTCCTTTGTCTGAGGTTTAACTCCTTCTGCTTGAAATGTATTTCAAACTCTTGTGATCCGTGTACACCTCACAATGATTTCCAATGAGGAAATGTCTCCATGTTTTCAATGCATGCACTATGGCTGCTAACTCCAAATCATGCGTGGCATAATTCAATTCGTGTGGTTTAAGCTGTCTTGAGGCATATGAAACAACTCTCCCTTCCTGCATAAGCACTGCTCCAAGTCCTCGACGTGAAGCATCGCAATACACCTCATAATCTTGGCCTGGTCTGGCAAAATCAACACTGGTGAAGTAACCAAACGTTTCTTCAACTCCTGAAAACTAGCCTCACACTCCTCGGTCCATATGAACTTGGTATCCTTCTTCAACAACTCAGTCATAGGCTTTGCAATCTTTGACAAATTCTCAATAAATCTCCGGTAGTATCCTGCGAGTCCAAGGAAACTCCGGATCTCTCCAACTGTGGTTGGTGCTTCCCACTTGGTCACGGTATCAACTTTAGTGGGATCTACTGATATACCTTCTCCGGATATAACGTGTTCGAGGAATCCTACTTCCTTCAACCAAAACTCACATTTGCTGAACTTGGCATACAACTGATGTTCTCTGAGCTTCTCAAGTACCAATCGCAAATGTTCTTTATGCTCCTCTTCAATCTTCGAGTAAACCAGGATATCATCAATGAACACCACGACAAACTTATCCAAGAACTCCATAAACACTTTGTTCATCATGTTCATAAAATAGGCAGGTGCGTTAGTCAGACCAAATGACATAACGGTATACTCGTACAACCCATACCTGGTGGTAAAAGATGTCTTAGGTATATCCTATTCTCGAATCTTCAACTGGTGGTATCCTGATCGCAGATCGATCTTGGAAAATACCTTAGCTCCTTGCAATTGATCAAACAGATCATTGATCATTGGTAGTGGGTACTTGTTCCTGATTGTTACTTCATTCAACCCACGATAGTGAACAACCATCCTTAACGATCCATCCTTTTTCTCTAGTAGAAGTACTGGTGATCCCCAAGGCGACGAACTTGGGCGAATGTAACCTTTATCCAGTAACTCCTTAATTTGCTTCTTAATTTCCACCAAATCCTTTGCAGGCATCCTGTATGGTCTCTTTGATATTTGCCCTGTGCGTGGCAATAGCTCAATCAAAAACTCAATATCTCTATCCGGTGGCATGCCTGGCAACTCCTCTGGAAATACTTCAGGGAAATCCCTTACCACCGGTACTTCCTCCTGCACAACTCCTGTTAAACAATTTACTTGAGTCCCTTTTGGCACATGTCGGGATACATACTTGATCCTTCTCCCTTCTGGGGTGGTAAGCAAAATTGTCTTACTAGCAATCGATGTTTCCTCCATACATCGACAGCCAATCCATACCCAGAATTACATCCAATCCTTGTGATTCCAAAATGATTAAATCCGAGGGAAACACATGCCTACCTATACTCAATGGCACTTGAAAACATCCTTGACTGGCCATATACTCCACTCCTGGTGAGCTTACTAGCATAGGTGTTCTAAGAACCTTAGTGGGCAAGTTATACTTATCCACAAATCCCCTTGATATGTATGAATGCGACGCACCAGTATCAAAAAGAACGAGTGTAGTAAATGAATTAACCAAAAACTTACCGATTACGGCATCCAGCTGCTCTTCAACCTCCTCCACGTTAACGTGGTTCACTTGTCCCCTGTTGAAAGGGTTCAGCTTCTTCCCAGAGCTTCCATTGCCATTCTGGCCTTCAGGACATTCATTGGCATAATGTCCGGTCTTCTGGCACTTAAAACAAGTGACTTGGCTCAGGTCTTTCTTGGCTGGGGTTGATGGGTTGGTACGGTTCTGGCCGTTGCTTCCTCCATTACCATTACCATTCTTGGTGACGTTGTGATTGTGCGAGCTACCTCCTCCATGGGTATGCTGAAATTGTCCTCCCGATCTAGGGGTAAATCGTGGCTTCTACTGAGCTCCAGAATTGTGCTTCCCTTGTCCATACTTCCTCTTGCGGTTCTCAATTTGTTGCTGCTTGCCTTCAATCATAAGAGCATGGTCTACCAACTCCTGGTAGTTGTTGAAGGTTGCTATCATCAACTGCATGCTCAACTCATCATTCATCCTTCTAGAAACTTCTCCTGCTTTGTTGCATCCGTAGCAACGTCATCTGGGGCATAACGTTCTAATTTACTAAAGTCCTCCACATACTGGCCAACTATCCGTCCTCCTTGGTGCAAGTTGCGAAACTCACGCTTCTTCATGGCCATAGCTCCTGCTGAGACATGGGCAGTACGGAAAGCCTGCTAAAACTGGTCCCACGTGACAGTGTCGACAGGGAAAGTGGCTGTGAAATTCTCCCACCATGATGCTGCGGGTCCCTCAAGCTGATGTGCGGCAAACTTCACCTTCTCTACATCTGTGCATCCTGCTGTGGTCAACTCTCTAGCTGTCTTGTGATACGACTCCGTCGTATCTACTTTTCCAAACACTTTTGCCCTTGTTTTGGACTCTAACTTATATGATTTGAATGGAACTAACCCGGACTGACGCTGTTTTTAGCAGAATTGCCATGGTGTTGTTTTATGTGCAGAAAACAGAAGTTCTCGGAATGACCTAAAACTCCATGGAATATCTTAGAATAAATAATAAAAAAATCCTTGCCAAAGATGAAGACCAGGGGGCCCACACCATGTCCACGAGGGTGGGGGCACGCCCCTCCCCCCTGGGCACGCCCCCTACCTCGTGGGCCCCCTGGTGGCCCTCCGACGCCAACTCCAACTCCATATATTGGCTTTCGAGGAGAAAAAATCAGAGAGAAAGTTTCATCACGTTTTACGATATGGATCCGCCGCCAAGCCCTAATCTCTCTCGGGAGGGCTGATCTGGAGTCCGTTTGGGGCTTCGAAGAGGGGGATTCATCGCCGTCGTCATCATCAACCATCCTCCATCACCAATTCCATGATGCTCACCGTCGTGCGTGAGTAATTGCATCGTAGGCTTGCTGGACGGTGATGGGTTGGATGAGATTTATCATGTAATCGAGTAAGTTTTGTTAGGATTTGATCCCTAGTATCCATTATGTTCTGAGATTGATGTTGCTATGACTTTGCTATGCTTAGTGCTTGTCACTAGGGCCCGAGTGCCATGATTTCAGATCTGAACCTATTATGTTTTCATGAATATATGTGAGTTCTAGATCCTATCTTGCAAGTCTATAGTCACCTACTATGTGTTATGATCCGGCAACCCTGAAGTGACAATAATCGGGACCACTCCCTGTGATGACCATAGTTTGAGGAGTTCATGTATTCACTATGTGTTAATGCTTTGTTCCGGTTCTCTATTAAAAGGAGGCCTTAATATCCCTTAGTTTCCAATAGGACCCCGCTGCCACGAGAGGGTAGGACAAAAGATGTCATGCAAGTTCTTTTCCATAAGCACATATGACTATTTACGGAATACATGCCTACATTATATTGATGAACTGGAGCTAGTTCTGTGCCATCCTATGTTATGACTGTTACATGATGAACCACATCCGGCATAATTATCCATCATTGATCCGCTGCCTACGAGTTTTCCATATACTGGTTTATGCTTATTTACTTTTCCGTTGCTACTGTTACAATCACTACAAAAATACCAAAAACATTACTTTTGTTGTCTTTACTTTGTTACCGTTACCACCACTATCATATTACTTTGCTACTAAACACTTTGCTGCAGATACTAAGTTTCTAGGTGTGGTTGAATTGACAACTCAGCTGCTAATACTTGAGAATATTCTTTGGCTCCCCTTGTGTCAAATCAACAAATTTGGGTTGAATACTCTACCCTCGAAAACTGTTGCGATCCCCTATACTTGTGGGTTATCAAGACCTTTTTCTGGCACCGTTGCCGGGGAGCATAGCTCTATTCTTTGAGTCACTTGGGATTTATATCTGCTGGACACTATGAAGAACTTGAAAGACGCTAAGACAAAAATTTATCCCTCAACTACGAGGGGAGGTAAGGAACTGCTATCTAGCTCTGCACTTGATTCACCTTCTGTTATGAGTAAGCTAGCGACACCTAAACCTACTACTGCTATGAATTCTGATATGTCGCATGTTATTGATGATGCCACTTCTGCTATGCATGATACTTATGATGAAACTACTTCTATGCTTGATACTACTGTGCCACTTGGTGAAATTCTAGATGAGCAAATTTCTAAGTCTAGAGAAACAGAAATTAGTGAACCTGAACACGATGATGTTAGTGATGATGAAGCTATGCCTGTTATTCCTGAGGGTTATCTTTTTAATAATGAATCTTATGAAGCTATTCTTGCTTGTCCGGATAAACCTGAACGTAAGAGGTTACTAATTAAGTGGAGTAAGGAATCTTTTAGAGGTAGGATGAGACCCGACCCTGCTTTTGCTACTTCACCTATTTGTGTTCCTGATCAGGATTATTATGATATTACTGTTGATCCAGATATAACTACTTTGGTTGAATCTGATCCTTTTTATGGCTATGAATCTGAAACTGTTGTGGCACATCTTCGTAAGTTAGATGAAATAGCTGCCCTGTTTACTAATAATCTGAGATCGCGCCACTTTTATATACTCAAAATATTTCCGTTCTCATTAAAGGGTGATGCTAAGAAATGGTTTAATTCTCTTGATCCTGCCTGTGTGCAAAGTCCCCAGGATATGATTTATTACTTCTCTGCTAAATATTTCCCTGCTCATAAGAAACAAGCTGCTTTGAGGGAAATATACAATTTTGTGCAAATTGAAGAAGAGAGTCTCCCACAAGCTTGGGGGAGGCTTCTCAAGTTACTTAATGCTTTGCCTGATCATCCTCTTAAGAAACCTGAAATATTTGATATCTTTTATAATGGACTAACTGATGCTTCCAGAGATTACCTGGATAGCTGTGCTGGTTCTCTTTTCAGGGAAACAACACCGGATGACACTGAAATTTTATTGAATAATATGTTGGCAAATGAAAATAATTGGGCACCTCCTGAGCCACCTCCCGAGCCAACTCCTGAGCCAGCTCCTGAGCCAATTACTGAGCATATTCCTAAACCAACTCCGAAGAAGAGAGGTGTTCTATTTCTCAGTCCCGAAGATATGCAAGAGGCAAAGAAATCTATGAAAGAAAAAGGTATTAAAGCTGAAGATGTTAAGAATTTACCTCCTATTGAAGAAATACATGGTCTTAATTTACCGCCTGTTGAAGAAGTATATGATCTCAATTACTTATTTACTGAAGAACCTCCCGATATCCCGACACAGGTAGTAAAGGTAAATTCTCTCTATAGATATGATAAAGTTGAAGTCCCTCCTACTAAAATTGCTAGTCAGTGCTTGGATGAGTTTGATGACTTTATGTTTAAGCAAGATGACTTTAATGCTTATTTTGGTAGACAATTAAAGCAGAATACCTTTATGATTAAACACTTGAGTGATTATATGGATAATATTAGAGGTGAACTTAAACTTGTTAGCAAACATGCTTCTATGGTTACCACTCAAGTAGAACAAGTACTTAAAGCTCAGAAAAAAATGCTTGATGAAATGAATAGTAAGAAAAATGATTATGCTATTAGAGTGGCTACTAGAACTGGTAGAATGACTCAGGAACCTTTGTATCCTGAAGGCCACCCTAAGAGAATCAAGCAAGATTCTCAAAGAAATAATATTGATGCACCTAGCTCTTCTAAAAGGAAGAAAAAGAAAAATGATAGAATTGTGCAAACTTCTAGTGAACCTATTACTGAACCACCTGATAATCCAAGTGATATCTCTATGTCTGATGCTGAAACACAATCTGGTAATGAACATGAACCTAGTGAAAATGTTAATGATGATGCTCAACCTAGTAATGATAATGATGTAGAAGTTGAACCTGTTGTTGATCTTGATAACCCACAATCAAAGAATCAACGTTATGATAAAAGAGACTTCGTTGCTAGGAAATATGGTAAATAAAGAGAACCATGGGTTCAGAAACCCATGCCTTTTCCTCCGAAACCATCCAAGAAAAAGGATGATGAGGATTTTGAGCGCTTTGCTGAAATGATTAGACCTATCTTTTTGCGTATGCGATTGACTGATGTGCTCAAAACAAATCCTTATGCTAAGTATATGAAGGATATCATTACTAATAAAAGAAAGATACCGGAGGCTGAAATTTCCACCATGCTTGCTAATTACACTTTTAAGGGTGGAATACCAAAGAAACTTGGAGATCCAGGAGTACCTACTATACCATGCTCCATTAAAAGAAATGATGTTAAAACTGCTTTATGTGATCTTGGAGCCGGTGTTAGTGTTATGCCTCTCTCTTTATATCGTAGACTTGACTTGAATAAGCTGACACCTACTGAAATATCTTTGCAAATGGTTGATAAATCAACTGCTATACCTGTCGGTATTTGTGAGGATGTACCTGTTGTGGTCGCAAACGTTACTATTTTAACGGACTTTGTTATTCTTGATATTCCTGAGGATGATAGTAAGTCTATTATTCTTGGAAGACCTTCCCTTAATACTGCAGGGGCTGTTATTGATTGCAAGAAAGGCAATGTCACTTTTCATGTTAATGGTAATGAGCATACGGTACACTTTCCAAGGAAACAACCTCAAGTTTATAGTGTCAACTCTATTGGAAAAATTCCATCGATTATATTTGGAGGTTTTGAATTTCCTCTTCCTACTGTCAAAAAGAAATATGATATACTTATTGTTGGGGATGTCCATATACCCGTTGAGGTAACATAGTGTGATTCGAAATTTCTCCGGTTCCATGATTATCGGAATGAGTTTGTTAACAAGACTTGATCAACCTTGTTAGTGGATTCTTTTTGATGAGCATGAGATGGATGGAACTAGAAGCACAACCTTCTGTACCCTCTTTATATTTTCTGTTCTTTAGTAGAAATAAAGTAAAATAGTATTTTTCTGTCTGTTTCCTGACTTATCCGTGCAATATAAAAATATCTCGAAAATAAAAGTCCTCATAATGCCATGCCAATTTAATATGATTTTTTCGGGAATATTTAAGGATTTTTATTGCAAAAATTACCGCGGGGGGAGCTGCCACCTGGTCACAAGGGTGGAGGGCGCGCCCTACCCCCCTGGGTGCGCCCCCCTGCCTTGTGGGCCCATGGTGGCCCTCCTCCACTTATTCCTGCACCCATCTTCTTCCTCTGTCTCGCACAAACCCGAAAAACCAACTCAAGCTCGTGTTCCAGCAACTTTTGCTGCGATTTTCGATCTCCTTGCTCAAAGCACCTCTCGCAAAACTGCTTGGGGAGATTGTTCCTTGGTATGTGACTCCTCCATTGGTCCAATTAGTTTTTGTTCTAGTGCTTTATTCATTGCAAATTTGTGCTCATAGGTGACCATGTTCTTGAGCTTGCATGTCAAATATATATGGTTCCAAGTAGTTCTAATGCTTGATATATGCTCTAGGCACTTGTATGAGTAGTTGCTATTAATCTTATTGAAGTTGGTTCACTTTTGTTTGAAGTTACTAAAAATTTCAGAATTATTTTCAGAGAAAACAATATGCTTAGGAGGATGTTCCAAGGTGGTTCTTCAAGGAAGCAAGATCCCAGACTTGCAATGCGTGATGGTGACGAGGAACCACCAAGAGACGCTCTCGTGAGGCCCTGTGAATGGCCTTCGGAAAATTTTATGAATCAAGTGGGAATTAAAGAAGAATTTTACGCATATGTGCATAATGCCGGTCTTGAGGACTTTGAAGCTGATAAATGCCCCCAGTATCGTTATCTCACAAGTTCATTTGTGGGGAGGTTTGATTATTCATCTTCGCGTAATTCTCCTTCAGTCATGTTTGACCTTTATGACAAGTCTTATACCATGGACTTAGAGGATTTCACTCATGCATGCAAACTTCCATCTTGGGGTAGTATCAGGGATCCCCCTAAATCTGAATATAGAGATTTTCTTGCTAGAATAACTGTGGGGGAATCTAGAGATATAGCACAGGCCACTATAGGGAGCATTCACTTTCCTGCTATACATTATTTTGCTCTCTTCATTGGTAGATGTATAACTGCTAAGGATGAAGCATGTCACATGTGTGCCCCTAATCTCAGCATTCTCAGAAGTGTTGTGTTAGGGGACCAAGCTTATCATATGGGAGCCATTGTAGCTCGTAGGTTGCATCTTAATAGACGTAACGGAGATTTCTTTGGAGGAATTTATGCAACCCGCTTAGCTAATTTCCTTGATGTAGACATTTGTGAGGGTGATGTGGAGTTGCCCACTTCTTATTTAGATCTTGATCCTATGTTTTCCCACCAGTTCATTGAGAGGACTAGACCACCTTACCAGTATCGACTAATCTTTGACAGACGGCGTGTGGTCCGTGTTGCTCTTCTTGCTCCTACCTTCTTTGATTTTCAGGCGAGAGGAAGATATATTATTACCAGAGAGGAGGCGGATGCGTACGAGAGGGGAGTGGAAGCAACCCGACGCCGTGCTGCTGCTCAGCAGGCGGTAGCCGCTGCATCGCAGTATGACCCCAGCTTCACCTACGGATATCAGCCAGGTTATCCCTGGCAATAGACCAACTTAGGCCAAAAGCCTAAGCTTGGGGGAGTACGTATTTCCCACTGACATTACATTCATGTTCACACTCATTGCTAGATGTCAGTGCTCATACTCTTTCACTGTAATATCCATGCTAGTTTATTTTCCTTTTTCCTGCTTTCTTCTTGTGTGTTTAATAAACCTTAAGAAAAACAAAAAAAATTAGTGTTAGTCTACTTTCCATGCTTGTAGTAGAATTAAAAAGAAAACCCAAAAATATTTCCCGTCCTTCTTTTGCTTGTTGGGAGCTTTCCCGTGTAAATAGTTTTTATTTTTCTTTTCCTTTCCTTGGGGGTCGAGAAGACTATATTGAAAATGCTTAGTGGCTCTTATATGCAAGATTGTTTATTTAACTTAGAGCCCATATTACTTGTCTTCTCTCTTGAGTTGAATGCTTGCAGATTCCAGCTTAGTCCAATGCACGTGCACTCTTATTATTATACACACCGTTCGGTCGTGCAAGTGAAAGGCAATAATGATGATATATGATTGACTCATTGGGATGAGAAAAGCTGGTATGAACTCGACCTCTCTTGTTTTTGTAAATATGATGATTCATCGTTCCTGATTCAGCTATTATGAAGTAAACATATTTGCAATGACATTTAGAGATTATAGTTGCTCATGTGCAACTATGGCTGCCTATATCTTCCATGCTAGGTGGGTTATTCTCAAGAGGAGTGGACCCACGAGAAAGGGCCGGTAACCGGGATGCCCAGTCCCATGATCCAAAAAGATCAAAGCAAATCAAAATAATTAAACAAAACTCCCCCTGGGACCCGTTGAATGTTGGAGGCACTCGTTGTTTCGAGCAAGCCATGGATTGATGCTTGTGGAGGAGGGGGAGTATAAACCTTTACCATTCTGTTTGGGAACTGCCTATAATACATGTAGTATGGAAGATACAGCCATCTCATAGTTGTTGTGTTGACAGTGAAAGTATGCCGCTCAAAATATTATTTACCTCTATTTCAAAAATCGAGCTATGGCACCGCTACAAATCCTTGCTTCCCTCTGCGAAGGGCCTATCTATTTACTTTTATGTTGAGTCATCACCCTTCTTATTAAAAAGCACCCGCTGGAGAGCACACTGTCGTTTGCATTCATTACGATTGGTTTATATTGGGTATGACTTGACTGGATCTCTTTTACCATGAATTACAATGTTTAGTCAGTCCTTGATCTTTAAAGGTGCTCTGCAGTTATGTTTTGCGGTCTCAGAAAGGGCTAGCGAGATACCATTTTGTTATATCATGTTATGATTATTTTGAGAAAGTGTTGTCATTCGATTTTTATTATTATGGCTCGCTAGCTAATTATGCTATTGATATGAGTAATTGTGAGACCTACGTGTTATTGTGAGTATGGTTAGTTCATAATAATTGCTGAAACTTGAATGCTGGCTTTTCATGTTTACAACAACAAGAGCAAACAGAGTTTGTAAAAGTTTTTCTTTTTCTCTTTTAGTTTGTCAACTGAATTGCTTGAGGACAAGCAAGGGTTTAAGCTTGGGGAGTTGATACGTCTCCGTCGTATCTACTTTTCCAAACACTTTTGCCCTTGTTTTGGACTCTAACTTGTATGATTTGAATGGAACTAACCCGGACAGACGCTGTTTTAAGCAGAATTGACATGGTGTTGTTTTATGTGCAGAAAACAAAAGTTCTTGGAATGACCTGAAACTCCACGGAATATCTTAGAATAAATAATAAAAAATCCTCGCCAAAGATGAAGACCAGGGGGCCCACACCCTGTCCATGAGGGTGGGGGGCGCGCCCCTCCCCCCTGGGCGCGCCCCCCTACCTCATGGGCCCCCTGGTGGCCCTCCGACGCCAACTCCAACTCCATATATTGGCTTTCGAGGAGAAAAAAATCAGAGAGAAAGTTTCATCGCGTTTTACGATATGGAGCCACCGCCAAGCCCTAATCTCTCTCGGGAGGGCTGATCTGGAGTCCGTTTGGGGCTCCGGAGAGGGGGATTCATCGCCGTCGTCATCATCAACCATCCTCCATCACCAATTTCATGATGCTTACCGCCGTGCGTGAGTAATTGCATCGTAGGCTTGCTGGACGGTGATGGGTTGGATGAGATTTATCATGTAATCGAGTTAGTTTTGTTAGGGTTTGATCCCTAGTATCCACTATGTTCTGAGATTGATGTTGCTATGACTTTGCTATGCTTAATGCTTGTCACTAGGGCCCGAGTGCCATGATTTCAGATCTGAACCTATTATGTTTTCATGAATATATGTGAGTTCTAGATCCTATCTTGCAAGTCTATAGTCACCTACTATGTGTTATGATCCGGCAACCCCGAAGTGACAATAATCGGGACCACTCCCGGTGATGACCATAGTTTGAGGAGTTCATGTATTCACTATGTGTTAATGCTTTGTTCCGGTTCTCTATTAAAAGGAGGCCTTAATATCCCTTAGTTTCCAATAGGACCCCGCTGCCACGGGAGGGTAGGACAAAAGATGTCATGCAAGTTCTTTTCCATAAGCACGTATGACTATTTATGGAATACATGCCTACATTATATTGATGAACTGGAGCTAGTTCTGTGTCACCTTATGTTATGACTATTACATGATGAACCACATCCGGCATAATTATCCATCATTGATCCGGTGCCTACGAGTTTTCCATATACTGGTTTACGCTTATTTACTTTTCCGTTTCTACTGTTACAATCACTACAAAAATACCAAAAACATTACTTTTTCTGTCTTTACTTTGTTACCGTTACCACCACTATCATATTACTTTGCTACTAAACACTTTGCTTCAGATACTAAGTTTCCAGGTGTGGTTGAATTGACAACTCAGCTGCTAATACTTGAGAATATTCTTTGGCTCCCCTTGTGTCGAATCAACAAATTTGGGTTGAATACTCTACCCTCGAAAACTGTTGCGATCCCCTATACTTGTGGGTTATCATCTTGCGGAGCCAATCATCTGCCACCATCGACTCGGTGCTACTGGAAAACACCAGCGGATTCAGCCTAAGAAAACGGGCTAAGTGATCAACAAGTGGTGGTGGTGGTGGTGGGTTGTTGTTGTTGTTCCCCTGATTCTGATTCTGGACTAGCAACTACATCAGTGTGTTCTGCTGCTGGATCAACTGGGTGAGCTCCAGTGGAAAGGTAAATCCGGGGTCACGTCTCGGAGGCATCTGAGGGTTTGGAAAAGATGAGATTTAAGAATAGAGGGGGTCTAAAGAGAAAACACTACCCATATGCACATGAGGCAAAAGCAAACAATTCACTTCATTCAATCAAACAAGGGCATACAATCGATCTAACTATCGCAAAAGTGCTCGGACTACTGTATTTACATGGTGGACTACTACTACTACTGATGAGTTGGTCTACTAGAAATATTCCTCGGTTGCAGACTCCATGATATCTGCTCCGGCTTCATCAACATGGTCATCATCACTATCCTCTGGGTCCGAGTCGGTGTCGTCGATGATGATGTAGTCTTCCGGGCGAATCTCCTTGGGTTCTTCGTCTTCATCTACTAGTGTAGGGCCTCCCATAAATATCCTGATCTTCTTGATTAGATCGTCATTCTTCTCCACCAATACTTCAATTTCTTCTTCATAATCTTCTCGTGTAGCCTTGAGTTCTTCCTCCAGTTCCTTGATTCTTGTCTTAGCCTTCTTCAGGTCTATCATGTCGGCGCACATCTGGTTCTCCTGTCGTTGCAGACTCCTGGATAAAAGTTGCAATTGATCTATCCCTTCTGGTGCTGATCATCTCCCAGTGCTCATCTCGGTGCCCACAAATCTGGTAGATAGTATCCTTGAGATCATTGCGGTAGACTTCTCCAATGCGTCCCATGGCGATGTGAGCTGCCATGCTCTTTCCTAGACTCCAAGTTGGTGCATCAAAAGAAAACTCTATGGGCTCAATGACTGGCATGAACGTTCTTCCTGGAACTTGAACTTGAATCATACAGCGCTCTTCTTCAGGTAAAGTGGCGTTGTAGGTTCCGGTGAAGCTTGGTACTCCTATGTTTAGGTATCTAGTGACTTCCTTCAAGTGACGTCCAAAGGGTGTATCTTCATCCGGTTGCGTGAACTTGTTCCTTGCATCCGCCATCCTAAAGAGTAGAAAAGTTGAGAGGTCAGAAGAGAAGAGAGTGAATAGTGATCTAGGTCTTTAGCTTAGTGGTCGTGTCCTACAGCCAGCGTGTGCTCTGATACCATCTTTGTAGCGACCAGACCTCAAACGGTCTGATCTCTGTGCTCCAGTGTCATCCCTGGATCAGTAATGCTGACACCACATAGTACTTGAAGGATTTATAACAGAGTAGCAATCACACACTTATTACATTGAGTGTCTCAATAGAGAACTTATTACAATAAATATGGCTTAAGGCCATCTAATAACGATAACGGCGGAAGGCTTGGAAGATAAGTGAGCCCATCAACTCCAACGGCATCACTGAGTATAGAACCACGACCTAAAAACTCCTTAATCGTCGTCTGAAAAGTCTGCAACATTAACGTTGCAGCCCGAAACGGGTCAGCACATGGAATATGTTGGCAAGGTAACACATAGAGAGTAATGGAATGAAACAGCTATACTATATGCATATTTGGCTGGTGGAAAGCTCTATGGTTACAGTTTTGCGTAAAGCCAATTTTTCCCTACTGCAAAGGAATAAATTTTATTTAACTATCATGATAGTTGTTAAACATTGAGAATGGTTGACAGCATCCTCAATCCCAATTAAGCATCATCATTAAACAAACCCAACAAAATTAAGTATTAGAGTAACATGTTGAGATTCACATAATAATCCAAGTACTAGATACTCAAGATGTCCATAACCGGGGACACGGCTAACCATGATTAGTTTATACACTCTACAGAGGTTTGCACACTTTTCCCCACAAGACTCGATCGTCTCC
The DNA here is from genome assembly GCF_018294505.1 of Triticum aestivum. Classification (NCBI taxonomy): domain Eukaryota; kingdom Viridiplantae; phylum Streptophyta; class Magnoliopsida; order Poales; family Poaceae; genus Triticum; species Triticum aestivum. Next base: position 450,556,115 of record NC_057806.1, read on the forward strand.
GTTTGGTTTCTCGCACTATATGGTGTTTGAGAAGATGGATGACCGAGACATAGTCTTTCAGAAGCGCTAGCACCTTACGATGGATAGACCGTTACACCTACTTTCCCCTACATCTGCTAGTCTACCCTGTAAGAGTTCGCACGACTTAATCTACTATGCTAGAGCCCATAATAGCTTGTGGCTGCACACGGAAGTTTTTAATATGAAAAATCTCATGATCCCTTTGGGCCTGGGTGGCGGTCCATAAAAAAACAGGCAATCCTGGAATACCCAGGTACCTCAATCCACCCAGATGTGTGTTTAAGTTGCCACCTTAGATAAACCATTAATTAACAAACTCACATCTGTCATGGATATCGGTCACCCAATCCACGTCTACTAGCATAGCATGGCATAACGGCAAACATAGAAGTAACTCCCAAAGGTTTAATAATAAACAGGTAATAGGTACTACCTCAACTACTTCCCATCCCACAATTTAATTAGATCCTAATCATGCAATGTTTGAGGATTGATCTAATGCAATAAAACTGGGTAGTAGGAGGTATGATCAAAGTGTTACTTGCCTTCCTGATGATCCACGAAACCTAGAGATTCGAAGTAACAGGCGGCGCACTCCGGGTATTCTATCGCAGACAAACAAACAAGCATACAATAAGTATTCATATAATGCACGGGTAAAACTCAAATAACAGATCTAACCAGAAGGTTCAACTTAAGAACTCCGGTTTGCAAAAAGAATCAAATCAAACGAAGCAACGAAAGTCAAACGGCAAAAGAAACAGGCTTCATTTACTATTCTGGATCTAGGGCAATTTTTATAGTGGCAAAAACTTGTTTAAGTTGGTTAAACAGATAGAGGGTTTCGAGACGAAACTCCAGGCGCTTGAATCGCCTGATTCCGATAAACGAGCGAATAGTTATACTAAAACGAAAATCGGATCAGGAATCGCGATCAGAAAATCGCGGATTTAATCCGAGAAAAAGAAAAACAACGAACGTTCACTAGAACAAATGAACGGACGAACGCTCGCTATTAAATAAATCGGAAAAACCGATCTATTTAAAAAAACCGAAACTAAAAAAACGACAAAACCGCTGGAAAAAACCGAACGTTTTCTAAAAAAACCGGCGTCTAAAAAAATCTACCGGCAACTCCGGCAAGATTCCGGCGCGGCGGCGGCGGCGCGGGGCGGTCGGTGGCGGCGGCGATGCAGCGCGGCAGCGGCGGCTCGGGTGACGGCAGCGACGGCGGCGGCGGCGGGGCTAGGGTTTGGGCGGTGGCGGCGGCTCGGTGGGCTGTGGGGGTCGGGTGCCCCAGCTTATAAAGGCCGGCCCCGGAGGAGTCCGGGCCTAACACGGCCCGTAGGTCGGTTTCGTTTTTTTTTAATTATTCCACGCAGAAAAATAAATGAAAGAAATACTAAACGAACTCCAAAAATCCCGAAATAAAATTTCTCGGGCTTCTAAAATCAAGCCGCACCAGGTGAACATTTATTTGGGGCCTAAATGCAATTTTGAAAAATGCACATTTTTTCTAAATTCAAATAAAATAACGAAAAACTCCGAAATAAAAACTTATTTGATTTTATTATTAAATCCTCAATATTTCTTTATTTTGGGAAAGTCATTTTATTCCCTCTCTCATATTTTTGTACTAGAAATAATTGACGATAAAATAATTAAAATCAAATGATCCTATTCTCAAAATTTGAGAAAACTCAAATATGAAAATAACTAAATCCCCAACTCTCTCCGTGGGTCCTTGAGTTGCGTAGAATTTCTAGGATCAAAACCAAAAGCAAATAAAATATGATATGCAATGATGATCTAATGTATAACATTCCAAGTTGAAAATTTGGGATGTTACACGTCGATATGGCTTCGTTTCGATGATGTAGCAAAAATGAACGTACGGTAGATTTTGTTGATGTGAGAGTCTTGGCGCGGTTGCTATGTAAATGGTGAATGTGTTAGGAAGTTATTTATGAAGATCAAATAAAACAGAGGTGCAACAAGGCAGAGAAGTAAAGACAGTGGTCATACCGATGATTAGTACTATTTGGTTGCGTTCATGAAGTGCCTAGACAGTGATCATGTCATTGATGGTAGGCGAAGTTTGCTATACGTCGATCAGAATGTTTGTTGTCCTTACAGTCACATCTGGGTCTGGATGAAGCACCATGGTGGAGGCTATCTCTGTGTCCACAACCTTTGCAAGCAGGCTCTTTGCAATCGCAGCCGGGTTGTTGCACCAAACTATGCATCGGTATGATTCGCATGTTAGCAGTAGTTCAGTGTTTTTATCCGGGATCTCCATGTAGCAGAACTGTGCAAGAAGTTTCATCAGCTTCTGCATGCAAAAATGCGCTGGGATCCCATTGATCATGAGCTGGGCACAGGTGGTGAGTGTGCTATTGATAGAGCCAATATCTGGGCTCCATGGGGTGACATGTGCCATGGATGTGTGCTCTGTTGATAGAATTTTTCTTTGGATTGCTACACCTGCTATGTTTTCTGGTAGTATAATGATCTGTTGATCTTTGCTCATTGTGTCCATCCTGATGTCCCTTGGATCTAAACCTGGGTAGAGGTAGTATACATCTTTCCACAGTGTGTCGGCTTGCTTGGAGGTGCCTAAGACGACAACCACTGTGGATAGATCCTTTATGATCTGCTCATCAACCAATTCTGGTGGAAGAAAGCAGACAACTTCGTTGGTGTTGTATGTATTCTCATACCTAGGATCTTGTGTGATTGGCATGTATGTAGCGCCTTCATTCTGCTTGTAGACATAGTGGCGGCAGTGGATATGTAAACGATATGTACGAACCTTTCTGCATGGCTGTGTATCCATGCACATTCCTGGATTAGCTTTGGTTATTGGAATAGAGAGCGGGATCGAAGCTGGTACAAGAATTCTACGCTGAGCCCATGTTGTGCATCTGTAGGTTTTGTTGTCTATTCGATGATCCATGTGATCTGTGATGTGCTCCACTGCACAATAGGGACTGAGAATGTGCTCTACAGCCACTGCTGACCAAACATGTAAGGGAAGATTTGTGATAGAGACACGAAGCCGTTGCTCTGCAACATCAAAACCTAGTTCATCTGTTGGGAGCCACTGCTTGAGCTTGAGACTGCCTGCTTGTGTTATGCACTCCATGCAACCGGTAAGCAGCTGGTATCCTAGACGGGCTTCAGTGTCGTTTGTGAAAGAGAAGATTGCCTCTTTGTCTGATGTAGCATGGACTATGATCGTCCCTCGATCACAAATCAGTGGCTACATCTTGTTGAGGAATTCTTCCAAAGTGAACCCATTTATCGCCGCGTGGACCATTGTTGCTACCAAAAGGAACCTGATGGAGTAGAATGGACGGGCCTGAAGCTGCATCTGAGCGATGTAGCACTCCCTGTATCTGACTTGCTCATGGTTGCTGTATTTGAAATGTAAAGAGACATCAGTTCTTAGAAGTGATCGGAAGAACAATGTGTAGATGCATGTGCGCTTCTTTGCAGATGTTAAACTTATGTGAGTAAGGAGAAAGTAAGAGCAAGGTATGAACAGATGAAGAGGGAAGTAGATACTACTTTTAGTGTGTTCATAACGTTAGTTCAAATTTTAATTTGTTTGTATGGTATAGTGTACTTTACTGGCAGATGTATTGCAAGCAATTCGTGCTGAATTACTTGTTCTGCAATGTCATTTTCTATGAGGAACAAGTTTAATGACAGAACGCAGAAGGTGACAAGAAGAACATATCCAATTTTTCACATGTGGTTTGGAAGGCTTTGTTCTTCCTGCAGGTACTGTTTGCTAAGTATAGATTTAACAAGTTTCTTATTTAGTTGTACCTTAATTATAAAATACATATATTGACAAAAGGAAAGTGTGTCATAGTAGATAATGAAATTGCAAGTATTGTTTCATTTGAAATATTTACAATTTGGAAGGAGAACAGGGCAAATAGGGAAAAATGTTTATTATTTTTCGTGTTTGTAGTCTACATATACTTGTGAATAGTTATATTTCAGAAGAAAATGTATTCATATCTTAGGTTTATTTAAAGAATGCTAATCAGTATAGAAATTCGGAATTAGTAAATAAAATAGTAGGCTGCAGCTATAAGAGAAGTTTGTACCTTTTCTAAAATATACATTTTGATGGAAGTAAAGTGTGTCATCGTATGTAATGAAGTTGCAAGTATTGTTTAGTTTGAAATGTTATCCATTTGCATGGAGAACATGGAAAATAGAGCCAAATATTTTATTATTCCTCGTGTTTGTAGTCTATGTGTAATACTTTTAAATAATTATGTTTTAGAAGAAAACTTATTTATATGTTAATTTTATTTAAAGCATTGCAAATTAGTAACGAACTTTTGAATTAGTAAAAAAACAGTTGACTGCAGATATAAGAGAAGTTCCTACCTTTTCTATAGACAAGTATTGAACTTGGTTGCGAAATAGACGGAGAACATGTTTAGCAAATAATAATATTAAGTTGTTTTCATTGGTGAACTGTGAAGGGCATAAGATAGATACTTTAGTGTATATTGATGTTGGAAGATAAGAAATGCTCTGATGTTCATGCCATAAGAATGTAATGAATGTCTTACAGGTTAAAGGTGGCACTTAAGATATAAATCTTGCTACTGTATTACTATCATGAGTCATTAATGTAATGAAAGGTAAAACAATTTGGACAGTCAACTGGTACTTCTGCTAAGTATGTGTACAGTAAATCTACCTGAGATTAGAAAATTCCATGGCTGGGAGTTCATTTACCAAACTAAGTGTATGAAATGGCAAGGATGGAATTTGTAGGTAGGAAGTATGAATGAAAATGTGAGTGGAAGAATCGTATCTTGTATGGATAGGTTCTTGAGTGAAAGAGCTTAGTTTTGTAATAAGATTCACTTGTTATTTTTTCTCCAGGAGGAAAGTGGGCTATACTTGTTCATCTGAAGAGCAGGTTGATTACAGAGCAGCGGGAATCGAAGAAGGAAGAGAGTAAATGCAGAGGATGTGCGTGTGAAGTCGCATTAAGTATCTGGATGTCCTTGCATTGATGATCTTGATCATGGCTGACCGATGGCGCGAGAGGAACTATGTGGTTTTCCTTCTCCTCGTGAGCTCCAGTTGGAGAGAAGTGAAACTGAGTGTGGTAGTGGTAAGAGAGGAAGTGGGGAAGGCAGCGTTTAATTAGAGGAGCGGCTGAGGCGTGTATTCCAATGGTGAACAAGGTTCATGAGGCTTTGTGTCTATATGTACCACCTGTCTTGAACTCTATCTGTGTTCGGTGCATGAGCTGGTTCATATAGATACTGCTTGGAGGAAGGAAGCTGTGTACACCTAGCCTGATAAGAGCAAGTGTGGAACCCATTCTGACAAGGGTGGGTTGAGTGTGTGTGTGTGGCATCATCTCTTTTCCTGGTAGTGCTCTGCTTGTAATGGTGACGGCGTCTGATACATGGGTTGTTGTAACGCCCCGGATGTAACTTACCATATTTGTATCCCAACTCTTGCCATTATCGGCTCTAAGTTATGTTTTTCCCTTTGTGGTTGGGTTTGTCTTCGTTTGGCATTTTGTCCATGTCATGCATTTCATATCATGTTATCATGTGCATCTCATTTGCATACGTGTTCGTCTCATGCATCCGAGCATTTTCCCCGTTCTCCGTTTTGCAATCCAACACTCATACGTCCTCCGGCGCCTTCTTTTGTCTCTTTTCGTGTGCGGGTGTTAAAAATTCTCAGAATGGACCGAGATTTGCCAAGCGGCCTTGGTCCACCACCGGTAGACCGCCTGTCAAGTTTTGTGCCATTTGGAGTCTATTTGATACGACAACGGTTAACCGGGGAACCGTAAAGGCCTCGTGTGTGTTGCAGCCCAACACCCCTCCAAAGTGGCCCAATAACCCATCCAAACCCCCTCCATCCTCTCGTCCGTTCGATCACGATCGCTTGGCCGAAAACCGCCCTCCTTTTGGACACTCCAAACTCCTTCTATGTATAAATATGTGCACCCCTCTCAAATTTCGGGTCCAAACCCTAGCCTTCTTCCACCCCGTGCCGCCGGACACGTCCACCGCCACCGCGCCAGCCAATCGCCGCTCGCCACGTCGCCTCCGCCCACGCCCACTTCGCCGCACCCGCATCGGCCCGCCGAAGCCCGCCGCGGGCCCTCCCGGCCCGGATCCGAGCGCCGCCCCGCGTGGGTCCCTGATCTCCCCATTGCCCGATCCAGTGCAACACCGCCGCCCTCTCGCCCTCGCCGTTCGGCGAGCCCTTGCCGCCTTCACCTCGTACTCGTTGTCGCGGGTGAGCCCCTACGCCGCCCCACTTCTCTACTTCTCTCTCCTTCCCCTGCCTCACTCTCTCTCCCCGCAAGATCCGGCGCCGTCCCCGGCCACTCTCCGTCAAACTTCGGCGAGATCAACTCCGGCGACCACCGTCTTCCCTTTCTCCGGCACGACTTGCGGTGAACCTCGGGTCGCGTGCTGTCCAGATCCAGATCCAGTCAAACCTAGGGTTGACCTCGTTTTTCTCTAAGTCTGCAATATTTTCAAGCATTGTTCAACATGTCGTAACTCCTCATCCGTAGCTCCATTTTGTGCGTGCCATATATCAAAATGTTCATCATGATGTGCTATTCATTTTGTTCCATTGTGCCATGCTTTTTTTGAGTCCATCTTGATGCCCAAATCATTGATGCAATAGTGATATAAAATGTTAGGTGCTGAATCTTAGCAGATTATGAGCATTTGTCATTTTTGCTACAATTATTGTGTGCTGCATATTGGCATGAGCTCTACATGTGTTTTGGGATATGCCATGCCATCTTTACAGAGGTGTATGCCATGTATTTTTGTGATCAATGTGGTGACTAGCACAAGCATGCAAAGTAGCTCTCGTAATATTGCTGATTTCAGGGACTTAATTTCACTAAGTCTTTGCTCTGCTATTATTTTTATGCCATGTAATCATGTTGCTACAGTGAGATCCATGCTTCTTTTGAGTATGTTCAGTAAGGATGATTTTGGCATATGGTTGTGCTCTATCCATCCATGCCCCTGTTTGCATTTATGGAGTGCCCTAGAATGTTTAAATCTTGCTCTACTTTTGTTATAAAATGTTCCTGGCAGATTGTTTACGTGTTAATCAATTTTGCCAAGGTTGTTGTAGTTGATCCAAGCATGATATAAACTTGTTCTTGCCATGGTTAGCTTCTTGAACATGTCTTCTTGCTGATGCTATGCTTATCTTGTCATGCAATGCCTTGTGTTGAGTGAATCGAGCTTGCAAACATGCCTTCATAATTCTGTTTATGCCATGCCCAGTTTTCTGCTAAGTCTGGATCTGTTCATGAAACTTGCTATGTTCACGTGGGTGCCATCATATCTTTTGATCCTTTTTGGCTTATGGTCAGTAAGGGACTTTTGTTATATGCTTTGAGTAGATTCATGCCATGCCTTGTATTGCTATGATCTGTTCCTGTAGCATGTTGTTTGTTTGCTCTAAACATTGCTTCCTGATGTTAATTCCTGGCGTGTTGTTATTTTCACTAAGTCTGTGATGCTGATATCTTTTTGCATTTTTGCCTTGCTTGTTTGAACCTGCTCTTGTGTGATTTAGCCATAGCTCAGTGTTCATATTTCGTCAAGCATCTTGAGTAGATCACTGCCATGTGCTTTGTTGTTATGTTGAGGTGAAGTATCTTAGTTTCTTGTTGCATTCTAGATGGCATCGTGCTGTTAATCGCAGAATTGTGCCATTCTTGTTTTGCTTGCCATTTCCAAACCATGCATCCGATTCCGGTGATGTTTATATCGATTTCGACCGAAATCAACTCATCTTTCCAGCAGCACACTTGGTTTGCCAAGTTGAGGCCTGGTTCAATCTTTCCTTTCCGATGCATGCATATGCATTGCATATCACATCCCGCATATCATGTCATGTTTTGCATCATGTTACTTGCGCATTGCACCGTGGTTGATTGTGTCTTCCTTTGCTTGTGTTCTTGCCTTGGGTAGAGCCGGGAGACGAGTACGTGATCGAGGAACCTGTTGAGTACGCTTACGAGGATCAAGCTTTCGTCAACTCGGAGAACTTTGCAGGCAAGATGACCATACCCTTGAAATCACTTCTATCTTTGCTTGCTAGTTGTTCGCTCTTTTGCTATGCTGCGATACCTACCACTTGCTATATCATGCCTCCCATATTGCCATGCCAAGCCTCTAACTCACCTTTCCTAGCAAACCGTTGTTTGGCTATGTTACCGCTTTGCTCAGCCCCTCTTATAGCATTGCTAGTTGCAGGTGAAGATGGAGTTTGTTCCTTGTTGGAACATGTTTATTTCTAGGATATCATTATTATATCTTGTTTACTTTAATGCATCTATATACTTGGTAAAGGATGGAAGGATCGGCCTTATGCCTGGTGTTTTGTTCCACTCTTGCCGCCCTAATTTCCGTCATACCGGTGTTATGTTCCTTGATTTTGAGTTCCTTACACGGTTGGGTTATAATGAGAACCCCTTGACAGTTCTCCTTGAATAAAACTTCTCCAGCAAGGCCCAACCTTGGTTTTACCATTTGCCACCTAAGCCTTTTTCCCTTGGGTTTCGCAGACTCAAGGGTCATCTTTATTTTAAACCCCCGGGCCAGTGCTTCTCTAAGTGTTGGTCCAACCTGAGCGATGTCCGGCGCCCCCTGGGCAACCCGGGTCTATGCCAACCCGACGTCTGGCTCATCCCGTGTGCCCTAAGAACGAGATATGTGCAGCTCCTATCGGGATTTGTCGGCACATTCGGGCGGCTTTGTTGGTCTTGTTTACCATTGTCGAAATGTCTTGTAACCGGGATTCCGAGTCTGATCGGGTCTTCCTGGGAGAAGGAATATCCTTCATTGACCATGAGAGCTTGTGATGGGCTAAGTTGGGACACCCCTGCAGGGTTTTGAACTTTCGAAAGCCGTGCCCGCGGTTATGGGTAGATGGGAATTTGTTAATATCCAGTTGTAGAAAAGTTGATACTTAACTTAATTGAAATGAATCAACCGCGTGTGTAGCCGTGATGGTCTCTTTTCGGCGTAGTCCGGGAAGAGAACATGGTTTCATGTTATGCTTGAACGTAAGTAGTTTCAGGATCACTTCTTGATCTTTATAGCTTCTCGACCATGCTTTGCTTCTCTTCTCACTCTTATTTGCGTAAGTTAGACACCATGTATGCTAGTGCTTGCTGCAGATCCACCTCACTACCTTTTCTTACCCATAAGCTTAAATAGTCTTGATCGCAAGGGTATGAGATTGCGGAGTCCCCGTGACTCACATATACTTCCAAAACCAGATGCAAGTGCCGATGATGCTAGTGCAGGGGACGCTACCGAACTCAAGTGGGAGTTCGATGAGGATTCAGGATGTTACTATGTTTCCTTTCCGGACGATCAGTAGTGGAGCCCAGTTGGGGCGATCGGGGATCTAGCATTTGGGGTTGTCTTTATTTATGTTGGTTCCGTAGTTGGACCTTGATTGTATTCTGGTTGATGTAATGCTATATTTATGTATTGTGTGAAGTGGCGATTGTAAGCCAACTCTTTATCCCTTTCTTATTCAGTACATGGGATGTGTAAAGATTACCCCTCTTGCGACATGCCTACTATGCGGTTATGCCTCTAAGTCGTGCTCCAACACGTGGGAGATATAGCCGCATCGTGGGTGTTACAGTTGTGGGTATACGTGCTATCTGTTTTGTACGTGCGGCAAGCGGTAGAATAAATAGAAGTTATGGAAGTTAGACAGCAGATGTCCTGAATTATTTGGGAAAATATTCAGGAAGGTAGGCAATAAAAATAAGGAATGATGTATGCTTGGTTTGTTAATGTTTAGGAAGGAGGCAGTAAAATTAAGTGCCGATTTGGAGAGAAAAGGTGTCATGTCATGTTTGAGCTGGAAGACGCCGATGCATTCATCTCCTGCTTGGCGCGCCAACGAAGGGGTTATTCATCCGCCACCATGTTCGGGCGGAAAACAAACTGCACCGGCTCCTGTGAGGCAGCGACGACACACGTTGCATGGCAACCATGCGCCATTTGGACAGACACGATGGATTTCTGGTGGAAGGACAAGAAGTGTTGTTGTTGGCTGGCCTCCTCTCGGTAACGTCCACCGCTGTGAGGGGTGTTCTCATGTGCCGTGCTCGCTGCCTCACATGCAGGCACATCATGTCATGTTTGAGTTGGACGACGCCCATGCATTCATTTCCTGCTTGGCGCCAACAAAGGCCTTGTGCATTCGCCATCGCGTTCGGGTGGCGAATGGACTACACGTGTTGCGGTGAGGTAGTGGTGACAGACCTTGCAATGCAACCATGTGCCATTTAGACAAATGCAATGGATTTTGGACGGCAGGACTGGAAGTGCTCCCGTCGGCTGGCCTCCTCCCGGGAGTAACGGAGCGCAAGCCGGACAGTGACTAGGCATGCCTCAAGTAATTGATTTCACAATCAGATATTTCAAAATAGAAACATCAAATCCATAATATTATGCCTAAGTTGGTGCACCATACAAGGCGCAAATGCAACGCCGCCTTGGTAACGTCCACCGCTGTGAGGGATGTTCTCATGTGCCGCGGTCGCTGCCTCACATGGCAGGCACATCACGTCATGTTTGAGTTGGACGACGCCCATGCATTCATTTCCTGCTCGGCGCGCCAATGAAGGCCTTGTGCATTCACCATTGCGTTCGGGTGGCGAATGGACTACACCTGTTGCGGTGAGGTAGTAGTGACAGACCTTGCAGCGCAACCATGTGCCATTTAGACAAATGCAATGGATATTGGATGACAGGACTGGAAGTGCTCCCGTCGGCAGGCGTCCTCCCGGGAGTAACGGAGAGCAAGCCGGACAGTGACTGGGCACGCCTCAAGTAATTGATTTCACAAACAAAGTGCAAGCGAGCAGTCATGTCATCCTCGGGTCGCGTGGAATGAGTTCGGGGTCAACGGATCTGGAGGTATAGGATTCATGCCCTTTGTCGTCCATGTCAGAGAAGGCAGAGATTGTCGGATGGGAGTTTTCTTGGTGAAGGGGAGTGGAGTGGTCAGGGTTTGGTCAGTGGAGTGAATGGGGACGAATATATCTAGGTTGAAGTGCGCTAGCGTGGGTAGTACCGGACGTGGCAGATGTGCCCGATCATGCATGGGCCACGTCATATCCGTTTCGTATTTTCGATGGATATGAAGGTTGTCGCTAAGCCCGGGCGTTTCAACTCGCTTTTAAGGGCCCGTCTGAGTTGTTTTTTTAAATGGTTAGTGACCAGACTGTCATCCTGGGTGTATTATCAGGGTTTGAGGCGCCCAGTTCTAGATGTTGTAATGTATTTGAAAATTTTGCTCTTACATCTGAAGAAAAGAGAAATGTTTTGTAAAGTATATGTGTGAAAATATTTAAATAATTATGATTTTGATCTGATGCAAATAATCTCCAAAAGGAAAACGAGAAAACATGGTGTTGATACAAGAATTTACTGAATGGATGTAATTTGGAGCGAGGTAGTAAATGATTGTGGAGAGCCGGCCTGGTAGGTGTCGTTATGTCTTAGTTAGACACCGATGTGAAATGCTTGGTGTGGCTTAACTGCGATTTGATTTGTAGAGTGCATGCTGATGCTGGAAAGTGGTTGCAAATACATTAGCCTTGGTTATTGACACGTGGCGTCTGGAGAGAGGTGGATCGAAAGAGGCGAGAAGATGTCGTTTCATGGTTGCTAGCGTTAAAAATAATGGATAGATGGTGTGCGGTTATATGGTTGCAACAGGGGTAAGCTGTCATTTGCTGAGCAGAGCTAGTTGTTGGCAAGCAGAATATCTCTGCATCTCCATCCTCTCTGAAGTGCGGCAATGGAGGGTTCAGACGACAACAACGCGGATGATCTGCTGGTGCACTACTCGTTCTTCCCTCAGGTAAACGCGAATCACATCTCGTCCATGAGCAGCCACTGTCGCGACTGCGGCACCCGTTGCCGTTGTCTGTGGTTTCAGCGGCACCTCCTTCCCTCATCGTGCTGCTGGCGCGTGCTCCTTGTCCCCTCGTCGTGTCGCTGCCGCGTCTTTCTTGTGGCCGCGCTGCTGGCACCCATGTCGGTGGTGTCGACTGTCGGTGTTATACATCTACGATCTTTGCTCGACTTCCATCTTTTAATTTTGCTTCCTATTTTAGTGCAGCATCCGCGAGTGGTTACGTTAAGCAAGAAGATGATGTTCGAGATCGTCGCGCCGCAGCTGACTGGTGTGGAAGAATACAGTGGTCGAAGAGGTGACGCCGAATGTGTTCGTTGACATGCTTAAGATCCTGTCGCCGCTGGGACCTACTGGCGGATAGTATCAAGAGTTGGTGTTCCATGGTGACTGGCTGCAAACGGTGGATGGCGCGATCGAGTCGGCGTACGGTGCCTCTCTGAAGTACCTAAAAGAGCACAACCGTCTTGTTTTGATTGATGACAGCTACGACGAGATGATATGCTTGCGGACGGAGCTGAGCGCCATGCGTTTCTAGGCCGAAGCATTTGAAGCGACCACTACGGCCGCTCGTCGTGAGGTTCGAGAGCTGAAGGGAACGATCCAGCATCTGAAGAACAAGCTGGTAGCACTGTGTCGCAGACACGCTGTCCTGCTGTGCATTAGGACGGGTTCAGAGCAGGCGTCGGGCGAGGGTCCATCTTCAGTTCCCGGTGTTTCAGGCGTGGAATACATCGGTTCAGCTCTCCCTATCACAAAGATAGAAAGGCTGTCAGCGTCGATCGTGGAGATCATCGAGTGTCCAGAGGAGAATGATTAGTGGTGTTCTGAAATGAACTTCGTCAGTGTGTTGGTCTAATAAGTGTTGTTCTGTTTCTTACTGGCGTCAGTATGTTTGTCTGAATCAAGCCTTTGATTTTATTCATCCTAGATGAATTTTAAGGTGTTAAGTTTATGTTGTAAAGTGGATGGTGTTGATGGTAAATAAAATCGCAATGCTATGCCTCTGATCGTTAATTGATTTTAATTCATTGCCCGATGTAGGAAGGTAGGGTCGAAGTGCTTTTTCAGCTATGGTAATCATCATGGTTTTATTTTTGGCTTCTTATGCATTGATATGTCTCCAACGTATCTACTTTTTCTCACGCTTTTTTTTTGTTTTGGACTCTAATTTGCATGATTTGAATGAAACTAACCCAGACTGACGCTGTTTTTAGCAGAACTACCATGGTGTTGTTTTTGTGCAAAAATAAAAGTTCTCATAATGAAACAAAACTTTTTGAGGAATTTTTATATAATATATAAGAATTTCTGGAGCCAAGACCTACCGAAGAGGGGCCCCTGGGTGGGCACAACCCACCAGGGCGCGCCCCCCTCTCCTGGCGCGCCTAGGTGGGTCGTACCTACCTGGTGGCCCCGCAAACCTCAACCCTGACACTATAAATTCCTATTTTCGGAGAAAAAAATCAAAGAGAAATAATTATCACGATTCATGAGACGAAGACGCCGCCTAGCCATGTTCTTCCTCAGGAGGGCAGATCTGGAGTCCGTTTGGGGCTCCGAATAGGGGGATCTTCGTTCTTCGTCATCACCAACCCTTCTCCATCGCCAATTCCATGATGCTCCCCACCGGGAGTGAGTAATTCCTTCATAAGCTCACTGGTCGGTGAGGAGTTGGATGAGATTCATCATGTAATCGAGTTAGTTTTGTTAGGGCCTGATCCCTAGTATCCACTATGTTCCTAGACTGATGTTGCTATGACTTTGCTATGCTTAATGCTTGTCACTTTGGGCCCGGGTGCCATGATTTCAGATTTGAACCGTTTATGAATTCATCATTATATCCATATTCTAGATCCGATCTTGCAAGTTATAGTCACCTACTACGTGTTATGATCCGGCAACCCCGGTGTGACAATAACCGGGCCCACTCCCGGTGATGAGCGTAGTTTGAGGAGTTCGTGTATTCACTATATGTTAATGCTTTGTTCCGGTTCTCTTTTAAAAGGAGGCCTTAATATCACTTAGTTTCCAATATGGACCCCGCTGCCACGGGAGGGTAGGACAAAAGATGGCATGCAAGTTCTTTTAATAAAGCACGTATGACTATTTACGGAATACATGCCTCCATTATATCAATGAACTGGAGCTAGTGCCGTATCGTCCTTGGTTATAACTGTCTCATGATGAATATCATCCAACAAGTCACCGATCCAATGCCTACGAATTTATTCCATATTGTTTCTGCTAAGTTACTGCTGCTATCATCACTGTTACACTTGCTACAAAATTACTGCTATCACTGTTAGTGTCACTATTGCTGCTGTCACCACTATCAAAACTATCAAATTACTTTGCTACTGATCACTTTGCTGTAGATAATTAATCTCCATGTGTGGTTGAATTGACAACTGAGCTGCTAATACCTTCAAATATTCTTTGGCTCCCCTTGTGTCGAATCTATAACTTTGGGTTGAATACTTTATCCTCGAAAACGGTTGCGATCCCCTTTACTTGTGGGTTATCAAGACCTTTTCCTAGCGCCGTTGCCGGGGAGCATAGCTATATTTGTTGAGTCACTTGGGAGTATTATCATATTATCACTATGAAGAATCTGAAGGATCCAAAGACTAAGATATTTCCCTCAAAGACGAGGAGAGGTCAGGAACTGCCATCCAGTTCTGCTTTAGATTCACCTTTTGTTATGAATAAACTTGCAACACCACCATATGCTATAAATTCTAATATGTCGCGAGTTATTGATGATGCTACTTCTACTATGAATGATGCTTATGATGATGCCAGTATCTTGCTTGATGATCATGTGCCACTTGGTGAATTTCTTGATAAACAAATTGCTAGTTATACAACATGATGTTGTTGAATCTGATGATGAGCTTGAAACTGAAACTCCTGAAACACCTGCTAATATGAATTGCCTAAGGTACCGGAAGGTTATGTTGAGTGAAGAAACAACTAGAGATATTCTTGCTTGCAATGATAGAGATGATCTAGAGAAATTACTACACAAGTATAAAGAAAAATCTCCGAATGCTAGAATGAAATGTGATCCTAAGTTTGCTACTTCACCTATCTTTATTGATGATACGGATTATGAATTCTCTGTCGACCCAGAGTTAATTACTCTAGTTGAATCTGATCCTTTCCATGCTTATGAAACTGAAACTGTTGTGGCACATCTTACTAAGTTGAATGATATAGCCACCCTTTTTACTTATGATGAGATAACTCGACATTACTTTATTCTCAATTATTTCCTTTCTCATTAAAGGGTGATGCTAAAGCTTGGTACAACACTCTTGCTCCTGGTTATGTGCGTAGTCCCAAGGATATGATTTATTACTTCTCTGAAAAATATTTTCCTACTCATATGAAACAAGCTGCCTTACAGGAAATATTTAACTTTATGCAAACTAAAGAAGAGAGTCTCCCACAATCTTGGGGGAGGCTTTGCCAGTTACTTAATGCTTTCCCTGATCACCCTCTTAAGAAAAATGAAATACTTGATATCTTCTATAATGGATTAAGCGATGCTTCTAGGGACTTCCTAGATAGTTGTGCTGGTTGTGTTTTGAGGGAACGAACTGTTGGACAAGCTGAAGAATTGTTGAATAACATATTGAAAAACTATGATGATTGGACTATTCCTGAACCACCTCCTAAACCCACTCCGAAGAAGAGGGGTATATTATATCTTAGTCCCGAAGATATGCAAGTGGCAAAGAAATCTATGAAGGAAAAAGGTATTAAAGCTGAGGATGTTAAAACTTTACCTCCTACTGAAGAAATACATGGGCTTAATACACCACCAATGCCTAAGGTGGTAGAGGTAAATTCTCTTATGAAGTTTAATGATAATGATAATCCTCACAATATGCATCCTAGTCAATGCCTTTATGAGTTTGAAAACTACATTAGAAAACAAGATCACTTCAATGCAAATGTTATGAAACAATTGAAATATAATTCTGATATGATTGCTCGCTTGAGTGACTTGTTATTTAGAATATCAAATGATGTTAGAGGTGTTGGAAAGCATTCTTCTATGGTTCAAACTCAGTTAGAATAGGTTGCTAAATCTCAAAGAGAACTACTTGATGAAATGAATTATAATATGCATGATTTTGCTGTTAGAGTTGCAACTAGAGGAGATAAAATGACTCAGGAACCACATTATCCTGAGGGACACTGAGGGAGTCCTGGATTAGGGGGTGTCCGGATAGCCGGACTATACCTTCGACCGGACTCCTGGACTATGAAGATACAAGATTGAAGACTTTATCCCGTGTCCGGAAGGGACTTTCCTTGGCGTGGAAGGCAAGCTTGGCGATACGGATATGTAGATCTCCTACCATTGTAACCGACTCCGTGTAACCCTAGCCCTCTCCGGTGTCTATATAAACCGGAGAGTTTTAGTCCGTACGACGAACAACAATCATACCATAGGCTAGCTTCTAGGGTTTAGCCTCTCTGATCTCGTGGTAGATCTACTCTTGTACTACCCATATCATCAATATTAATCAAGCGGGACGTAGGGTTTTACCTCCATCAAGAGGGCCCGAACCTGGGTAAAACATCGTGTCCCCTGCCTCCTGTTACCATCCGACCTAGACGCACAGTTCGGTGTCCAAGGGAGCTTTGGCTGTCGGCCAAACTCTCCGGCTAGGTGGTTTCCTTATGACCGCCTGTTCGATTGTTGCGCCGATGATGACCTCTCGGGTCATCGAAAGCAATCTTCACATCAGCTCGGAATTCGCCGAGCAGCTAGATCCAATGGAGCTCTCTTCTCTAAACGAGCTCTTGGATCGCTTCACCGCCCTGGGAGTCACTACGGATTACGACCAGATTGGGTCTAAACCCGATCTGAGAGAGATTAACTCCCCCCAGATCACCCATCACGTTGCCGTGGTTGACGGATAGTGCGGCGACCCTTCATCTATCTTAAGGACTAGATATGTCCGGATTCCCGATCCCTCCAAGTTGGATACCCGCGGAGGGGAGGACATCACTCAAGACCTGAACTAAAAGTCAGGTGACGGGCTAGATTCATCGGACAGCATCCAAGAATCCAAACTTCCGAGTTCGGAAACTCCTTGGCCCCTGGGTCTCAGATTGGGTGAGGTTTCGGATTTGATTCTGCCCACCCACCCGTACATGAGCGATCTATCCCAAATTAGGCAAGAGCCCGAATAAACAATACATCATTACTGGGCCAGATTCCTCCTGGTTATGAACAGGATAAAGGACTGCCGCGAGGAAGACGCAATTTTATTCTTCTGTAATAATTGCACGGACAAGGGAATCCTCAACGCCATAAGTCGTCGTGATATTACATGCTTCGCTGACTTGACGTCCATAGTACGAAAGTACTGTGCGATGGGAAGCGCCTGGAAAACCGAAATAAAATTTTGGGACAATCCGGCCCTGAATACAAACCCAGTCCGAAACAAAAGGGTGCATCATCGCCAGACACTCGGGTTTAATACCAAAAAGCAAAAGCCCTCTACAGGGCATGGAACCGTACTGGAAGGATGGCTTAATGGACCCTGTAAAATCCACAGTGCAGAGGGTGCCACACCAACTCACAGCCTCAGAGCATGTTGGATACTCCGGCAGGTGGCAAAAATTGGCGAAGATCTTCTAATTCCAGAAGCCACAGAAAGCCACCCAGAGAAACCAGTACGGTATTAACAGTCTTCGAGACTTTCGCATCAAATAATATGCGAAAAAGAACACTCCGCGGCCTTGCCAAAGTCTACCAAGTAGCAACAATAAACCCATGGAGTGACACGGCTATTACTTCTAACGCCAGTGATGAACCTAAATTCCGAACAGCCCGAGCACCAGTTGCATTGGTCCTCAGTCCAATAGTGGACGGCTTTCATCTTATCAAGGTACTCATGGATGGCGGCAGCGGATTGAACCTCATTTATGAGGAAACCCTTCAAAAAATGGAAATAGACTGGAATCGCATTGAGCGAAGCAGCACAACCTTTAGAGGAATAATCCCTAGTCGGGAAGCGCGTTGTACAGGAAAAATCACACTAGATGTGGTGTTCGGCACGTCGGATAATTACAGGTCCGAAGAGGTCACGTTCTAGGTGGCCCCGTTCAGTAGCGGATATCACGCTTTGCTAGGGCGGGAAGTGTTTACAGTCTTCGAAGCAATAGCCCATTACGGGTACATGAAGCTCAAGATGCCCGGGCCTAACGGAATCATCACTCTCGTTAATGATCCGGACATAGCACTCCGCGCCGAAAACAAGACAGCCGCACTGGCCCTCGAGGCGCTATCCGAAGCCCTAGCGGCTGAGGAACTGACTGCACTGCGCTCCATGGTAAATAGGGATGATGTGATACTCGATAAAAGATCCAAGTCCACCTCCTTTAAACCGGCGGACGAAATAGTCAAATTCCAGGTCCATCCAACGGACCCCAAAAAACAGCTTCCATCGGGGCACAGTTAAACCCTGATGTAGACGCCGCACTGCGAGAGTTCCTATGAGAGAACTGGGACATTTTCGCCTGGCACCCTTGAGACATGCCAGGAATCCCACGCAGGCTAGCCGAACACAGCTTAAATATCCTAAAAGGATTCAAGCCAGTCAAACAGGCTCTTTGGCGTTTTTCCGAACCTAAGAGACAGGCCATGGGAGAGGAACTAGCCAAGCTATTGGAGGCCGGATTCATCAAAGACATAAAACATCTGGACTGGCTAGCAAACCTGGTGATGGTACCAAAGAAGGACAAATCCTGGCGCCTATGCGTTGATTTCAAAGACCTTAACAAGGCTTGCCCAAAGGATCCCTTCCCTCTCCCCGCATCGATCAAATTATCGACGCTACCGCAGGACACGATTCATTGTGCTTCCTCGACGCACACTCCGACTACCATCAAATAAAGATGGCAGAGTCAGACCAAGCTGCAATGGCATTCATCACACCATACGGCTCATTCTGCTTCAACACAATGCCCTTCGGGCTCAAAGACGCCGGCGCAACATATCAGCGCATGATTCAGACATGTCTGGCAAACCAGATCGGCAAAACAGTGGAGGCATACGTAGATGATGTGGTCGTTAAAACAAGACATGTCGAATCTCTAGTAGACGACTTGAGGCTAACATTCGATAACCTCCGAACATACGACATCAAGCTCAACCCGGAAAAATGCGTTTCGGCGTTCCAGCCGGAAAGCTCTTGGGCTTCATTGTATCCGGTAGAGGAATTGAAGCAAATCCAGCCAAGATCCGAGCTCTGTCACAATTGGACATCCCGAAGGACCTCAAACAAATACAAAAATTAACCAGATGTGTGGCGGCTCTAAGCCGCTTTATCTCCCGCCTAGGATAAAAGGCACTACCCCTTTACCGCCTCCTTCAGCGCACCGAACACTTCGAGTGGACGGATGCAGCCATGGCCGGACTCGACGAAATAAAAGCCATCTTGGTAACAAACCCAGTCCTGGCTGCGCCAAACATTGGCTCGTCAAGTCAAGCTAAGTGTTTTGCGTGTGTAAATCTGTCTTACACCCGTTGTATGTGAACGTTAGAATCTATCACACCCGATCATCACGTGGTGCTTCGAAACAACGAACTGTCGCAACGGTGCACAGTTAGGGGGAACACTTTCTTGAAATTTTAATGAGGGATCATCTTATTTACTACCATCGTTCTAAGTAAACAAGATGCAAAAACATGATAAACATCACATGCAATCAAATAGTGACATGATATGGCCAATATCATATAGCTCCTTTGATCTCCATCTTGGGGCTCCATGATCATCTTGTCACCGGCATGACACCATGATCTCCATCATCATGATCTCCATCATCGTGTCTTCATGAAGTTGTCTCGCCAACTATTACTTCTACTACTACAGCTAATGGTTAGCAATAAAGTAAAGTAATTACATGACGTTTATGTTGACACGCAGGTCATAAATAAATTAAGACAACTCCTATGGCTCCTGCCGGTTGTCATACTCATCGACATGCAAGTCGTGATTCCTATTACAAGAACATGATCAATCTCATACATCACATATATCATTCATCACATCCTTTTGGCCATATCACATCACATAGCATACCCTGCAAAAACAAGTTAGACGTCCTCTAATTGTTGTTTGCATGTTTTACGTGGCTGCTATGGGTTTCTAGCAAGAACGTTTCTTACCTACGCAAAAACCACAACGTGATATGCCAATTGCTATTTACCATTCATAAGGACCCTTTTCATCGAATCCGATCCGACTAAAGTGGGAGAGACAGACACCCGCCAGCCACCTAATGCAACTAGTGCATGTCAGTCGGTGGAACCAATCTCACGTAAGAGTACGTGTAAGGTCGGTCCGGGCCGCTTCATCCCACGATGCCGCCGAATCAAGATAAGACTAGTAAAGGCAAGCATATTGAACAAAATCAACACCCACAACTACTTTGCGTTCTACTCGTGCATAGAAACTACGCATAGACCTAGCTCATGATGCCACTATTGGGGAACATAGCATAAATTCAAAATTTTCCTACGTGTCACCAAGATCTATCTATGGAGTCATCTAGCAACGAGGGAGGAGTGGATCTACATACCCTTGTAGATCGCGCGCGGAAGCGTTCAAGAGAACGGGGTTGACGGAGTCGTACTCGTCGTGATCCAAATCACCGATGATCCTAGCGCCGAACGGACGGCACCTCCGCGTTCAACACACGTACGGAGCAGCGACGTCTCCTCTTTCTTGATCCAGCAAGGGGAACGAGAGGTTGATGAAGATCCAGCAACATGACGGCGTGGTGGTGGAAGTAGCGGGATTCCAACAGGGCTTCGCCAAGCGCTGCGGGAGGAGGGAGATGTGTCATGGGAAGGAGAGGGAGGCGCCAGGGCTTGGGTATGGTTGCCCTCCCTTCCCCCCACTATATATAGGGCCAAGGGAGAGGGGGAGGGCGCAGCCTTGCCCCTTCCTCCAAGGAAGGGTGCGGCCAAGGGGGGGAGGAGTCCATCCTCCCCAAGGCACCTCGGAGGTGCCTTCCCCCTTTAGGACTCTCCCCTCCTCTTGTACCTTTGGCGCATGGGCCTCTAGGGGCTGGTTCCCTTGGCCCATGTAGGCCAAGGCGCACCCCCTACAGCCCATGTGGCCCCCGGGGCAGGTGGCCCCACCCGGTGGACCCCCGGGACCCTTCCGGTGGTCCCGGTACAATACCGGTGACCCCAAAACTTGTCCCGATGGCCGAAATAGCACTTCCTATATATAATTCTTTACCTCCGGATCATTCTGGAACTCCTCATGACGTCTGGGATCTCATCCGGGACTCCGAACAACTTTCGGGTTACCGCATACTAATATCTCTATAACCCTAGCGTCATCGAACCTTAAGTGTGTAGACCCTACGGGTTCGGGAACCATGCAGACATGACCGAGACGTTCTCCGGTCAATAACCAACAGCGGGATATGGATACCCATGTTGGCTCCCACATGCTCCACGATGATATCATCGGATGAACCACGATGTCAAGGACTTAATCAATCCCGTATACAATTCCCTTTGTCTATCGATACGATACTTGCCCGAGATTCGATCGTCGGTATCCCGATACCTTGTTCAATCTTGTTACCGGCAAGTCTCTTTACTCGTTCTGTAACACATCATCCTGTGATCAACTCCTTGATCACATTGTGCACATTATGATGATGTCCTACCGAGTGGGCCCAGAGATACCTCTCCGTCACACGGAGTGACAAATCCTAGTCTCGATTCGTGCCAACCCAACAGACACTTTCGGAGATACCCGTAGTGTACCTTTATAGCCACCCAGTTACGTTGTGACGTTTGGCACACCCAAAGCACTCCTACGGTATCCGGGAGTTACACAATCTCATGGTCTAAGGAAATGATACTTGACATTAGAAAAGCTTTAGCATACGAACTACACGATCTAGTGCTATGCTTAGGATTGGGTCTTGTCCATTACATCATTCTCCTAATGATGTGATCCCATTATCAACGACATCCAATGTCCATGGTCAGGAAACCGTAACCATCTATTGATCAACGAGCTAGTCAACTAGAGGCTTACTAGGGACATGGTGTTGTCTATGTATCCACACATGTATCTGAGTTTCCTATCAATACAATTCTAGCATGGATAATAAACGATTATCATGAACAAGGAAATATAATAATAATCAATTTATTATTGCCTCTAGGGCATATTTCCAACAGTCTCCCACTTGCACTAGAGTCAATAATCTAGTTCACATCGATATGTGATTAACACTCAAGGTCACATCCCCATGTGACTAACACCCAAAGAGTTTACTAGAGTCAATAATCCAGTTCACATTTACCATGCGATTAACACTCGATGAGTTCTGGGTTTGATCATGTTATGCTTGTGAGAGAGGCTATAGTCAACGGATCTGAACCTTTCAGATCCGTGTGTGCTTTACAAATCTCTATGTCATCTCCTAGATGCAGCTACCATGCTCTATTTGGAGCTATTCCAAATAACTGTTCTACTATACGAATCCAGTTTACTACTCAGAATAATCTGGATTAGTGTCAAAGTTTGCATCGGCGTAACCCTTTACGATGAACTCTTTTACCACCTCCATAATCGAGAAAATTCCTTAGTCCACTAGTTACTAAGGATAACTTTGACCGCTGTCCTGTGATCCATTCTTGGATCACTCTTGTACCCCTCGACTGACTCATGGCAAGGCACACTTCGGGTGCGGTACACATCATAGCATACTGTAGAGCCTACGTCTTAAGCATAGGGGACGACCTTCGTCCTTTCTCTCTATTCTGCCGTGGTCGAGCTTTAAGTCTTAACTTCATACCTTACAACTCAGGCAAGAACTCCTTCTTTGACTGATCCATCTTGAACACCTTCAAGATTATGTCAAGGTATGTGCTCATTTGAAAGTACCTTAAGCGTTTTGATCTATCCTTATAGATCTTGATGCTCAATGTTCAAGTAGCTTGATCCAGGCTTTCCACTGAAAAACACTTTCCAAATAACCCTATATGCTTTCCAGAAATTCTACGTCATTTCTGATCAACAATATGTCAAAAACATATATTTATCAAAAATTCTATAGTGCTCCCACTCACTTCTTTGGAAATACAAGTTGTTCATAAACTTTGTATAAACCCAAAATCTTTGATCATCTCATCAAAGCATACATTCCAACTCCGAGATGCTTACTCCAGTCCTTAGAAGGATTGCTGGAGCTTTGCATACTTATTAGCATCTTTCAGGATTGACAAAACCTTCCGGTTGTATCACATACAACCTTTCCTCAAGAAAATCGTCGAGGAAACAATGTTTTGACATCCTATCTGCAAGATTTCATAAATAATGCAGTAATCGCTAATATAATTCCAACAGACTCTTAGCATCGCTACGAGTGAGAAAGTCTCATCGTAGTCAACTCCTTGAACTTGTCGGAAAACATCTTAACGATAAGTCGAGCTTTCTTAATGGTGATACTTACCATCATTGTCCGTCTTCCTTTTAAAATCCATATGTACCTAACAGCGTTACGACCATCAAGTTGTTCTGCCAAAGTCTACACTTTGTTTTCATACATGGATCCTCTCTCGGATTTTATGGCCTCGAGCCATTTATCGAAAACCGGGCCCACCATCGCTTCTCCATAGCTCGTAGGTTCATTGTTGTCTAGCAACATGACTTCCAAGACAGGATTACGTACCACTCTGAAGTAGTATGCATCCTTGTCATCCCACGAGGTTTGGTAGTGACTTGATCTGAAGTTTCATGATCACTATCATAAACTTCCACTTCAATTGGTGTAGGTGCCACAGGAACAACTTCATGTGCCCTGCCACACACTAGTTGAAGAGACGGTTCAATAACCTTATCAAGTCTCCACCATCCTCCCACTCAATTCTTTTGAGAGAAACTTTTCCTCGAGAAAGGACCCGATTCTAGAAACAATCCCTTATTGCTTTCGGATCTAAGACAGGAGGTATACCCAACAGTTTTGGGTGTCCTATGAAGATGCATTTATCCGCTTTGGGTTCGAGCTTATCAGCCTGAAACTTTTCCACATAAGCGTCGCAGCCCCAAACTTTTAAGAAATGACAGCTTAGGTTTCTCTAAACCATAGTTCATACGGTGTCATCTCATCAGAATTACTGGTGCCCTATTTAAAGTGAATGTGGTTGTCTCTAATGCCTAACCCATAAACTATCGTGGTAATTCGATAAGAGACATCATGGTATGCATCATATCCAATAGGGTGCAGTTATGATGTTCGGACACACCATCACACTATGGTGTTCCAGGCTGTATTAGTTGTGAAACAATTTCCACAATGTCTTAATTCTGTGCCAAACTCGTAATTCAGATATTCATCTCTATGATCATATCATAGATATTTTATCCTCTTGTCACGACGATCTTTCAACTTCACCCTGAAATTACTTGAACCTTTCAATAATTCAGACTCGTGATTCATCAAGTAAATATACTCAACATCTACTCAAATCATCTATGAAGTAAGAACATAACGATATCCACTACACGCCTCAGCACTCATTGGACTGCACACATCAAAATGTATTACTTCCAACAAGTTGCTTTCTAGTTCCATTTTACTGAAAACGAGGCTTTCAGTCATCTTGCCCATGTGGTATGATTTGCATGTCTCAAGTGATTCAAAATCAAGTGAGTCCAAACGGTCCATTTGCATGGAGTTTCTTCATGCATATACACCAATAGACATGGTTCGCATGTCTCAAACTTTTCAAAAATGAGTGAGTCCAAAGATCCATCAACATGGAGCTTCCTCGTGCGTTTTATACCGATATGACTTATGTGGAAGTGCCACAAGTAGGTGGTACTATCATTACTATCTTTTGGCATGAACATGTGTATCACTACGATCGAGATTCAATAAACCATTCATTTTAGGTGTAAGACCATTGAAGGTATTATTCAAATAAACAGAGTAACCATTATTCTCCTTAAATGAATAACTGTATTGCGATAGTCATAATCCAATCATGTCTATGCTCAACACAAACACCAAATAACCATTATTTAGGTTTTAACACCAATCTCGATGGTAGAGGGAGCGTACGATATTTGATCAACCTTGGAAATACTTCCAACACATATCGTCATCTCACCTTTAGCTAGTCTCCGTTTATTCCGTAGCTATTATTTCGAGTTACTAACACTTAGCAACTGAACCGGTATCTAATACCCTGGTGCTACTAGGAGTACTAGTAAAGTACACATCAACACAATGTATATCCAATATACTTCTATCGACCTTGCCAGCCTTCTCATCTACCAAGTATCTAGGGTAATTCTGCTCCAGTGGCTATTCCCCTTATTACAGAAGCACTTAGTCTCGGGTTTGGGTTCAACCTTGGGTTTCTTCACTAGAGCAGCAGCTGAATTGCCGTTTCATGAAGTATCCCTTCGTGCCCTTGCCCTTCTTGAAACTAGTGGTTTCACCAACCATCAACAATTGATGACCCTTCTTGATTTCTACTTTTGTGGTGTCAAACATCGCGAATATCCCAAGGATCATCATATATATCCCTGATATATTATAGTTCAACACGAAGCTCTAGCAGCTTGGTGGTAATGACTTCGGAGAAACATCACTATCTCATCTGGAAGATCAACTCCCACTCGATTCAAGCGATTGTTGTACTCAGACAATCTGAGCACAAGTTCAACAATTGAGCTTTTCTCCTTAGTTTGTAGGCTAAGAAAATCGTCGGAGGTCTTATACCTCTTGACGTGGGCATGAGCCTGAAATCCCAATTTCAGCCCTCGAAACATCTCATATGTTCCGCGACGTTTCAAAAAACATCTTTGGTGCCTCAATTCTAAACCATTTAGCATTACGCACTGAACTATCATGTAGTCATCAAAACGTGTATGTCAGATGTTTGCAACATCCACAGACGACGTTCGAGGTTCAGCACACTGAGCGGTGCATTAAGGACATAAGCCTTCTATGAAGAAATGAGGACAATCCTCAGTTTACGGACCTAGTCCGCATAATTGCTACTATCAACTTTCAACTAAATTTTCTCTAGGAACATATCTAAACAGTAGAACTAAAGCGCGAGCTACGACATAATTGGCAAAAACCCTTTTTGACTATGTTCAGGATAAACAAGTTCATCTTATGAACTCCCACTCAGATAGACATCCCTCTAGTCATCTAAGTGATTACATGATCCGAGTCAACTAGGCCGTGTCCGATCATCATGTGAGACGGACTAGTCATCATTGGTGAACATCTTCATGTTGATCGTATCTGCCATACGACTCATGCTCGACCTTTCGGTCTTCTGTGTTCCGAGGCCATGTCTGTACACATGCTAGGCTCGTCAAGTCAACCTAAGTGTTTTGCGTGTGTAAATCTATCTTACACCTGTTGTATGTGAACGTTAGAATCTATCACACCCGATCATCACGTGGTGCTTCGAAACAACAAACTGTCGCAACGGTGCACAGTTAGGGGGAACACTTTCTTCAAATTTTAATGAGGGGTCATCTTATTTACTACCGTCGTTCTAAGTAAACAAGATGCAAAAACATGATAAACATCACATGCAATCAAATAGTGACATGATATGGCCAATATCATATAGCTCCTTTGATCTCCATCTTGGGGCTCCATGATCATCTTGTCACCGGCATGACACCATGATCTCCATCATCATGATCTCCATCATCGTGTCTTCATGAAGTTGTCTCGCCAACTATTACTTCTACTACTACAGCTAACGGTTAGCAATAAAGTAAAGTAATTACATGACGTTTATGTTGACACGCAGATCATAAATAAATTAAGACAACTCCTATGGCTCCTGCCGGTTGTCATACTCATCGACATGCAAGTCGTGATTCCTATTACAAGAACATGATCAATCTCATACATCACATATATCATTCATCACATCCTTTTGGCCATATCACATCACATAGCATACCCTGCAAAAACAAGTTAGACGTCCTCTAATTGTTGTTTGCATGTTTTACATGGCTGCTATGGGTTTCTAGCAAGAACGTTTCTTACCTACACAAAAACCACAACGTGATATGCCAATTTCTATTTACCCTTCGTAAGGACCCTTTTCATCGAATCCGATCCGACTAAAGTGGGAGAGACAGACACCCGCCAGCCACCTAATGCAACTAGTGCATGTCAGTCGGTGGAACCAGTCTCACGTAAGAATACATGTAAGGTCGGTCCGGGCCGCTTCATCCCACGATGCCGCCGAATCAAGATAAGACTAGTAACGGCAAGCATATTGAACAAAATCAACGCCCACAACTACTTTGTGTTCTACTCGTGCATAGAAACTACGCATAGACCTAGCTCATGATGCCACTGTTGGGGAACGTAGCATAAATTCAAAATTTTCCTATGTGTCACCAAGATCTATCTATGGAGTCATCTAGCAACGAGGGAGGAGTGGATCTACATACCCTTGTAGATCGCGCGCGGAAGCGTTCAAGAGAACGGAGTTGATGGAGTCGTACTCGTCGTGATCCAAATCACCGATGATCCTAGCGCCGAACGGACGGCACCTCCGCGTTCAACACACGTACGGAGCAGCGACGTCTCCTCTTTCTTGATCCAGCAAGGGGAAGGAGAGGTTGATGGAGATCCGGCAACACAACGGCGTGGTGGTGGAAGTAGCGGGATTCCAACAGGGCTTCGCCAAGCGCTGCGGGAGGAGGGAGATGTGTCATGGGAAGGAGAGGGAGGCGCCAGGGCTTGGGTATGGTTGCCCTCCCTTCCCCCCACTATATATAGGGCCAAGGGAGAGGGGGAGGGCGCAGCCTTGCCCCTTCCTCCAAGGAAGGGTGCGGCCAAGGGGGGGGAGTCCATCCTCCCCAAGGCACCTCGGAGGTGCCTTCCCCCTTTAGGACTCTCCCCTCCTCTTGTCCCTTTGGCGCATGGGCCTCTAGGGGCTGGTTCCCTTGGCCCATGTAGGCCAAGGCGCACCCCCTACAGCCCATGTGGCCCCCGGGGCAGGTGGCCCCACCCGGTGGACCCCCGGGACCCTTCCGGTGGTCCCGGTACAATACCGGTGACCCCGAAACTTGTCCCGATGGCCGAAATAGCACTTCCTATATATAATTCTTTACCTCTGGATCATTCCGGAACTCCTCTTGACGTCCGGGATCTCATCTGGGACTCCGAACAACTTTCGGGTTACCGCATACTAATATATCTATAACCCTAGCGTCATCGAACCTTAAGTGTGTAGACCCTACGGGTTCGGGAACCATGCAGACATGACCGAGACGTTCTCCGGTCAATAACCAACAGTGGGATCTGGATACCCATGTTGGCTCCCACATGCTCCACGATGATATCATCGGATGAACCACGATGTCAAGGACTTAATCAATCCCGTATACAATTCCCTTTGTCTATCGATACGATACTTGCCCGAGATTCGATCGTCGGTATCCCGATACCTTGTTCAATCTTGTTACCGGCAAGTCTCCTTACTCGTTTCGTAACACATCATCCCGTGATCAACTCCTTGATCACATTGTGCACATTATGATGATGTCCTACCGAGTGGGCCCAGAGATACCTCTCCGTCACACGGAGTGACAAATCCCAGTCTCGATTCGTGCCAACCCAACAGACACTTTCGGAGATACCCGTAGTGTACCTTTATAGCCACCCAGTTACGTTGTGACGTTTGGCACACCCAAAGCACTCCTACGGTATCCGGGAGTTACACAATCTCATGGTCTAAGGAAATGATACTTGACATTAGAAAAGCTTTAGCATACGAACTACACGATCTAGTGCTATGCTTAGGATTGGGTCTTGTCCATTACATCATTCTCCTAATGATGTGATCCCCTTATCAACGACATCCAATGTCCATGGTCAGGAAACCGTAACCATCTATTGATCAACGAGCTAGTCAACTAGAGGCTTACTAGGGACATGGTGTTGTCTATGTATCCACACATGTATCTGAGTTTCCTATCAATACAATTCTAGCATGGATAATAAACGATTATCATGAACAAGGAAATATAATAATAATAATCAATTTATTATTGCCTCTAGGGCATATTTCCAACACAGACATCACGCTGCAGCTCGGTCCCTTGTAAGCAAGGCCTTCCGTACAGGCTTTTATTGGCCAACGGCCCGGGCAGACGCCCAGGACTTAGTCCAACGATGCGTCGGTTGCCAGCTTTTTGCAAACCAAAGCCATATGCCACCCACCGCCCTCCAAATTATCCCCATCACTTGGCCCTTCGCGTTCTGGGGGCTTGACATGGTTGGACCCCTTAAAGGCGGAACCCACAAGAAAAAATACTTACTGGTCATGGTAGATAAGTTCACCAAATGGATAGAAGCCAAGCCTGTTAAGACGGCCGAATTCGGACCGGTGATAGACTTTATATCTGGGGTTGTACACTGCTACGGCGTCCCCCACAGCATCATCACTGATAACGGCACGAACTTTACGGCCGATGAGGTAAAACTCTGGTGCAAAAACATGGGCATCAAGCTCGATATGCTTTCGTCTATCACCCACAAACCAACGGCCAGGTTGAACGTGCAAATGGTCTTATCATGAGCGGCATCAAACCCAGATTAGTGCGGTCCCTTAAGGAATCTAATACGCACTGGGTAGAGGAGCTTGACTCCATACTCTGGGGGCTGCGGACCACGCCGAATTGCACCACCAGATACACACCATTCTTCATGGTGTACGGCACAGAGGCAGTTTTGCCCTGCGACATAATTCATGACTCATCTCAAGTGCGCATGTACGAAGAAAGAGAAGCCAAGCTCGATCGGTAGGACGGTTTGGACGCCTTGGAGGAAGAGCGAGACGTGGCAAAAGCCTGTTCCGCATTCTATCAACAGCAGGCTCGAAGATACCAAAGCAGAGAAGTACGGGCCAAAAATTACAATGTTGGCGAATTAGTTCTACGCCTGCCGGAGAAGAAAAAGGACAAACTCAAGCCCAAGTGGGAAGGTCCCTTCATAATCGACCAAGTCCTAACTGGTGGAGCGTACCGCCTGCGAGATGCATCGGATAACCGACTCGAGCCGAACCCATGGAACGCAGCCCGTCTACGAAGATTCTATGCCTAGCGTCGGACTCTGTGTCCGTCTCCTTCCTCTGTCCATTTTTTATATACTTTTTGTCTTACATTTCTCTCCTTCCCCTCTCTCTCTCTTATAGCTTTTAAAGGCTCATACAGTGACGCGCTATCCGCGCTCATTAAACCTGGGGGCTTCTTTAAATAGAAGCTTATTTATACGGGCTTCATGCCCAACACATGTGTCACACTTCCGCATGTACCTTTTATTCTCCATTATATGCATTGATATGACTTAAGTTTTGGCTAAGCTGGGTTGCCTGGCTCCTGTGCTTACCCCTACGTTCCCGATTGTTCGGCTAGGTGGTAAAGGGAGCACCTCTGCGATTGTTACTGCCGGGTCAGCCAGATGTGTACCTCAGACTGGGTGAAGCCGAAAGCTAGCGTTCTTAAGGGAATATTCGGTCGGTGAACTAAAGATGATCTTTTATTTCACTTATTTATCTATAGGCCCCCAGATGTTTTTCCTGCGTCTCTTTTCACAGAATGGACATGCACTTTAGGGCATGCCTCCCAGGGAAAGGAACCCCTAACGGAACTATTCTCCCTGGAAGATGTTTCTTACTAACCATGTAATATAACATAACTAGTTGGGCACTTGTCTGTTCAAGCACTAATGACCCCTACGCCTAGTCTCCATGCATACCCCGGTTCTTATATAACCGCGAGGGTATTCGAACACACTCCGGACCGTCAGGTCCCGAGGTTGAAGCGAAAAGGTCGGCCATGACAAACGATCTACAATCCGGCTAGAAGGCATTACACATGTCAATTAAAATTACATAGTCAATCTGACTGATTGTATTCCTCTTCAATTCCATCTAACAGGCTGTCTAGTTTACAGTCCTGTTGGGAATACTTTGCGGCCAACTCTACTTGGCCGTATACTAAGCTCACAGGGATCTCCTTCCCATCGGGCCCTATGGGTCCGACCTTGGCCATATGGTTTGGGTCAGCCTTCGTGTACCGCGTCTTCACCATGGCCCAGGCCTCCCTGGCGCCTTGACGGCAGGCCGACATCTTCCACAATCGGAAGCGCCGCCGCGCTCCCTTCAGCTTCTCTACAAGCTCTCCAAGGCCTTCGGGCATGGAGACGGACGGCCACAAGGCCTGGGCGACGCCTTGCATCACCTGCTGAACTCGCTCGTGCAGTTGTGAGAGCTCGGGAAGAAGGTCAACCGTAGAACCGGGCATTTCCTCTGCAGGACGACCTGTCAGCATACCTACAGACATTACTCTGTTAGTTGACTTCCTCGCCGAACTTTTTTTTCAAAGTTCATTTAAGCACTTACTATATATGCCGCGTCGAAGCCGCTGATTCTCCTTCACGGAGTCCAACAGCTGGGCATGAACGTCCTTCAGTTCAACGCCTAGCTTGGTGTTGGCATCTTGGAGATCGTTCTTCTCCCGCCTCACCTTTGTCAGCACGCTCTCACCAGCCTTTAGCTGGCGTCAGAGTTGTTGCACTTCCGGAATTAATCCGGCGCCATCTGCAATTTCATTTGTCAGATTTTCACCCACGCCGCACTTTGCAAAATATTTATCTTTCGAATCGTATATTACCAGAGGGGGTCTCCTTGGGCTCCCCTGCTGCGGCTAGTGCGGCCTCCAGTTGGGCTTTGCACTCTTCCAGCTCCTGGGACAGGAGGGTATTCTTTTCTGTAAGAACCTGCATAACAGATGATCCTTAAATCAGTTATTCTAACTATTTCAAGTCTTGAGGGCTACTGCTATACATATATAATTACCAAAAAATTCTTACCCGTATGTCTTTCACATACTGCTCCGTGGCTCTGGCTAGACCATTTTGAGCGGCACGGAGGTACGCCTCTCCCGAATTGAAGGCATCCAATGCCTCTTGGGAGAAACAAGCGTCTCGAAGAACTGTCCGGCGACGCCTGTGGTTCATGGCACTTTCCACCTTGGAATTGGTGGCAGACAGCCTGTCCGCATCCTCCGTCGGAGGAGCGTCCGGTGCGCGCCTCATGTTCGCCTCCGCTTCCGGACCAGGCTTTGGAGCCTGGCTGGTGGAGGCGCGATTAGTAGCCTCTCCGGATATAGTCCGGCGAGGTCTCTTCATCCTGAAGAGAGCACAAGTGTTAATATGCCTCGAAGGAGTAACACCTGGGAATAAGGTGGCGCGCTATACCTTTGCACCGGTGCCTCAGTCCGGACCGCACTTCTTTTCAGCTCGTGGGGCCTTGCCGCCCCTCGTTGGCTAGTCGGTGCAGGCTCGGCCTCCCGTCTCAAGGACCTCCTCTGCAAAACACGGTTGTCATACGGTAATCGAAAACATGCGAGGACAGAACCCTTTTCAAAGTGCTGGGACTTCGGTCTCAATTACCTGTGTGGCTGGGAGTAGCCCTGGGTAATCGGCCGTAATGGCCACCAAGGCATTGTCCTTGCTCAATTGATGGAATACCCCATCAATCAGCTCCACAGATAAGACTGGATCCTCTTGAGAGGACGGGTCGAGGGACCGTCCTGGGTCCTCGGGTTGTGGAGGAGGGCTGTTTATTTCTTTAACAGCCTGGCGCAGTTCCCGCGTTGAAGTCGTTAGACTGAATATTTAACGATGGGAATATGAAACGGATGGGCAAGTAAAAGTGACCACTTACCCCGCTTGGGGGATTGTACATAGAAAATCCACCCTGTGGGTTTACGCGGAGAAATTCCTCCTCTTCTCCCTTGTACAAAGTGGACAAGATCTGTAGTAGAGCGGCAGCCGAATCTGGCCCCTTACGGCCGTAGCGGGTGGTGGCGTCCTCCCCGTTGAAGTCCCACATGGGGTGGCCTCTATACTGAAGCGGCTGCACCCCTCGCATGATGCATTCGGCCATAACCCTGATCATGGTCAGTCCGGAATGAGGTAACAATCTTATCCGGCCCATCAGGCAAAGAACGTCCTTGTCGCTTTCCCTCTGAGGGCTCCGTGGACGCCAGCTTAGGCGCTTCTTCAGGGGAGCACTGTCGAACTCAGGGAGGCCGATCCGGGCAGGATCCGGCAGCAGGACATCCTCTATATAAAACCATTCCAAAGGCCAGTCCTCGGACGCCTTCTTTGGGGTTCCGGATAGATATCCGGTCCCGGCGATGCGCCACACTTCGGCTCCGCCCACTTGATATATTGACCCCTCCTTAGAGCGGGGCACAAGGCAGAATAGCCTTTTCCACAGCGCGAAATGAGCCTCGCAGCCTAAGAACAGCTCGCAAAGGGCTACGAAGCCCGCGATATGCAATATGGAGGCAGGCGTGAGGTTGTGCAGCTGGAGGCCATAGAACTCCAGAAGCCCCCGGAGAAACGGATGAATTGGAAATCTGAGCCCTCTTATTAAGTAAGGGGCAAGGCATACCCGTTCTCCTTTGGAGGGATTGGGGGCGCTCTCCGCTTGCTCTCTGCCATTATAGGTGGCAAGTCCGGCTCGAACCGGGACCATATAGGCTGGGGGGAGAAATCCCTTGGTCTGGAGCGTCACTAGCTCGCTGTGCGGGATGGAGCACCTCTTCCAATCTCCAGGCTGAGGGCTGGAAGGGCGAGAGGAGGAGCTGCGGCGGCTGGCCATGATGGAATGGACCTCTGTCGGATACGCTCTGATGAATACTCACGGAAGGGAGAAGGTGTCGTTTGGATCTAAATCCTCGTCCCCTTAAATAGGCGGCTCATTCATGCGGCTAGGGGTGTAAATATAAAAACACCCTAACTTTTCGTATTCGTTTGACACGTGGAAAACGGCCATTATTGGGCGTAGAAGCCAAGGAGCACTACATTTACAAGAAACCGGACACTATTCAACAGGTACACGGAATTTGGAGAAGAACCCGCCTTGCAATGCCGAAGACAATTTGCGCGCCGGACTCGTCATCATTGAAGCTTGGTTCGGGGGCTACTGGGGGAGTCCTAGATTAGGAGGTGTCCGGATAGCTGGACTATACCTTCGGCCAGACTCCTGGACTATGAAGATACAAGATTGAAGACTTTGTCCCGTGTCCGGAAGGGACTTTCCTTGGCGTGGAAGGCAAGCTTGGCGATACGGATATGTAGATCTCCTACCATTGTAACCGACTCTGTGTAACCCTAGCCCTCTCCGATGTCTATATAAACCGGAGAGTTTTAGTCCGTAGGACGAACAACAATCATACCATAGGCTAGCTTCTAGGGTTTAGCCTCTCTGATCTCGTGGTAGATCTACTCTTGTACTACCCATATCATCAATATTAATCAAGCAGGACATAGGGTTTTACCTCCATCAAGAGGGCCCGAACCTGGGTAAAACATCGTGTCCCCTGCCTCCTGTTACCATCCGACCTAGACGCACAGTTCGGGACCCCCTACCCGAGATCCGCCGGTTTTTACACCGACAGACACCCTAAAATAATTGAACAAGATTCACAAAGAGCTAACACTATTGCACCTAGTCCTTCTAAAAAGAAAAAAAGAAAAATGATAGGACTTTGCACACTTCTAGTGAACCTGAAATAGAGAAACCTCCTGATAATGATAATGAAGTTTCTATCTCTGATGCTGAAACTCAATCTGGTAATGAACACTCACCTAGTGACAATGAAAAAGATAATGATGAGGTTCATAAAGACACTCAACCAACCAATGAAAAAGAACCAGATAATGTTGTTGAGATAGAACCACATGTTGATCTTGATAACCCACAAGCTAAAAATAAAATATATGACAAAAGAGACTTTGTTGATAGAAAACACGGTAAAGAAAGAGAACCGTGGGTTCAAAAACCTATGCCTTTTCCACCCAAGTCATCTAAAAAGAATGATGATGAAGAATTTGAACGCTTTGCTGAAATGTTGAGGCCAGTCTTTTTGTGTACTCGCTTGATTGATATCTTGAAAATGCCTCCTTATGCAAAATATATGAAAGACATCATCACAAATAAGAGAAAATACCGGAAGATGAAATCTCCACTATGCTTGCTAATTACACTTTTAAAGATGGAGTACCTAAAAAACTTGGAGATCCAGGAATACCAACTATACCTTGCTCTATCAAAAAGAATTATGTGAAAACTGCTTTGTGTGATTTAGGAGCTGGTGTTAGTGTTATGCCTTTCTCTTTATATAAAAGACTTGATTTGAATAAACTCATACCTACTGAAATATCTTTGCAAATGGCTGACAGATCAACTGCCATACTTGTCGGTATCTGTGAGGATGTACCCGTTGTTGTTGCTAATGTTACTATTTTGACTGACTTTGTTATACTTGAGATGCCCGAGGATGACAACATGTCGATTATCCTTGGTAGCCCCTTCTTGAATACTACAGGGGCTGTTATTGATTACAATAACAGCAGGGTCACTTTTCATATTAATGGTAATGAGCATACGGTGCACTTTCCGAAGAAACAATTCCAAGTGAATGGTATTAATGTTATTGAAAAGTCTCTGACAATCACTATTGGAAGTTTTCAAATACCTCTACCTACTGTCAAAAAGAAATATGAAATGCTTATTGTTGGGGAAATGCATATCCCCATTGAGGTAACTTAGTGATTTATGAAAGTTCTTCGGTTTCATGCTAATCGAAAGTGGTTGTTAATAAGACTTGATCAACCTTATTAATGGATCATTTTTGAACGGTATGGAGTTGATGAATTTAGTAAGCACTACTTTCTATCCCTACTTTTTATTCTCTGTTTTTATCAGTTAAATAAAATAAAATGCCATGTTTTGTCTGTTTTCTGAATTTCCCGTGCAATAAAAAATGACCCAAAAATAAAAGTTCTCAAAATGCCCTGAAAATTTAATACGATTTTTTCTTCTGAATATTCAGAATTTTTGGTGCAATAAACATCAGAGGGAGGTGCACCACGTGGGCACAACCCACTTGGGCGCGCCAGGACCCCCAGGAACGCCCTGGTGGGTTATGGGCCCCACATGGGCCCCCTCACTTATCTCTTCATACCACATCATCACTTACCTCGAGAAAAAATCTCCTTTGCACTCTCTCCCGTGTTCTTGAGCTCAAACCCGTGGATTTCGATCTCTTTGCTCGAAGCTCCGTTTCCGAAACTGTTTCGGGGGATTGTTGCTTGGTATGTGACTCCACCATTTGTCCAATTAGTTTTTGTTTTAGTGGTTTATACTTTGAATAATTAGCTACTCTTGGTGCTATTGTAGATGTGCTTGCATGTTGAACTCTTAGTGTTCTAAGTAGTTTGAATGCTTGCTATGGCCTCTATGTATCCCTATGAGTAGTTGCTATCAATCTTACAAAGTTTTGTTGACAAATTTTTGTCACTCCAAAATTTTTATTTTCAGAAAATTGTACGCGGACATGGATATCTTCAGGAAGTTTGGCTCTAAGAAGAACTCCAAGGGTGTTATTGTGGAGCCTTCTGACAATGATCTCCATCCTCGGAGGTTGGTGGAAGTACGGCTGTGCGAATGGCCGCACACCCCATTCCTGCAAGAGGCTGGAATTCTGGAGGAGTTCATGCAATATATTGCTAATGCCGGCCTCACAGACTTCATCGCAGATGAGTGTGACCAGCACCACATCCTCACAAACATCTTTGTTCAGAGCTTTACTTTCCTGCCTAGAAATAACCCCCCTGAAGTGAGCTTTGATTTATATGCTGAAAACCATCAGACACCACTTACTGAGTTTTGTGACATATGCATGATCCCGTCTGATGGGAGCTTGCCTGATCCTTGGCCGGCCGAGTTTGAGGCCTTTTATCGCACACTGACAGTGGATGATGAGATAGGAGTGTCAGCCATCACTGCCGCTGGTTTACATTTTCCCGCTGTTCGTTACTTTGCACTGTTTATCACCAAATGCTTGCTTACTAGGGAGAAGGTGGGTGCACTTAGTTCATCAAACCTTGTTGTTTTACGTCGTGCACTCGAGGGCGACAACAATCATAGCTTGGAAGCTATTGTGGCTCGTCGCCTCCATCTTAATAAAACTCAAGGCAAAATACATGGTGGGATTGAAGGAAATATGCCCTAGAGGCAATAATAAAGTTATTATTTATTCCCTTATTTCATGATAAATTTTTATTATTCATGCTAGAATTGTATTAAACGGAAACTTAGTACATGTGTGAATACATAGACAAAACAAAGTGTCCCTAGTATGCCTCTACTTGACTAGTTCGTTTATCAAAGATGGTTATGTTTCCTAACCATAGACATGTGTTGTCATTTGATGAATGGGATCACATCATTAGGAGAATGATGTGATGGACAAGACCCATTCGTTAGCTTGGTATTATGATCGTTACAGTTTCATTGCTACTGCTTTCTTCATGATTTATACATGTTCCTCAAACTATGAGATTATGCAACTCCTGAATACCGGAGGAACACCTTGTGTGCTATCAAACGTCACAATGTAACTGGGTGATTATAAAGATGCTCTACAGGTGTCTCTGATGGTGTTCGCTGAGTTGGCATTGATTGAGATTAGGATTTGTCACTCCGTGTATCAGAGTGGTATCTCTAGGCCCTCTTGGTAATGCACATCACTATAAGCCTTGCAAGCAATGTGACTAATGAGTTAGTTGCGGGATGATGCATTACAGAACAAGTAAAGAGACTTGCCAGTAACGAGATTGAACTAGGTATTGAGATACCGACAATCGAATCTCGGGCAAGTAGCATACCGATGACAAAGGGAACAACATATGTTGTTATGCGGTTTGACCGATAAAGATCT
This sequence comes from Triticum aestivum, assembly GCF_018294505.1. Taxonomy (NCBI): domain Eukaryota; kingdom Viridiplantae; phylum Streptophyta; class Magnoliopsida; order Poales; family Poaceae; genus Triticum; species Triticum aestivum. Next base: position 450,593,995 of record NC_057806.1, read on the forward strand.
TCGTAGAATATGTAGGAACCCATATGAGCATCCAGGTTCCGCTATTGGTTATTGACCGGAGATGAGTCTTGGTCATGTCTACATAGTTCTCGAACCCGTAGGGTCCGCACGCTTAACGTTCTGTAACGATTTGTATTATGAGTTATGTGATTTGATGACTGAAGTTTATTCGGAGTCCCAGATGAAATCGGGGACATGACGAGGAGTCTCGAAATGGTCGAGACGTAAAGATCGATATATTGGAAGGCTATATTCAGACATCGAAAAGGCTCCGAGTGATTCGGGTATTTTTTTGGAGTACCAGAGAGTTACGGGAATTCGTATTGGGCCTTAATGGGCCATACGGGAAAGGAGAGAAAGGCCTCAAGGGTGGCCGCGCCCCTTCCCCATGGACTGGTCCGAATTGGACTAGGGAAAGGGGGCGCCCCTTCCTTCCTTCTCCTTCTCCCTTCCCTTTTTCCTATTCCATGTGGGAGATGGAATCCTACTAGGACTAGGGAGTCCTAGTAGGACTCCACACTTTGGGCGCGCCCTATGATGGCCAGCCTCCTCCTCCCTCCATCCTTTATATACGTGGCCAGGGGGCACCCCATAGACACACAAGTTGATCATTGATCTCTTAGCCGTGTGCGGTGCCCCCCTCCACCATAATCCACCTCAGTCATATTGTTGCAGTGCTTAGCAAAGCCCTGCATCGGTAGTTTCATCATCACCGTCATCATGTCGTCGTGCTCATGAAGCTCTCCCTCGACACTCTATTGGATCGTGAGTTCGTGGTACGTCACCGAGCCGAACGTGCGCAGATTGCGGAGGTGCCGTACTTTTGGTCCTAGGATCGGTCGATCGTGAAGACGTACGACCACATCAACCGCGTTGTCATAACGCTTCCGCTTACGGTCTATAAGGGTACGTGGACTACACTATCCCCTCTCGTTGCTATGCATCACCATGATCTTGCGTGTGCATAGGATTTTTTTTGAAATTACTACGTTCTCCAACAGTGGCATCCAAGCCAGGTCTATGCGTAGATGTTATATGCACGAGTAGAACACAAAGGAGTTGTGGGCGTGGGTATATACATATTGCTTGTTGTCACTACTTGATTCTTGATTCAGCGGCATTGTTGGATGAAGCGACTCAGACCGACATTACGCGTACGCTTACGCGAGACTGGTTCTACCGACGTGCTTCGCACACAGGTGGCTAGTGGGTGTATGTTTCTCCAACTTTAGTTGAATCGGATTCAATGAACAGGGTTCTTTCTGAAGATTAAAAAGCAATGACTATACCTCGTTGTGGTTTTTGATGCGTAGGTAAGAACGGTTCTTGCTAAGCCCGTAGCAGCCACGTAAAACTTGCAACAACAAAGTAGAGGACGTCTAACTTGTTTTTGCAGGGCATGTTGTGATGTGATATGGTCAAGACGTGATGAGATATAAATTGTTGTATGAGATGATGATGTTTTGTTGAAGTTATCGGCAACTGGCAGAAGTCTTATGGTTGTCTCTTTATTGTATAAGATGCAAGCGCGGAATAATTGCTTTACTTTATTGCTATGTGATAGCAATAGTTGCAAGAGCAATAGTTGGTGAGACGACCATGTGACGACACGTTGATAGAGATCAAGATGATGGAGATCATGGTGTCATGCCAGTCACGATAGAGATCATGATGGTACTTTGGAGATGGAGATCAAAGGCGCAAGATGATCATGGCCATATCATGTCACATATTTGATTACATGTGATGTTTATCATTTATGCATCTTATTTTGCTTAGTTCGTCGGTAGCATTATAAGATGATCTCTCACTAAATTTCAAGGTATAAGTGTTATCCCTGAGTATGCACCGTTGCGATAGTTCTTCATGCTGGGACACCACGTGATAATCGGGTGTGATAAGCTCTACGTTCACATACAACGGGCGCAAGCCAGTTTTGCACACGTGGAATACTCGGGTTAAACTTGATGAGCCTAGCATATGCAGATATGGCCTCGGAACACTGGAGACCGAAAGGTCGAACGTGAATCATATAGTAGATATGATCAACATAGTGATGTTCACCATTGAAAACTACTCCATCTCACGTGATGATCGGACATGGTTTGGTCGATATGGATCACGTGATCATTTAGATGACTAGAGGGATGTCTATCTAAGTGGGAGTTCTTAACTAATATGATTAATTGAACTTTAATTTATCATGAACTTAGTCCTGATAGTAATTGCATATATATGTTGTAGATTAATAGCTTGCGATGTAGCTTTCCCGTTTAATTTTGATATGTTCCTAGAGAAAAAGAAGTTGAAAGATGATAGTAGCAATGATGCGGACTTGGTCCATGATATGAGGATTATCCTCATTGTCACACAAAAGAATTATGTCTTTGATGGACTGCTAGGTGACAGACCTATTGCAGGAGCAGATGCACACGTTATGAGCGTTTGACAAAGCTCGGTATGATGACTACTTAATAGTTTAGTGCACCATTCTTTACGGCTTAGAACCGGGACTTCAAAAATGTTTTGAATGCCAAGGAGCATATAAGATGTTCCATAAGTTAAAATTGGTATTTCATACTCATGCCCGTGTCAAGAGGTATGAGACCTCTGACAGTACTTTGCCTACAAGATGGAGGAGAATAGCTCAACCAGTGAGCATGTGCTCAGATTGTCTGGGTACTACAATTGCTTGAATCAAGTGGGAGTTAATCTTCCAGATGAGATAGTAATTGACAAAGTTCTCTAGTCACTATCACCAAGTTACTAGAACTTCGTGATGAACTATAATATGCAAGGGATAACGAAAAAATTCCCAAGCTCTTCGCGATGCTAAAATCGGCGAAGGTAGAAATCAAGAAAAGCATCAAGTGTTGATGGTTAACAAGACCACTAGTTTCAAGAAAAGGGCAAAGGGATAGAAAGGGAACTTCAATAAGAATGACAAACAAGTTGTCACTCCCGTGAAGAAGCCCAAAGCTAGACCAAGCCTGAAACTGAGTGCTTCTACTGCAAAGGAAATGGTCACTGGAAGTGGAACTGCCATAGATACTTGGCGGATAATAAGGATGGCACAGTGAACAAAGGTATATTGGATATACATGTTATTGATGTGTACTTTACTAGTGTTTATAGCAACCCCTCAGTATTTGATACTGGTTCAGTTGCTAAGAGTAGTTACTCGAAACGGGAGTTGCAAAATAAACAGAGACTAGTTACGGGCGAGGTGATGATGTGTGTTGGAAGCATTCCAAGGTTGATAAGATCACCATCGCACACTCCCTTTACCTTCGGGATTAGTGTCGAACCTAAAATAAATGTTATTTGGTGTTTGCGTTGAGCATGAATAAGATTGGATCATGTTTATTGCAATACGGTTATTCATTTATGTCAAAGAATAATTGTTGTTCTATTTACATGAATAAAACCTTCTATGGTCATACACTCAATATAAATGGTTTATCGAATCTCGATCGTAGTGATACACATATTCATAACATTGAAGCCAAAAATGCAAAGTTAATAATGATAGCGCAACTTATTTGTGGCACCGCCGTTTAGGTCATATTGGTGTAAAGCGCATGAAGAAACTCCATGCTGATGGGCTTTTGGAATCACTTGATGCTTGCTAACCATGCCTCATGGTCAAGATGACTAAGACTCCGTTCTCCGGAACAATGGAGCGAGCAACTGACTTATTGGAAATAATACATACTAATGTATGCGGTCCGATGAGTGTTGAGGCTCACGGCGACTATCGTTATTTTCTGACCTTCACAAATGATTTGAGCAGATATGGGTATATCTACTTGATGAAACATAAGTCTAAAACATTTGAAAAGTTCAAAGTATTTTAGAGTGAAGTGGAAAATCATCGTGACAAGAAAATAAAGTTTCTATGATCTGATTGCGAAGACGAATATTTGAGTTACGAGTTTGGTCTTCAATTAAAACAATGTGGAATAGTTTCACAAATTTGTGCCATCTGGAACACCATAGCATAATGGTGTGTCCGAACATCATAACCATACTTTATTGGATATAGTGCAATCTATGATGTCTCTTACCGATTTACCACTATTGTTTTTGGGGTTATGCATTAGAGGCAAGTACATTCACGTTAAAAAGGGCACCATCTAAATCCGTTGAGATGACACCGTATGAACTGTGGTTTAGCAAGAAACCTAAGCTGTCGTTTCTTAAAGTTTGGGATTGCGATGCTTATGTGAAAAAGTTTCATCCTGATAAGCTCAAACCCAAATCGGAGAAGTGCGTCTTCATAGGATACCCAAAAGTAACTGTTGGGTACACCTTCTATCACAGATCCGAAGGCAAGATATTCATTGCTAAGAATGGATCCTTTCTAGAGAAGGAGTTTCTCTCGAAACAAGTGAGTAGGAGGAAAGTAGAACTTGAAAGGTATTTGTACCTTCTACCGAATTGGAAAGTAGTTCATCACAGAAATCAGTTCCAGTGATGCCTACACCGATTAGTGAGGAAGTTAATGATAATGATCATGAAACTTCAGATCAAGTCACCGCCGAACCTCGTAGGTCAACTAAAATACGTTCCGCACCAAAGTGGTACGGTAATCCTGTTCTGGAAATCATGTTACTAGACCATGACAAACCTACGAACTATGAGGAAGCAATGATGAGTCCAGATTTCACGAAATGGCTTGAGGCCATGAAATCTGAGATAGGATCCATGTATGAGAACAAAGTATGGACTTTGGTTGACTTGCCCGATGATCGGCAAGCCATAGAGAATAAATGGATCTTCAAGAGGAAGACAAACACTGATATTAGTGTTACTATCTACAAAGCTCGAATTGTCGCAAAAATGTTTTCGACAAGTTCAAGGTGTTGACTACAATGAAATTTTCTCACTTGTATCGATGCTTAAAAGTTTGTCTGAATCATGTTAGCAATTGCCGCATTTTATGAAATTTGGCAAATGGATGTCAAACCTGCATTCCTTAATGTATTTCTTAAAGAAGAGTTGTATATGATGCAACCAGAAGGTTTTGTCAATCCAAAAGATGCTAACAAAGTGTGTGAGCACCAGTGGTCCATTTATGGACTGGTGCAAGCATCTTGGAGTTGGAATGTACGCTTTGATAGTGTGATCAAAGCATATGGTTTTATACAAATTTGCGGTGAAGCCTGTATTTACAAGAAAGTGACTGGGAGCACTACAACCTTTCTGATAAGTATATGTGAATGACATATTGTCGATCGGAAATGATGTAGAATTTTCTGGAAAGCATAAAGGAGTGTTTGAAAGGATTTTTTTTCAAAGAAAGACCTCGGTGAAGCTACTTACATATTGAGCATCAAGATCTATAGAGATAGATCAAGACGCTTGATATATTTTGAATGAGTACATACCTTGACAAGATTTTGAAGTAGTTCAAAATGGAACAGTCAAAGAAGGAGTTCTTGCCTGTGTTGCAAGGTGTGAAGTTGAGTAAAGACTCAAAACCCGACCACGGCAGAAAATAGAAAGAGAATGAAAAGTCATTCCCTAAGCCTCAGTCATAGGTTCCATAAAGTATGCTATGCTGTGTACCAGACCTATTGTGTACCTCACCATAAGTTTGGCAAGAGGGTACAATAATGATCGAGGAGTGGATCACTAGACAGCGGTCAAAAATATCCTTAGTGGAATAAGGAAATATTTCTCAGTTATGGAGGTGATAAGGAGTTCGTCGTAAAGAGTTACGTCGATGCAAGCTTTGACACCGACCTGGATGACTCTGAGTCTCAATCCGAATACATATTGAAAGTGGGAGCAATTAGATAGAGTAGCTCTGTGCAGAGTATTGTAGACACCGATGTGAACTATGGGTGTTAATCACATGGTGATGTGAACTATTGGTGTTAAATCACATGGCGATGTGAACTAGATTATTGACTCTAGTGCAAGTGGGAGAATGAAGGAAATATGCCCTAGAGGCAATAATAAAGTTATTATTTATTTCCTTATTTCATGATAAATGTTTATTATTCATGCTAGAATTGTATTAACCAGAAACTTAGTACATGTGTGAATACATAGACAAAACAAAGTGTCCCTAGTATGCCTCTACTTGACTAGTTCGTTTATCAAAGATGGTTATGTTTCCTAACCATAGACATGTGTTGTCATTTGATGAACGGGATCACATCATTAGGAGAATGATGTGATGAACAAGACCCATTCATTAGCTTAGCATTATGATCGTTACAGTTTCATTGCTACTGCTTTCTTCATGACTTATACATGTTCCTCAGACTGAGATTATGCAACTCCCGAATACCGGAGGAACACCTTGTGTGCTATCAAACGTCACAACGTAACTGGGTGGTTATAAAGATGCTCTAAAGGTGTCTTTGATGGTGTTTGTTGAGTTGGCATAGACAGAGATTAGGATTTGTCACTCCATGTATCGAAGAGGTATCTCTTGGCCCTCTTGGTAATGCACATCACTATAAGCCTTGCAAGCAATGTGACTAATGAGTTAGTTGTGGGATGATGCATTACGAAACGAGTAAAGAGACTTGCCGGTAACGAGATTGAACTAGGAATTGAGATACCGACGATCGAATCTCGGGCAAGTAACATACCGATGACAAAGGGAACAACATATGTTGTTATGCGGTTTGACCGATAAAGATCTTCGTAGAATATGTAGGAACCAATATGTGCATCCAGGTTCCGCTATTGGTTATTGATCGAAGATGAGTCTTGGTCATGTCTACATAGTTCTCGAACCCGTAGGGTCCGCACGCTTAACATTCTGTGACGATTTGTATTATGAGTTATGTGATTCGATGACCGAAATTTGTTTGGAGTCCCGGATTTGATCGGGGTCATGACGAGGAGTCTCGAAATGGTCGAGACGTAAAGATCGATATATTGGAAGGCTATATTCGGACATCAGAAAGGTTCTAAGTGATTCGGATATTTTTTGGAGTACCGGAGAGTTACGGGAATTCGTATTGGGCCTTAATGGGCCATATGGGAAAGGAGAGAAAGGCCTCAAGGGTGGCCGCGCCCCTTCCCCATGGACTGGTCCGAATTGGACTAGGGAAAGGGGGCACCCCCTTCCTTCCTTCTCCTTCTCCCTTCCCTTTTTCCTATTCCATGTGGGAGATGGAATCCTACTAGGACTAGGGAGTCCTAGTAGGACTCCACACTTTGGGCGCGCCCTATGATGGCCCGCCTCCTCCTCCCTCCATCCTTTATATACATGGCCAGGGGGCACCCCATAGACACACAAGTTGATCATTGATCTCTTAGCCGTGTGCGGTGCCCCCCTCCATCATAATCCACCTCGGTCATATCGTTGCAGTGCTTAGGCAAAGCCCTACATCGGTAGCTTCATCATCACCGTCATCACGCCGTCGTGCTGACGAAGCTCTCCCTCGACACTCTGCTGGATCATGAGTTCGTGGGACGTCACCGAGCCGAACGTGTGCAGATCACGGAGGTGTCGTACTTTCGGTGCTAGGATCGATCGATCGTGAAGACGTACAAGTACATCAACTGCGTTGTCATAATGCTTCTGCTTATGGTCTACGAGGGTACGTGGACTACACTCTCCCCTCTCGTTATTATGCATCACCATGATCTTGCATGTGCGTAGGATATTTTTTGAAATTACTACGTTCTCCAACAGGGATTTATGCCACTCGTTTGGCAACTCATTTCGAGGTAGCAATACGCCCTCATGATTACCCTCTGACTAAGGTTTACCTAGATCGTGCAGCCATGGATCACCATCACTTTCTTGCACATGATCGTCCTAACATTGCCATTCCCTATAACTTGGTCTATAGTGTTGAAACTTGTGATGTAATTCCATTGCCTACTCCTACTTTGTTTGATTCTGTTGCCAGGGCGGATACCGGATTATGCCTACAGACATCATCGCCTACTGGAACGCTCATGCTGCTGCAAAGGCTGTGAAGGAGCCTCAGCAGTGGGATGAGTGGATTCCCGCTCCTGAGTGCTCCAACTACTATCCGGACTACTGATCGACTATCAAGTTAGGCCAAAAGCCTAAGCTTGGGGGAGTACGTGTCTGTCACCGACATTACATTCATGTCCACTTATTCCATTTGTCGGTGTTCACACTTTTTCATTGTATCATCCATGTGTAGATCTATTTTCTTGCTTTCTTCTTATGTGTTTGAAAAACTTCAGAAAAACCAAAAAATAGTTGTAGTTAATTTACTTTTTATGCATGCTTACTAGTGATACGTCTCCAATATATGTATAATTTTTGATTATTCCATGCTATTATATTATCTGTTTTGGATGTTTAATGGGCTTTATTATGCACTTTTATATTATTTTTGGACTAACCTATTAACCGAAGGCCCAGCTGTGGCGCCCCGAGACCGAGACCTCCATTTTTATTTTTATTTTGTGTTATGTTCATGCGTGCTTGCTCGCTTGTGATGTTTGTTTTATTTTATTTTGCATCATGCATCTTCTCCATACCATTGTTGTGTTTGTTTAATTTAGTTGCTCATGTGCATTGCAACTTCTTTTCTTCTCTTGATCCTTTTATCAACCCCATGCTCACTTCCAACTTGGTTTCACCCAAGTTTCAAATCCCTATGCCACTTCCTTCTTTCCCTTTTCTCTATTTATTTGAGTTGCAAATAGAATTGCTCAAATAAATGTTCATCTTTTGCCCATAAATCATATTTATTATGTAGGGTCATCCTATAAAATTTAAGCCCATCTGAATTCAGTTTGGTTAGGTTATAAATTCATGCAAGTTTGAATTAAATTCAAACATGTTTGAATTTATAGTCTGTAAAAATTCCCAAACTAATTTGATTACATCGGGCATATTTCATGGTTTTCAGAAATATGTCCCTCCATCCCTACTTCAACCCCAAACCCTTTGTACTTTTCTCTCTATTTCTGTTTATGCAATAAATAGAAAGGGAAGAGGTAAATCAGATAAGTGAGGGAAGCCCAGCTGGGCCTCCCAGCCTCCCGCGCCGGCCCACCTAGGCCACTCACTACAAGAAATATGTCAACTTGTGACTCTCACTATTGGCCGCTGAAAGGTCATAGTTTTCATTTGTGACCTTTTTATGACCAAAAACAGAAGGTCAAAAGCTGGCGATCGTAGACTGAAATTAACGACCTTCTCTGTAAGAAGGTCGTGGAAGGCCACGACCAAAACAAAAGGTCATAGATTCTATAACCTTCTATTTTGGTCGTTGGTTGTCTGCCCAGGCCACGTTGGATCCGACGTGTCAAAATTACGACCAATTGAGAAGGTCGTTGATAAGATTCAGCCCGGTCCAGTTCAGTGTCTATATGGGCCAAGCCCATTAATTTATTTATTTTAGCAATTTGTGTCAGCTACATGGGCTGAGACCAAGAATTCAACCTTTTTATTTTCTAGGACACGACCTTCTATAGTTCATTTCTTTTTTGGGCCTCAAACTTTTTATAGTCCATTTCAATTTTGGGCCTCCATAACAAAGTTATTCCAGCGACAGTGAAACAGAGGGAATTCAAACAAGCATTTATCTTAAACAGCCACGGGTGAAAATTTTATTTCTTTCAACACAAAAGGATTCCTTAAACAGCCACGGGTACAACAGTAGGTACATTCAACAAAGGGCAATCCGAGCACATGAAGTACATAGGACTGTAGCTACCATTTCTACCAGCAGCGGCAGCAGCCGCCAGAAAGACAAGGAGGTACTACCAAGGAGCTAAACTAACATCAACCATCCATCATCAATCGGTGATACTAGCAATGAGCGACAGCGGCGACATTTCAGAGACCCCCTCCCCTTGCTGCTGCTTGGCTTGTCACGTCCCCCTACACACACAAAATTCAGATGTTCAGAACAGATCAACATGTTGATTAGTCGGGGAATCATGGAGCAAATGTTAGTGTGGTGCAAGGCGATATATTACATGATAAATATTACAGAAGAAGAATAGTTGAACAAATCGTGCGAAATGGCATGGTGGATTTGGAAACTAACATTCGAGCAGCAGTTTGAATCAATGAGCACAGACTATACAGATTGTAACAAGGCTACAGAATTTTGAACACAAGACACCATAAATTTGAACAACCAGAATAGGAAGTAGATCAACAATTGCATAGCGACTAAATTCTAAATGTCATTGACCAACTGGGTCGAACAATACCCAAATGATGCGATGCAGCTACACAGAAACATGGAAGAAACCAACACACAGTCCACCAAAATTTCATCGCATCACCGAGCAAACACTTAGATCAGGCGGAAGAGACCAACACCAAATAGAGCAGTAACAGAGAGGGGATGGGGGAGCGGGTAACTTACAACATCACTCAAGATACTTCCACTTCTCACCACCGACCTTGCAAACCTGCGATTTGAACACAAATCAGGACACGGGATTTGCAAGGAAAACTATCACAGCACCAGTTCGAATAAGAACAAGGAGATAGGGGCGGGAGCAAAGGGAACCAAGATGCTTACCATGGAGACCTGCTTGATGTTGGAGACGTTCCTGAAGTTGTCCCTGCGAAAACAGAACCAAAATGGGCCCCGGTCAGGACGCGTCACCACACCACAGAAACAACGTGAATCAAACCACAACAACAAATCAAATCCGAGGCTCACATGAGGACTAAGACAGCACTCAGGGGGGCGCTTGGGATTGTTGGAATCTTTCTTGGCCTTGCTGTTCTTCACAAGTCTGCATCGCCACAGAAACAATAGCAGCAAAGCGGATCAGAACCCAACGCAAAACAACACCAGGAAAACCCAAGCAGAACCACCAAGGGAAATGAGTCCATCACATAAAACCAAGCAGATGATAACACTGAGTAAGAAAGACTGATGACAGGTGCTGGTTTACCTAAAACCATTTCCTTGATAACTCATTTCCATCTAAGGAACAACATCTCGTGTGATGAAAACTTTTAACAAAACAAATGACTCTTAACACAATATCACACCTACTCATAGGTGAGAACTAGGAACATGCCATTTATCTTTCAAATTTAGAAGATCATCACTGCAATCATCCATTGCTAAGAAACCTAGATAGAAAGTAATAAATTTATACCCCTGATACAGACCAGGAATCAGCACAAACAAGCAGTACATTCTAACATGTTAAGTGACTACCCTTCCAATCATAATCGTACCATGGCATAAAAGAACAAAAATCAGTTATCTTAAAACGCGCCCATAGAGACACAAGCAGAGGGACCCGGGTAATTAAGTTGGTTGGTGCTCAACCACAGGCATGTACAGTTAGTGCCTGCAAAGCAACCACACACAATGCCTCCAAAATGAGATGTACTATTAATTACTAGGCGATGTAGATTGCAGATCAAAAAGGAAATACAGTACATCCTTTTTGAAGACAATTATTTATAGTGGTAAGAATCAGGGTTTTTTCGCTCATGTGTAAATATTGATCAACAGAACAAATTCAATTTTTGTTTATCAACCAGTTTTCAGAGAGCCTTTGGCTAACCAGTTCTCATGGTATTCTGCCTACCTACTAAACAGTAGAGGAGAAACATGTATAGCAGTGAAGAGACTAGCTATCAACAATCCCCTGGTTGAGGCCTCTAGTTTTAGAGTTTGAACAAGAAATGATACAAGAAAGAATTTACATCAGGAACTTGGCGGTGGAAACTCTTGAGCAGTAGATTTACATCAGGAATTGAAACCCTCCAGCTCTGAACAATCAGTGAAACCCAGAAAAATAGTTGCATGCAGCACAGAAAATATTCACAACTGAACATGAATTGAAACAACCACAACTTAGCATTGTAAACTCTTAATCAGTAGATATACATCAGGAATCGAAACTATTCGACTCTGAACAGCAACAAAGGAGAAGAAATTAACTAAATCAGTGAAGCCCACAAAATACTCAGCTCTAGTATGTACATATGCAGGTACTGGCCCAATTAAGATGCGGAAAGGGGGATTTTACCCAAATGAAGTTCATGGCCAGGATCAACAATACTAATAACCTATAGTTACCATGGTACGTCAGCAAGAAAATAGGGAATCTGCTGATATTTTTCTTTCCCTGAAGAAAATCCTTACAATCAGCAAATACAAGCGACCATGAGAAAGTGAGACTAGTTTAAAGCAAAGGCAACACCGAAATAGTACCAAACTGATTTATGTAATCCACTTAATGTCAAAACAGTAGCTTAAAGGTTCAAAATCCAGCCATCAGAAAATTAATGATTAGTATGATGCGCTGAAGAAAAGAAGAACAGAACTTCTAAAAATTCAAGCAGTCAATATTTGGGCATTTTTAACCGATCTATAGCTATTTTTTAACCAAGCAGTATGATGAGATGCTCCTCAAGAATGCAAACATTGCTTTCCAGGGGAAGTGCTTAAGTTTCAGTGGCTTTTATTTATTTTTTGAGGAAATTTAGTTTCAGTGGCTTCAGTTTCTTTTACTTCTACCGTTGACTAATGACTAAGTCTTCGGCATATCATTTGGCATGCTATCTTATTGAGCGGACTCAGGATGCATTTCGGCTTCATAGCAAAAGTGCGGGAGGTAGAATAAGTTTTGGGCTGCTCAAACTTCCGTGGCTTTTCTCCTCTTTCTTCTCTTCTATTTAATGAGATTACAGAAAAGGAAATGGTGCTTGTGGCCGCGACTATGCGGTATCCGGCCTCATCCACTACAGGTTGTTAAGCCTGCCAGCTAAACCTTCTAAGTTCTAACTAACTAATCCGCCAACTGACGAAACTGATGAAAACGACACCTGAAACCGAACCTACAGAACGAAAGTTTCTGGAGCCGCAAGGTTTATTTCCAACATTGATAAGTGGCTTCTTTTGTTTCAAAAGGTTCACAGGTTTAAACTTCTGAATGATACGGCAGTACCACATGCCCACCCAGGTGGCATAGCTAGCCAACTGAAGGTCTTAGCTGAAAATATTCAACAATTCGTACAAAAAGAAAATCAAAGCTAAGCCTGCTTATTGCATACTAGTATTGTCAACAACTGTATCAATCCGTAAATATAAAATTTCGTCGCCTCTTGGCATCAAGAGATGGTGGTGACCTTGGCGGGCATCCGAACTCGTCAGATTGAGCAGCTTCTCCCTGGCCCCCAAACACGCAAAGCATGTACACATCAGATGCGGCGAAGAAGAAAGCCAGAAGAAGAGGAGAAGAGGAGGGAATCATACCCTTGTCGAGGTCCCCAGGAGGGGTCAGCCACGGGAGCACGAGCGCCCCGACGTCACCCGAGGCCGAGCTGATCTTGGTCTCGAGCGCCTTGGCAGCGGCCTTGTCCTGGGCGGCCTCCTCGACCTCGGCGCCATCGACCTCCATCATGGCGTCGTCATCCTCGTCTTCGTCGGCGTCGCTCCCGGGCCTGCAAGCATAACCACTTGGCATCGGCGTCGGCGTCGGCGTCGGGTTATTCTACTTGAACGCGGCAGCGCAAAGAGAAAGAGGAGAAGGAAAACGCGCGGCATCCTCGATCTCCTCCCTGTTGGGCGGCTCCGCCTCGATGGGAATCCATGGGCCGACGAGGACATGGTGGAGATTATCGCGGCAGAGCCGACGAGGGCACGCGGGGGCGAGGGGTTCTGGCTCTGTGGACGCGGTAGGTGGAGGGAGTGGGGTGGGGTGGAGAAGAGGGGGGAGTGAGGTCGGCGGCGAGGTGTGGTGACGGGAGGAAGGGCCGGTGGACGAGGGGGGCGAGGGGAATTGGATCTAGGGGAGAAGGGGGAGGCGGCGATGGAGAAGGGGGATCTGGGGGAGAAGGGGGAGGGCGTCCAGGAGCGCCGCGGCGTGCGGCGGTGCGGCGACGGCCATCGGGGTGGTTGGTGCGATCTTGGTGGAGGGGACGGGGAGGGGGCGGCGGCGGATAGGGTTTCAGCGAGCGGGTGCGGGTGCGGGATTGGAACGGTGGTGAGTGCGTGCGTGGGGTTTGGAATGGTGGTGAGTGCGTGCGTGGGGTCTGCGGATACGGTGGGGAGTGGGGGCGTGGGTGAGAGGGTGAGGGCCGCCGTTGGATTCCGGAGCATGCGACAGTGTCTGATGCATGATTCATGTGATAGGCTTCTAGATCAATCAAAATGCAGTAAGCAATTTGAAGACTTTATGACCATCTAAATTGGTCGTAATCAATTAAATTAAAGATAAAAAAATTATGAAAACTTCCTTTTTCATTTTTTGAGTGCTTAAAATGAGTTTTCTTTAAAGGATCGATCAAATATTTTTCAAATGATACCATATTTTGCATAAAGTTTGCATTTTGGATTGGCAAACAATATTGACAAAGAGGGTTTTTATTTTCTTTGCACGAAAAATCAATTTTCTATTTTTCGAGTGCCCAAAATGAGTTTTTTTGTGAAGGACCTACCATATATTTGTTGCAAAATTTGACCAAATCAAGTTTATAAAATACTAGGCCGTATTTAATTCACAATTGACAAAATGGTTGGGTGTCAAAAGCTTTGGTCCATTCTGGTGAAAAAGACAAATTTTCGCCGATTTAGTAGGAAGCGGGTCAAATTTGAACTGTAGCTGCCTCATAATTTGCTATTTATTTTTTCCAAAAATCATTTCTAGGTACATAAATATCTATTTAATAAGAGAAACATCAAATTTTTTACAAGATTCAACCACTAGCTAGGAACGGTCAAACCCGCCATTTTGACTGCATTTTGAAACGAGCATAAAAAAATAAAAAAAGTTAAAAAATTGGAAAACCTTCGCATTGTGTCATCATATGTGACCAAGTTTCTAGAAAAAATAATAAACTTGCAATACGATAATTATTTTTAAAATGTGTTCTCAGAAATGAGCTATCATGCGTGAAGATTCATGGCTTTCAGGCCAAATGATCAATCTTATGGCTACATTCATGGCATAGTTTGTTCAAATGATCTCATATTGTGCACAAGGGTGCATCTTGGAATTCCAAACAATGTTGCCTAAAGGAGTTTTCATTTTCTTTGCACGGAAAATTCATTTTTCATTTTCCGAGTGCACGAAATGAGTTTTTTTGTAAAGTACCTACCAAATAATTGTTGCAAAATTGGACCAAATCATTTTTATAAAATAGTAGGCCATATTTAATGCACAATTGACCAAATGGTTGGGTGTCAAAAGTTTTGATCCACCTCTCGTGAAAAAGACAAATTTCCACCGATTCAGGAGGAAGCGGGTCAAATTTGAACTGCGGTTGCCTCATAGTTTGCTCTTTATTTTTTCCAAAAATCATTTATAGGTACATAAGTATGTATTTAATCATATAAACATCAAAAGTTTTCCAAGATTCAACCACTAGCTAGGAATGGTCATTCACGCCGTTTTGACCGCATTTTGAAACGGGCATAAAAAATTCAAAAAAATCAAAAAATTGGGAAACCTTCGCATTGTGTCATTATATGTGGCCAAGTTCCCAGGAAAAATAACAAACTTGTAATGCATCAATTATTTTAAAAAAGTGTTCTCAGAAATGAGCTATCATGCGTGAAGATTCATGGCTTTCAAGCTAAATGATCAATCTTATGGCCACATTCATGAAATAGTTTGTTCAAATGATCTCATATTGTGCACAAGGGTGCATCTTGGAATTCCAAACAATGTTGCCTAAGGTAGTTTTCATTTTCTTTGCACGGAAAATTCATTTTCCATTTTTCGAGTGCCCAAATTCATTTGTGAAGGACCTCCCAAATAATTGTTGCAAAATTGTACCAAATCAATTTTCTAAAATACTAGGACATATTTGATGCACAATTGACCAAATTATTGGGTGTAAAAAGTTTTGATACACCTCTCGTGAAAAAGACAAATTTCCGCCGATTCAGTAGGAAGCGGGTCAAATTTGAACTGCGACTGCCTCATAGTTTGTTATTTATTTTTTCCAAAAATCATTTATAGTTACATAAGTACCTATTTAACCATAAATACATGGTTTGGTGGCGATGCGTCGAGGTTTGGGCAGTGGCTGAGGGCCCCAACTCTAGAGCGCATAAACTCGCATGCCCGCCGCGTGGTCACCGCGTGACCGTGGCGTTGCCATGTGTTCTGGGCGGCCTATGCATGTCTAGTGGGTTGGCACTCCACAGGTAGGTGGTAGGAATAAAATTACAACAAAAGATTCTCACGAGGAGACCAATTGATGCTCAAACATGAATTAGCAACCAAGTGTTTGATTAGCGGTACGGGAAATGTACATGGCTAATGGACGTGAGTTTTGGCTGAGGATAATCAGTTACTAAGAAGACCGTCTTCCCAAATTTTCAGCTCAAAAGGAGGAGCCTATGTAGTACTTGCTTTGCAAAGTAACACACTGAACATAAATACGAATGTTGAAGCTGGCTCAAAATAATGAATGGATTGAGCTGGCATTTGGTGGAGGATGGTTATTTGGGCATAGGAAAGCACTGTAGAAAATGTATACTATTTGGACATGTCAAAGTGGTACTTCCTTCACAAAGTGTTGTTCTGAACAGAATAGGAAAATGAATGTTGTTGAATTATTTTTGAACTAGGCAAGGAAGGTTTTTTACATATCTCACGAATATATGACCCATAGAATTTATGAGATTTTTTTGTAATTTTGGGAATGACAGAAATATAGGTTGCTTCACAACCTGGGGCAAAAATGCCACATGGACATGACACATAGGCAAAACTGATGAGGTGGCGCCTAGTCATAGCAACCCACCATAATTTACAAGGTTATGACAATCTATATTGGTCGTGATCAGCTATAAATAAGGCAGCAGACCAGTGCTATCTGCTTTATGACCATTTCGTGTAAGGAAATTACGACCTTTCTGACCAAAATGGTCCTTATAGTTTAGGGTTTGGAGCCCCCCGAACAGCTTTTGACCAATTGGTCTGAAATGGTCATAGATCTATGACCAATTCTTCCAGGGTCACTGATAGAAGGTCACTAGTTGACATATTTCTTGTAGTGACTTGGGACTCCTGCAGCCCGCACCGGCTCTAACCCTAGCAAACCACTAGGCCCGACCGAAACCCCTCTCATCTCCCTCGATCCCTTCCCTCGCCCCCCTCCCGGCGTCGCCAGGAGAACCATGCCCGAACCCCAATCCCCATCTCTCGATCTCTCCCTCCTCATCCCATCGCCAGATCCCTCCAACCTCCTGCCGTGGCCTCCTCTCGCCCCTCTGAAGCCTTCTGCGCGCCTTGGCCTCCTTCGCCGGGGGCCATGGCCGCCGCCGCTATGCTCCTAGTGGTCCGGCACCGCTGCTTCTCCTCGTCACCAGCGAGCCGCGCCATCCTCCATGAGCAGCCGAGGCCTAGCACTTCTCCGCCGCGTCCTCCCTCTCATCCGTGTCAGCCCCGTCGCCAGGAGCTCAAGCCCCGCCATGGCCGCGCCTTCCTGCTGTCGAGGCCCCACCACCAAGTCCCGCATGCGTCCTCCTGTCAAGCGCCGGGATGAACATCAGCAGCTCCCTTCTGTGCCCTCCGGTGACCCCACCGTCCGGCAGCCGCGTTGTCATCTCCAGCCACCTGCACCCTCACCTCCTTTGCTCAACGACATGTTGTGCCGCTCGCTATGGACGTCGATGCGCCTCTGTTCGTCGATGTTTTCACCACGAGCCTCGTGCCCGTTTTCCATCACTGCTCGCGCGCCGCCTTGCCTTGTCTGCTTCCTGCCAGAGGCCCTTTTGGTTTCGCTTTGTTTTGGGTCAGCAAGAGAGGCACCAAGACCTGTAACCGGGACTGTCAGGCATCTTCTTTGAGATTTTTGCCAAGTACCACGACGACGAGTCATGTTCGTCTACCGCCGTCTTCGGAATCGCTAAGAACGACAAGTACCTTGACGCCCGATGAATAGAACAACTATCGTCGCCGACGATCCGGGTAGTAGAAATGCCAAGTATCCCTTCGAGTTGATGAGATCGGCAAGTTCGAAGACCCCAAGTACCTCTTCGAAACGACCAAGTACCACTACCGCCGACCCTCGAAGACCCCGTGGATGTCAAGTTCCTCATTGTGACCCTGAACACCTACGGAGTGTGTACACCCACGAAGCGAGAATGACTACTTCCACTACGAACGTCCCGAGAATGTCTACTTCCTCTACTTTGCACCGAATGAGAACTGTCCCGTTTGCACGCTTTGAAGGTATAACCCCGAGACGAACGCCCATGAACGAATGCATGTGTTGTATGAGATGCATGTTTGGATGTTGTATCCTCCCGTGAACGGTAGTTGTTTCCCTCGCTTGGCACCGTCGTCGACCCGTGGGAACCCGGTATCCGGGATCACCCCACCATCCTTGCATGGCACACTCCCGTCGCTTTTTCTTTTGCTCCGGCATCTCAATCGAGTTACCGGAACCGGAATGTTGCCGTGGCACCATTTTCGTTGTCGTTGCCGTGGCACCCCTTTTGTTTCCGCCATGATGACAAATGCTTCATAATATGCTCATGTCAAAATTTTCATAAAATTGCATAAACTTGAACATGTCATCCGCATCATGATAACAACATTTAATATGTTTAAAATTGTTTTTGCATTAATTTGCTAATGCACATGAGGATATACCGGAATTGTTGTTTGATGTTTCCGGCCTCATTTAAAATGCCTGGTTGTGTATTTTTACTCATGTTTCACCTCTTGCCATGTTAACCAACATTTAATTATGTTGAGTACCTAATCGGGAGTGAGCTAAATAATGGAATGTGGTGTTTTGTCAATATGCATCCCGATGCATATTGAGCTCCACTTAACTTGTAGTGTTGTTTGTGCACTTTGCCATGCCATGCCTCAATAAACCGGACATGCATCATACTTGGTTGTGCATCATGCCATGATTATGTGATGGTTGTTTACCATGTTGCTTGCTTCTTTTCGGGTTGCTTCTCTCGTTAGCTTCGGTTTTGTTCTGGAGTTGTGAGGATCCGTTCGACTACGTCCGTTTGCCTTCTTCATGGACTCGTTCTTCTTCCTTGCGGGATTGCAGGCAAGATGACCATACTCTCAAAATCACTTCTATCTTTGCTTGCTAGTTGTTCGTTCTATCGCTATGTCGCGCTACCTGCCACTTATTTTATCATGCCTCCCATATTGCCATGTCAAGCCTCTAACCCACCTTCCTAGCAAACCGTTGTTTGGCTATGTTACCGCTTTTGCTCAGCCCATCTTATAGCATTGCTAGTTGCAGGTGAGGATGAAGTTTGTTCCATGTTGGAACATGGATATGTTGGGATATCACTATATACTTGGTAAAGAGTGGTAGGCTCGGCCTTATGCCTGGTGTTTTGTTCCACTCTTGCCGCCCTAGTTTCCATCATACCGGTGTTATGTTCCTTGATTTTGTGTTCCTTACGTGGTTGGGTGTTATGGGAACCCCTTGATAGTTTGCTTTGAATAAAACTCCTCCAGCAAGGCCCAACCTTGGTTTTACATTTGCCTAACAACCTATAACCTTCCCTTGGGTTTTCGCGAGCCCGAGGGTCATCTTTATTTTAAACCCCCACAGGCCAGTGCTCCTCTGAGTGTTGGTCCGAAACGGGCAACCTGCGGGGCCACCTCGAGGCAACTTGAGGGTTTGTTTTTCTCGTAGCTTGACCTATCCGGTGTGCCCTGAGAACGAGATACGTGTGACTCCTATCGAGATTTGTTGGCACATCAGGCGGCTTTGCTGGTCTTGTTTTACCATTGTTGAAATGTCTTGTAACCGGGATTCTGAGACTGATCGGGTCTTCCCGGGAGAAGGAATATCCTTCATTGACCATGAGAGCTTGTGATGGGCTAAGTTGGGACACCCCTGCAGGGTTTAAACTTTTGAAAGCCGTGCCCGTGGTTATGTGGCAGATGGGAATTTGTTAATATCCGGTTATAGAGAACTTGACACCTAACTTTTAAAATGAATCAACCGCGTGTGTAGCCGTGATGGTCTCTTTTTGGCGGAGTCCGGGAAGTGAACACGGTCTTGTGTTATGTTTGAACGTAAGTAGATTCAGGATCACTTCTTGATCACTTCTAGCTTCTCGATCGTTGCGTTGCTTCTCTTCTCGCTCTCATTTACGTATGTTAGCCACCATATTTTCTTAGTGCTTGCTGCAGCTCCACCTCATTACCTTACCCTACCCATAAGCTTAAATAGTCTTGATCTCGCGGGTACGAGATTGCTGAGTCCTCGTGACTCACAGATACATCCAAACAGTTTCAGGTGACGATGCTACCAGTGCAGGTGACACAACCGAGCTCAAGTGGGAGCTCGATGAAGATCTTGGTCGTTGTTATGTTTCTTTTTCGGATGATCAGTAGTGGAGCCCAGTTGGGACGATCGGGGATCTAGCATTTGGGGTTGTCTTCTTTTATTTTGGTTCCGTAGTCGGACCTTGTTTGTAATTTGGATGATGTATGTTTAACTTGTATTTATGTGAAGTGGCAATTGTAAGCCAACTCTTTATCCCTTTCTTATTAAGTACATGAGATTGTGTGAAGATTACCCCTCTTGCGATAAACCTACCATGCGGCTATGCCTCTAAGTCGTGCCCCGACACGTGGGAGATATAGTCGCATTGTGGGTATTACAAGTTGGTAATCAGAGCCATCCCTGACTTAGGAGCCCCCTGCTTGATCGAACCACTGACGTTGTTGTGTCTAGAACAAAATGTTTTGAGTCTTAGGATTATTCTTTTTACTCCTCAGTCCCTTCGTCGCTCTGGTGAGGCCTCCTGACGTAGAAGTTTTGACTTTTCTCTCCTCAAATTTCATGAATTTTTTTAGGATCACGCGGGTATCTTGGAATCATTTCGATGGTTTTGTGATGAGAACATTGTTCTTGGTGCCTCCTGACATTTAGGGGTTGTGGCAGTGTCCTGGGGAGTTGAGCTTCGAGGTGTTTTCATCACAATTTTATCGTTGCAGTTCTGGAATACCTGAGTTCGCTGACATCAAAAATCTCTTTTATGCAGTTGTTGGTGAGATAACCTCGACGCCACCCAGTACTGGGCGGGAGTTCGGGAGTATTGCCATAACTCGTATAACGGATGCTTTTCAAAGGTTGAGGTACACAATTTCCAAAATTTTCTTGGTTATGTGTTGAAGGATGGATATAGCTGGATGTAGGAATTGTCAGTTTGGGTGAGATATTATGCTTCCCCTATATCCCCAACACCTGATTGCATAACCAGAAAGTTTCGGGAGTTTTATAGGTGGGAATTCAAGTAGCTCCTAGAATATCTTTCCAACAAACACATGATACGATATGGGATCTATCATATGTTTGTTTCCAGCTTATTTTGCTGGCGAATCCTTTGTTTTTGTTTTGATTGTGGTATTCGAGTTGCTTCGAAGTCAAGTGTTGAATCCATACGTTTTCCTAAGCGGTGTTCTCACATTTCTATGTGAATACTAATCCTTCATGATAATCGAGATTGTCATGTCAATCCTTTTCAACCGGCGTGTTTCTCTTCAAGTGGATCCGATCATTTTCAACATCCGCAAGATCACCTCTCGGTTTTCCCAGCGTTGTTCATTTCATCTGTCCCCAAGTTTCCTTTGTTTTCCCGCCCTCCCACCCTTTTTCTTCAAGGACTCAGGTTTCTTAATCATGTATCCTTTTATTGATGAGGAGTCCCTCCATTCTTTTCCGTCAATGTTCTTACCCGGTGATTCTCATGAAGATGCTCAGGAAGCTTCAAGCTCATTATTCTTCATTCTTTTCTTCTCCAGTGGTTTCAAGTCAAGCCTTGTCAATCATATCCTTTTCTCATTTCAAATGTTTTCTCATGCCAGTGCACCTCTTAATCATTCACCTCTCACTATTCAATTGTTCCGGAGTGCTGAAGATATCTCGAAGATTTGTGTTTCCACTCTGCATTCGTTCAAGCTCTTTTGAGGATGTTATCTCATTCAAGCCATTTAATTCAACTGGTGCAATCTCTCTTTTCAAGCAATCTTTTCAATAGTGTTTCTTTTGAGTGGGTCCTAACCCACAGGTTTTTCCCAGGATCTTACGTGACTCTTCTATTTTCCCGGTGTTACTCTCAAATTCTTTTCCAAGCTTGACGTAAGAATGAGTTATCATCAGTCAAATACCTTTCTCCAAGATCTTTCAAATTCTTTTCATCGTTGGTTCAACCTTTCTATTCTTCATTATTCCGGAGTGTCTCAACAATTCTTGATGGTGTTTCTCGTCATCATTCTCGGATTTTGAAGACCGAAGAAGAGTTTGATAACCCACAAGTATAGGGGATCGCAACAACTTTTGAGGGTAGAGTATTCAACCCAAATTTATTGATTCGACACAAGGGGAGCCAAAGAATATTCTCAAGTATTAGCAGCTGAGTTGTCAATTCAACCACACCTGGAAACTTAGTATCTGCAGCAAAGTGTTTAGTAGCAAAGTAATATGATAGTGGTGGCAGTGGCAACAAAAGTTAACACAGCAAAAGTAATGTTTTTTGGTATTTTGTAGTGATTGTAACAGTAGCAGCGGGAAAGTAAATAAGCGAGAACCAGTATATGGAAAACTCGTAGGCACCGGATCAGTGATGGATAATTATGCCGGATGCGGTTCATCATGTAACAGTCATAACATAGGGTGACACAGAACTAGCTCCAATTCATCAATGTAATGTAGGCATGTATTCCGTATATAGTCATACGTGCTTATGAAAAAGAACTTGCATGACATCTTTTGTCTTACCCTCCCGTGGCAGCGGGGTCCTATTGGAAACTAAGGGATATTAAGGCCTCCTTTTAATAGAGAACCGGAACAAAGCATTAGCACATAGTGAATACATGAACTCCTCAAACTATGGTCATCATCGGGAGTGGTCCCGATTATTGTCACTTCGGGGTTGCCGGATCATAACACATAGTAGGTGACTATAGACTTGCAAGATAGGATCAAGAACTCACATATATTCATGAAAACATAATAGGTTCAGATCTGAAATCATGGCACTCGGGCCCTAGTGACAAGCATTAAGCATAGCAAAGTCATAGCAACATCAATCTCACAACATAATGGATACTAGGGATCAAACCCTAACAAAACTAACTCGATTACATGATAAATCTCATCCAACCCATCACCGTCCAGCAAGACTACGATGGAATTACTCACGCACGGCGGTGAGTATCATGAAATTGGTGATGGAGGATGGTTAATGATGACGACGGCGACGAATCCCCCTCTCCGGAGCCCCGAACGGACTCCAGATCAGCCCTCCCGAGAGGTTTTAGGGCTTGGCGGCGGCTCCGTATCGTAAAACGCGATGATTTCTTCTCTCCTATTTTTTTCTCTCCGAAAGCAAATATATAGAGTTGGAGTTGGCGTCGGAGGGCATCCAGGGGGCCCACGAGGTAGGGGGCGCGCCCTAGGGGGGCGCCCCCCACCCTTGTGAGAAGGGTGTGGGCCCCCTGGTCTTCATCTTTGGCGAGGATTTTTTATTATTTTTTCTAAGATGTTCCATGTAGTTTCAGGTCATTCCGAGAATATTTGTTTTCTGCACATAAAACAACACCATGGCAATCCTGCTGAAAACAGCGTCAGTCCGGGGTTAATTCCATTCAAATCATACAAGTTAGAGTCCAAAACAAGGGCAAAAGTGTTTGGGAAAGTAGATACGACGGAGACGTATCAACTCCCCCAAGCTTAAACCCTTGCTTGTCCTCAAGCAAATCAGTTGACAAACTGAAAGAAAGAAAGAAAAACTTTTACAAACTTTGTTTGCTCTTGTTGTTGTAACTATGTCAAGCTAGCATTCAAGTTTTCAGCATAGATCATAACTAACCACATTTGCAATAATTCTCAGGTCTCATGATTACTCATATCAATAGCATAATCAACTAGGAAGTCATTGTTGGAAATATGCCCTAGAGGCAATAATAAAAGTATTATTATTATATTTCCTTGTTCATGATAATTGTCTTTTATTCATGCTATAACTGTATTATCCGGAAATCGTAATACACGTGTGAATACATAGACCACAATATGTCCCTAGTGAGCCTCTAGTTGACTAGCTCGTTGTGATCAACAGATAGTCATGGTTTCCTGGCTATGGACATTGGATGTCGTTGATAACGGGATCACATCATTAGGAGAATGATGTGATGGACAAGACCCAATCCTAAGACTAGCACAAAAGATCGTGTAGTTCATTTGCTAGAGCTTTGCCAATGTCAAGTATCTCTTCCTTCGACCATGAGAGCGTGTAACTCCTGGATACCGTAGGAGTGCTTTGGGTGTATCAAACGTCACAACGTAACTGGGTGACTATAAAGGTGCACTACAGGTATCTCCGAAAGTATCTATTGTTTTATGCGGATCGAGACTGGGATTTGTCACTCCGTGTAAACGGAGAGGTATCTCTGGGCCCACTCGGTAGGACATCATCATATGCGCAATGTGACCAAGGAGTTGATCACGGGATGATGTGTTACGGAACGAGTAAAGTGACTTGCCGGTAACGAGATTGAACAAGGTATTGGATACCGACGATCGAATCTCGGGCAAGTAACATACCGATAGACAAAGGGAATTGAATACGGGATTGATTAAGTCCTTGACATCGTGGTTCATCCGATGAGATCATCGTGGAACATGTGGGAGCCATCATGGGTATCCAGATCCCGCTGTTGGTTATTGACCGGAGAACGTCTCGGTCATGTCTACATGTCTCCCGAACCCGTAGGGTCTACACACTTAAGGTTCGATGACGCTAGGGTTATAAAGGAAGTTTGTATGTGGTTACCGAATGTTGTTCGGAGTCCCGGATGAGATCCCGGACGTCACGAGGAGTTCCGGAATGGTCCGGAGGTAAAGATTTATATATGGGAAGTCCTATTTTGGCCACCGGAAAATGTTCGGGATTTTTCGGTATTGTACCGGGAAGGTTCTAGAAGGTTCCGGAGTGGGGCCCACCTGCATGGGGGGACCCACATGGACGTGGGTAGTGGGGGCAAGGCCCCACACCCCTGGTCAAGGCGCACCAAGATCCCCCCTTAGAAGGAATAAGATCATATCCCGAAGGGATAAGATCAAGATCCCTAAAAAGGGGGATAACAATCGGTGGGGAAGGAAATAATGAGATTTCTTTCCTCCCACCTTGGCCAACGCCCCAATGGACTTGGAGGGCAAGAAACCAGCCCCTCCACCCCTATATATAGTGGGGAGGCGCATGGGAGCTATAGACGAAGTTCTGGTGCAGCCCTCCCCCTCTCACAAGTACTCCTCCTCTCCCGCGGTGCTTGGCGAAGCCCTGCAGGATTGCCACGCTCCTCCACCACCACCACGCCGTTGTGCTGCTGCTGGATGGAGTCTTCCTCAACCTCTCCCTCTCTCCTTGCTGGATCAAGGCTTGGGAGACGTCACCGGGCTGTATGTGTGTTGAACGCGGAGGTGCCGTGCGTTCGGCACTTGATCATCGGTGATTTGAATCACGACGAGTACGACTCCATCAACCCCGTTCACTTGAACGCTTCCGCTTAGCGATCTACAAGGGTATGTAGATGCACTCTCTTTCTACTCGTTGCTGGTCTCTCCATAGATAGATCTTGGTGACACGTAGGAAAATTTTGAATTTCTGCTACGTTCCCCAACAGTGGCATCATGAGCTAGGTCTATTGCGTAGATTCTTTGCACGAGTAGAACACAAAGTAGTTGTGGGCGTTGATGTTGTTCAATATGCTTACCGTTACT
The DNA here is from genome assembly GCF_018294505.1 of Triticum aestivum. Classification (NCBI taxonomy): domain Eukaryota; kingdom Viridiplantae; phylum Streptophyta; class Magnoliopsida; order Poales; family Poaceae; genus Triticum; species Triticum aestivum. Next base: position 450,619,673 of record NC_057806.1, read on the forward strand.
AGTCCAATCTTGTTTCGACGGTATTGTGGGATGAAGCGGCCCGGACCGACCTTACACGTACTCTTACGTGAGACAGGTTCCACCGATTGACATGCACTTGGTGCATAAGGTGGCTAGCGGGTGCCAGTCTCTCCCACTTTAGTCGGAACGGATTCGATGAAAAGGGTCCTTATGAAGGGTAAATAGCAATTGGCATATCACGTTGTGGTCTTGCGTAGGTAAGAAACGTTCTTGCTAGAAACCCATAGCAGCCACGTAAAACATGCAACAACAATTAGAGGACGTCTAACTTGTTTTTGCAGGGTATGCTATGTGATGTGATATGGCCAAGAAGAATGTGATGAATGATATGTGATGTATGAGATTGATCATGTTCTTGTAATAGGATTCACGACTTGCATGTCGATGAGTATGACAACCGGCAGGAGCCATAGGAGTTGTCTTTATTTATTGTATGACCTGCGTGTCATTGAAGAACGCCATGTAAACTACTTTACTTTATTGCTAAACGCGTTAGTCATAGAAGTAGAAGTAGTCGTTGGCGTGACAACTTCATGAAGACACGATGATGGAGATCATGATGATGGAGATCATGGTGTCGTGCCGGTGACGATGATGATCATGGAGCCCCGAAGATGAAGATCAAAAGGAGCAAAATGATATTGGCCATATCATGTCACTATTTGATTGCATGTGATGTTTATCATGTTTATGCATCTTGTTTGCTTAGGACGACGGTAGTAAATAAGATGATCCCTTACAAAATTTCAAGAAGTGTTCTCCCCTAACTGTGCACCGTTGCTACAGTTCGTCGCTTCTAAGCACCACGTGATGATCGGGTGTGATGGATTCTTACGTTCACATACAACGGGTGTAAGACAGTTTTACACAGCGAAAACACTTAGGGTTAACTTGACGAGCCTAGCATGTGCAGACATGGCCTCGGAACACGGAGACCGAAAGGTCGAGCATGAGTCGTATGGTAGATACGATCAACATGAAGATGTTCACCGATGATGACTAGTCCGTCTCACGTGATGATCGGACACGGCCTAGTTGACTCGGATCATGTGATCACTTAGATGACCAGAGGGATGTCTATCTAAGTGGGAGTTCATAAGATGAACTTAATTATCCTGAACATAGTCAAAAGACCTTTTGCAAATTATGTCGTAAGCTCGCGCTTTAGTTCCACTGTTTAGATATGTTCCTAGAGAAAATATAGTTGAAAGTTGATAGTAGCGATTATGCGATCAGTAGAAAGCTTATGTCCTTAATGCACCGCTCAGTGTGCTGAACCCCAACGTCGTTTGTCGATGTTGCGAACATCGGACATACACGTTTTGATAACTACGTGATAGTTCAATTAAATGGTTTAAGTAGAGGCACCAAAGACGTTTTCGAAACGTCGCGGAACATATGAGATGTTTCGAGGGCTGAAATTGGGATTTCAGGCTCGTGCCCACGTCAAGAGGTATAAGACCTCCGACGATTTTCTTAGCCTGCAAACTAAGGGAGAAAAGCTCAATCGTTGAGCTTGTGCTCAGATTGTCTGAGCACAACAATCACTTGAATCGAGTGGGAGTTGATCCTCCAGATGAGATAGTGATGTTTCCCCAAAGTCATTGCCACCAAGCTGCTAGAGCTTCGTGATTAACTATAACATATCAGGGATAGATATGATGATCCTTGAAATATTCATGATGTTTGACACCGCGAAAGTAGAAATCAAGAAGGAGCATCAATTGTTGATGGTTGGTGAAACCACTAGTTTCAAGAAGGGCAAGGGAACAAAGGGATACTTCATGAAACGGCAATTCAGCTGCTGCTCTAGTGAAGAAACCCAAGGTTGAACCCAAACCCGAGACTAAGTGCTTCTGTAATAAGGGGAACAACCACTGGAGCAGCATTACCCTAGATACTTGGTAGATGAGAAGGCTGGCAAGGTCGATAGAAGTATATTGGATATACATTATGTTAATGTGTACTTTACTAGTACTCCTAGTAGCACCAGGGTATTGGATACCGGTTCGGTTGCTAAGTGTTAGTAACTCGAAATAAAAGCTACGGAATAAACGGAGACTAGCTAAAGGTGAGCTGACGATATATGTTGGAAGTGTTTCCAAGGTTGATATGATCAAGCATCGCACGCTCCCTCTACCACCGAGATTGGTGTTTGCGTTGAGCATAGACATGATTGGATTATGTCTATCGCAATACGGTTATTCATTTAAGGAGAATAATGGTTACTCTATTTTTGAATAATACCTTCAATGGTCTTGCACCTAAAGGAATGGTTTATTGAATCTCGGTCGTAGTGATACACATTTTCATGCCAAAAGATATAAGATAGTAATGATAGTACCACTTACTTGTGGCACTGCCATGTAAGTCATAATGGTATAAAACGCATGAAGAAGCTCCATGTTGATGGATCTTTGGACTCACTCGTTTTTGAAAAGTTTGAGACATGCGAACCATGTCTATTGGTGTATATGCATGAAGAAACTCCATGCAAATGGATCGTTCGGACTCACTTGATTTTGAATCACTTGAGATATGCAAATCATACCACATGGGCAAGATGACTGAAAAGCCTCATTTTCAGTAAGATGGAACAAGATAGCAACTTGTTGGAAGTAACACATTTTGATGTGTGCAGTCGAATGAGTGCTGAGGCATGCAGTGAATATCATTATGTTCTTACTTCACAGATGATTCGAGTAAATGTTGAGTATATTTACTTGATGAAACACAAGTCTGAATTATTGAATGGTTCAAGTAATTTCAGAGTGAAGTAGCAGATCATTGTGACAAGAGGATAAAATGTCTATGATATGATCATAGAGATGAATATCTGAGTTACGAGTTTTGGCACACAATTAAGACATTGTGGAAATTGTTTCGCAATTAATACCGCCTGGAACACCATAATGTGATGGTGTGTCCGAACATCATAGTTGCACCCTATTGGATATGGTGCGTACCATGATGTCTCTTATCGAATTACCACTATCGTTCATGGGTTAGGCATTAGAGACAACCACATTCACTTTAAATAGGGCACCACGTAATTCCGATGAGATGACACCGTATGAATTATGGTTTAGAGAAACCTAAGTTGTCGTTTCTTAAAAGTTTGGGGCTGCGACGCTTATATGAAAAAGTTTCAGGTTGATAAGCTCGAACCCAAAGCGGATAAAATGCATCTTCATAGGAAACCCAAAACAGTTGGGTATACCTCCTAATTCAGATCCGAAAGCAATATGGATTGTTTCTAGAATCGGGTCCTTTCTCGAGGAAAAGTTTCTCTCGAAAGAATTGAGTGGGAGGATGGTGGAGACTTGATGAGGTTATTGAACCGTCTCTTCAACTAGTGTGTGACAGGGCACAGGGAGTTGTTCCTGTGGCACCTACACCAATTGAAGTGGAAGCTTATGATATTGATCATGAAACTTCGGATCAAGTCACTCCCAAACCTCGTAGGATGACAAGGATGCGTACTACTTCAGAGTGGTACGTAATCCTGTCTTGAAGGTCATGTTGCTAGACAACAATGAACCTACGAGCTATGGAGAAGCGATGGTGGGCCCGGATTCCGATAAATGGCTTGAGGCCATAAAATCCGAGAGAGGATCCATGTATGAAAACAAAGTGTAGACTTTGGCAGAACGGCTCGATGGTCGTAAGGCTAATGAGTACAGATGGATTTCAAAAGGAAGACGGACAATGATGGTAAATGTCACCATTAAGAAAGCTCGACTTGTCGTTAAGATGTTTTCCGACAAGTTCAAGGAGTTGACTACGATGAGATTTTCTCACTCGTAGCGATGCTAAGAGTCTGTTGGAATTATATTAGCGATTACTGCATTATTTATGAAATCTTGCAGATAGGATGTCAAAACATTGTTTCCTCGACGATTTTAATGAGGAAAGGTTGTATGTGATACAACCGGAAGGTTTTGTCAATCCCGAAAGATGCTAATAAGTATGCAAAGCTCCAGCAATCCTTCTAAGGACTGGAGTGAGCATCTCGGAGTTGGAATGTATGCTTTGATGATGATCAAAAATTTTGGGTTTGTACAAAGTTTATGAGAAACTTGTATTTCCAAAGAAGTGAGTGGGAGCACTATAGAATTTCTGATGAGTATATGTTGTTGACATATTGTTGATCAGAAATGACGTAGAATTTCTGGAAAGCATATAGGGTTATTTTGAAAGTGTTTTTCAATGGAAAGCCTGGATTAAGCTACTTGAACATTGAGCATCAAGATCTATAAGGATAGATCAAAATGCTTAATAATACTTTCAAATGAGCACATACCTTGACATGATCTTGAAGGTGTTCAAGATGGACCAGTCAAAGAAGGAGTTCTTGCCTGAGTTGTAAGGTACGAAGTTAAGACTTAAAGCTCGACCACGGCAGAATAGAGAGAAAGGACGAAGGTCGTCCCCTATGCTTAAGACGTAGGCTCTTCAGTATGCTATGCTGTGTACCGCACCTGAAGTGTGCCTTGCCATGAGTCAGTCAAGGGGTACAAGAGTGATCCAAGAATGGCTCACAGGACAGCGGTCAAAGTTATCCTTAGTAACTAGTGGACTAAGGAATTTTCTCGATTATGGAGGTGGTAAAAGAGTTCGTCGTAAAGGTTACGACGATGCAAGCTTGACACCTATCCGGATAGCTCTGAGTAGAGAGACCGGATACATATAATGGAGCAATAATTTAGAATAGCTCCAAGTAGAACAGTTGTTTGGAATAGCTCCAAATAGAGCGTGGTAGCTGCATCTAGGAGATGACATAGAGATTTGTAAAGCACACACGGATCTGAAAGGTTCAGACCCGTTGACTAAAACCTCTCTCACAAGCAACATGATCAAACATAAAACTCATTGAGTGTTAATCACATAGTGATGTGAACTAGACTACTGACTCTAGTAAACTCTTGGGTATTAGTCACATGGCGATGTGACCTGTGAGTGTTAATCACATGGCGATGTGAACTAGATTATTGACTCTAGTGCAAGTGGGAGACTGTTGGAAATATGCCCTAGAGGCAATAATAAAAGTATTATTATTATATTTCCTTGTTCATGATAATTGTCTTTTATTCATGCTATAACTGTATTATCCGGAAATCGTAATACACGTGTGAATACATAGACCACAATATGTCCCTAGTGAGCCTCTAGTTGACTAGCTCGTTGTGATCAACAGATAGTCATGGTTTCCTGGCTATGGACATTGGATGTCGTTGATAACGGGATCACATCATTAGGAGAATGATGTGATGGACAAGACCCAATCCTAAGACTAGCACAAAAGATCGTGTAGTTCATTTGCTAGAGCTTTGCCAATGTCAAGTATCTCTTCCTTCGACCATGAGAGCGTGTAACTCCTGGATACCGTAGGAGTGCTTTGGGTGTATCAAACGTCACAACGTAACTGGGTGACTATAAAGGTGCACTACAGGTATCTCCGAAAGTATCTATTGTTTTATGCGGATCGAGACTGGGATTTGTCACTCCGTGTAAACGGAGAGGTATCTCTGGGCCCACTCGGTAGGACATCATCATATGCGCAATGTGACCAAGGAGTTGATCACGGGATGATGTGTTACGGAACGAGTAAAGTGACTTGCCGGTAACGAGATTGAACAAGGTATTGGATACCGACGATCGAATCTCGGGCAAGTAACATACCGATAGACAAAGGGAATTGAATACGGGATTGATTAAGTCCTTGACATCGTGGTTCATCCGATGAGATCATCGTGGAACATGTGGGAGCCATCATGGGTATCCAGATCCCGCTGTTGGTTATTGACCGGAGAACGTCTCGGTCATGTCTACATGTCTCCCGAACCCGTAGGGTCTACACACTTAAGGTTCGATGACGCTAGGGTTATAAAGGAAGTTTGTATGTGGTTACCGAATGTTGTTCGGAGTCCCGGATGAGATCCCGGACGTCACGAGGAGTTCCGGAATGGTCCGGAGGTAAAGATTTATATATGGGAAGTCCTATTTTGGCCACCGGAAAATGTTCGGGATTTTTCGGTATTGTACCGGGAAGGTTCTAGAAGGTTCCGGAGTGGGGCCCACCTGCATGGGGGGACCCACATGGACGTGGGTAGTGGGGGCAAGGCCCCACACCCCTGGTCAAGGCGCACCAAGATCCCCCCTTAGAAGGAATAAGATCATATCCCGAAGGGATAAGATCAAGATCCCTAAAAAGGGGGGATAACAATCGGTGGGGAAGGAAATAATGAGATTTCTTTCCTCCCACCTTGGCCAACGCCCCAATGGACTTGGAGGGCAAGAAACCAGCCCCTCCACCCCTATATATAGTGGGGAGGCGCATGGGAGCTATAGACGAAGTTCTGGTGCAGCCCTCCCCCTCTCACAAGTACTCCTCCTCTCCCGCGGTGCTTGGCGAAGCCCTGCAGGATTGCCACGCTCCTCCACCACCACCACGCCGTTGTGCTGCTGCTGGATGGAGTCTTCCTCAACCTCTCCCTCTCTCCTTGCTGGATCAAGGCTTGGGAGACGTCACCGGGCTGTATGTGTGTTGAACGCGGAGGTGCCGTGCATTCGGCACTTGATCATCGGTGATTTGAATCACGACGAGTACGACTCCATCAACCCCGTTCACTTGAACGCTTCCGCTTAACGATCTACAAGGGTATGTAGATGCACTCTTTTTCTACTCGTTGTTGGTCTCTCCATAGATAGATCTTGGTGACACGTAGGAAAATTTTGAATTTCTGCTACGTTCCCCAACAGTCATAATAATAAATCTCGGATGACAACACTTTCTCAAAATAATCATAATATGATATAACAAGATGGTATCTCGCTAGCCCTTTCTGAGACCGCAAAATATAAATGCAGAGCACCTTTAAAGATCAAGGACTGACTAGACATTGTAATTCATGGTAAAAGAGATCCAATCATAGTCACACCCAATATAAATTAACAGTGATGAATGCAAATGACAGTTGTGCTCTCCAGCTAGTGCTTTTTAATAAGAGGGTGATGACTCAACATAAAAGTAAATGGATAGGCCCTTCGCAGAGGGAAGCAGGGATTTGTAGAGGTGCCAGAGCTCGGTTTTGAAATAGAGATAAATTATATTTTGAGCGATATACTTTCATTGTCAATGTAACAACTAAGAGATGGCGATATCTTCCATGCTAAACACATTATAGGCGGTTCCCAAACAGAATGGTAAAGTTTATACTCCCCCTCCACCAACAAGCATCAATCCATGGCTTGCTCGAAACAACGAGTGCCTCCAACATACATCAGGTCCCAGCGGGAGTTTTGTTTGCAATTAATTTTGATTTAGTTTGCATAAAGATGGGACTACGCATCCCGGTGACCAGCCATTTTCTCGTGAGTGAGGAGTGGAGTCCACTCCTCTTGAGAATAACCCGCCTAACACAGAAGATAAGTACATCCTTGGTTGATACATGAGCTATTCGAGCATACAAAACATAATGTTTATTTGAAGGTTTAGAGTTTGGCACATACAAATTTACTTGGAACGACAGGTAGATACCGCATATAGGTAGGTATGGTGGACTCATCTGGAATAACTTTGGGGTTTAAGGGATTGGATGCACAAGCAGTATTCCCGCTTAGTACAAGTGAAGGCTAGCAAAAGACTGGGAAGCGACCAACTAGAGAGAGACAACAGCCATGTACATGCATTAAAATTAATAAACATTGGATGCAAGCATGAGTAGGATATAATCCACCATGAACATAAATATCGTGAAGGCTATGTTGATTTTGTTTCAACTACATGCGTGAACATGTGTCAAGTCAAGTCACTTAAATCATTCAAAGGAGGATACCACCCCATCATACCACATCATAACCATCTCAATAGCATGTTGGCACACAAGGTAAATCATTATAACTCATAGCTAATCAAGCATAGCACAAGCAAGTATGATCTCTAATTGTCATTGCAAACATGTTCATTCATAATAAGCTGAATCAAGAACGAGGGACTCATCATATTTACAAAAACAAAAAAGGTCGAGTTCATACCGGCTTTTCTCATCTCAGTCAGTCCATCATATATCATCATAATTGCCTTTCACTTGCACGACCGAACAATGTGAATAATAATAAGAGTGTACGTGCATTGGACTAAGCTGGAATCTGCGAGCATTCAATAAACATGAGAAGACAAGGCAATATGGGCTCTTGGTTAAATCAACAATAATGCATATAAGAGCCACTTCAATAATTTAATCATGGTCTTCTCCTACTGACCCCCAAAGAAAAGAAAAGAAATAAAACTATTTACACGGGAAAGCTCCCAACAAGCAAAAGAAGAACGGGAAATATTTTTGGGTTTTCTTTTTAATTATTACTACTACAGCAGAATAATAAACTACTACTAATTTTTTTTCTTAAGGTTTAACAAACACACAAGAAGAAAGCAGGAAAAAGAAAATAAACAAGCATGGATATTATAGTGAAAAAGTATGAGCACCGACATCTAGCAATGAGTGTGTGTGAACATAAATGTAATGTCGGTGAGAAATACGTACTCCCCCAAGTTTAGGCTTTTGGCCTAAGTTGGTCTATGGCCACGGCTGGCCTGGCGGATATCCATAATAATAGTTGTTGGGGTCGTACTGTGATGAGGAAGAACAGTTGGGATCATACTGATGTGCAGCGGTTATCGCCTGCTGAGCTGCAGCGTGGAGTCGAGCTGCCTCCGCTCTCCTCTCGTACTCTTCTGCCTCCTCTCTGGTAATAACATATCTTCCTTTTGTCTGTGAATCAAAGAAGGCAGGAGTAGGGAGAGTAATACGGAAAACACGTCGTTTATCAAAAATTAAACGATATAAGAGAGGTGATTCAGGCCTCTCGACAAACTGATGCGAAGCCATAGAGTCATAATCTAAATATGCAGGAGGCAACTCCGTATCTCCCTCACAAATGTCTATCTCAAGAAAATGAGCTAAGCGGGTTGCATAAATTTCTGTAAAGAAATCTCCATTATGTCTATTATGATGCAACCTACGAGCTAAAATGGCTCCCATATGATAAGATTGGTCTCCTAACACAGCACTCCTAAGAATGCTAAGATCAGGGACACACATGTGACATGCTTCATCCTTAGCATTTATGCATCTACCGATGAAGAGAGCAAAATAATGTATAGCAAGAAAGTGAATGCTCCCTATGGTAGCCTGCGTTATATCTCTAGATTCCCCCACAGTTATACTAGCAAGAAAGTTTCTAAATTCAGATTTAGGAGGATCCCTAACACTGCCCCATGATGGAAGTTCACAAGCAGAAGTGAAATCCTCTAAGTCCATGGTATAAGATTTGTCATAGAGATCAAACATGACTGAAGGAGAATTACGTGAAGATGAATACTCAAACCTCCTCACAAATGAACTTGTGAGATCATGATACTGGGGGCATTTGTTAGCCTCAAAATCCTCAAGACAGGCATTGCGCAAATATGCTTTGAATTCTTCGTTAATTCCCGCACGGTCCATAAAATTTTCCAACGGCCATTCGCAAGGCCGTACTGGAGCGTCTCTTGGTGGATCCTCGTCAGCATCGCACATAGCAATCCTGGGTCCTTGCTTCTTAGAGGAACCACCTTGGAACATCTTCCTAAGCATATTGTTTTTCTCTGAAAAATTCTGAAATTTTTAGTAACTTCAAACAAAAGTGAACCAACTTCAATAAAACCGATAGCAACTACTCCTACAAGTGCCTAGAGCCTAAATCAAGCATTAGAACTACTTGGAACCATATAAATTTGACATGCAAGCTCAAGAACATGGTCACCTATGCAGCACAAATTTGCAAAGAATAAAGCACTAGGACAAAAACTAATTGGACCAATGAAGGAGTCACATACCAAGGAACAATCTCCCAAGCAGTTTTGCGAGGGGTGCTTTGAGCAAGGAGATTGAAAATCATAGCAAAAGTGGCTGGAACTCATGCTTGAGTTGGTTTTTCGGGTTTGTGTGAGACAGAGGAAGAAGATGGGTGATGGGATAAGTGGAGGAGGGCCACCGTGGGCCCACGAGGCAGGGGGCGCGCCCTAGGGCGGGCGCCCACCACCCTCGTGGCCAGGTGGCAGCTCCTCCCGCGGTAATTTTTGCACAGTAAATCCTCAAATATTCCCGAAAAAATCATATTAAATTGGCATGGCATTTTGAGGACTTTTATTTTCGGGATATTTTTATATTGCACGGATAAGCCAGGATACAGACTGACAATACTATTTTTACTTTATTTAATATAAATAACAGAAAGTAAAAGTGGGGTACATAAGTTTGTGCTTCTAGTTTCATCCATCTCATGCTCATAAAAAAGAATCCACTAACAAGGTTGATCCAGTCTTGTTAACAAACTCATTCCGATAATCATGAAACTGGAGAAATTTCGAATAACACTAAGTTACCTCAACGGGGATATGCACATCCCCAATAATAAGAATATCATATTTTTTCTTGACAGTTGGTAGAGGAAATTCAAAACTTCCAAATATAATCGATGGAATTTTTCCAATAGAGTTGATACTGTGAACTTGAGGTTGTTTCCTCAAAAAGTGTACCGTATGCTCATTACCATTAATATGAAAAGTGACATTGCCTTTGTTGCAATCAATAACAACCCCTGCAGTATTAAGAAAAGGTCTTCCAAGAATAATAGACATACGATCATCCTCGGGAATATCAAGTATAACAAAATCCGTTAAAATAGTAACGTGTGCAACCACAACAGGCACATCCTCACAAATACCGACAGGTATAACAGTTGATTTATCAGCCATTTGCAAAGATATTTCAGTAGGTGTCAGCTTATTCAAGTCAAGTCTACGATATAAAGAGAGAGGCATAACACTAACACCGGCTCCAAGATCACATAAAGCAGTGTTAATATAATTTCTTTTAATGGAGCAAGGTATAGTTGGTACTCCGGGGTCTCCAAGTTTCTTTGGTATTCCACTCTTAAAAGTATAATTAGCAAGCATGGTGGAAATTTCAGCTTCCGGTATCTTTCTTTTATTAGTAATGATATCCTTCATATATTTAGCATAAGGATTTGCTTTGAGCACATCAGTTAATCTCATACGCAAAAAGATAGGCCTAATCATTTCAGCAAAACGCTCAAAATCCTCATCATCCTTTTTCTTGGATGGTTTCGGAGGAAAAGGCATGGGTTTCTGAACCCAAGGTTCCCTTTCTTTACCATGTTTCCTAGCAACAAAGTCTCTTTTATCATAACGTTGATTCTTTGATTGTGGGTTATCAAGATCAACAGCAGGTTCAATTTCTACATCATTATCATTACTAGGTTGAGCATCATCATGAACATCATCATTAATATTTTTACTAGGTTCATGTTCATTACCAGATTGTGTTTCAGCATTAGACATAGATATATCATTTGGATTATCAGGTGGTTCAGCAATAGGTGCACTAGAAGTTTGCACAATTCTATCGTTTTTCTTCTTCTTCTTTTTAGAAGAACTAGGAACATCAATATTATTTCTTTGAGAATCTTGCTCGATTCTCTTAGGGTGGCCTTCAGGATACAAAGGTTCCTGAGTCATTCTACCAGTTCTAGTAGCCACTCTAACAGCATAATCATTTTTCTTACTATTCATTTCATCAAGCACTTCTTTTTGAGCCTTAAGTACTTGTTCTACTTGAGTGGTAACCATAGAAGCATGTTTGCTAACAAGTTTAAGTTCACCTTTAATATCAGCCATATAATCACCCAAGCGTCTAATCATATAAGCATTTTCTTTTAATTGTCTACCAAAATAAGCATTGAAGTCGTCTTGCTTAAACATAAAGTTATCAAACTCATCCAAGCACTGACTAGCAATTTTAGTAGGAGGGACTTCAGCTTTATCATATCTATAGAGAGAATTTACCTTTACTACCTGTGTCGGGATATCGGGATCAGGAGGTTCTTCAGTAAATAAAGAATTGAGATCATATGTTTCTTCAACAGGCGGTATATTAAGACCATGTATTTCTTCAATAGGAGGTAAATTCTTAACGTCTTCAGCTTTAATACCTTTTTCTTTCATAGATTTCTTTGCCTCTTGCATATCTTCGGGACTGAGAAATAGAACACCTCTCTTCTTCGGAGTTGGTTTAGGAATAGGCTCAGTAATTGGAGCAGGAGCTGGCTCAGGAGGTGCCCAATTATTTTCATTTGTCAACATATTATTCAATAGAATTTCAGCTTCATCCGGTGTTCTTTCCCTGAAAAGAGAACCAGCACAACTATCCAGGTAATCTCTGGAAGCATCGGTTAGTCCATTATAAAAGATATCAAGTATTTCAGGTTTCTTAAGAGGATGATCAGGCAAAGCATTAAGTAACTTGAGAAGCCTCCCCCAAGCTTGTGGGAGACTCTCTTCTTTAATTTGCACGAAGTTGTATATTTCCCTCAAAGCAGCTTGTTTCTTATGAGCAGGGAAATATTTAGCAGAGAAGTAATAAATCATATCCTGGGGACTACGCACACAACCAGGATCAAGAGAATTAAACCATATCTTAGCATCACCCTTTAATGAGAACGGAAATATTTTGAGTATATAAAAGTAACGCGATCTCTCATCATTAGTGAACAGGGCAGCTATATCATTTAACTTAGTAAGATGTGCCACAACAGTTTCAGATTCATAGCCATAAAACGGATCAGATTCAACCAAAGTAATTATATCAGGATCAACAGAGAATTCATAATCCTTATCAGGAACACATATAGGTGAAGTAGCAAAAGCAGGGTCGGGTTTCATTTTATCTCTAAGTGATTCTTTGTTCCATTTAATTAATAACCTCTTAAGCTCATATCTATCTTTGCAAGCTAAAATAGCGGCAGAAGATTCCATATCAAAAAGATAACCCTCAGGAATAACAGGCATATTTTCATCATCACTATCATCATCGTATTCAGATTCAATAATTTCTTTTTCTCTAGCCCTAGCAATTTGTTCATCAAGAAATTCACCAAGGGGCACAGTAGTATCAGGCATAGAAGCAGTTTCATCATAAGTATCATGCATAGCAGAAGTGGCATCATCAATAACATGGACATATCAGAACGAATAGCAGAAGCAGGTGTAGGTGTCGCAAACTTACTCATAACAGAAGGTGAATCAAGTGCAGAGCTAGATGGTAGTTCCTTACCTCCCCTCGTAGTTGAGGGATAGATCTTGGTTTTTGGATCTCTCAAGTTCTTCATAGTGTCCAGCAGATATAAATCCCAAGTGACTCAAAGAATAGAGCTATGCTCCCCGGCAACGGCGCCAGAAATTAGTCTTGATAACCCACAAGTATAGGGGATCGCAACAGCTTTCGAGGGTAGAGTATTCAACCCAAATTTATTGATTCGACACAAGGGGAGCCAAAGAATATTCTCAAGTATTAGCAGCTGAGTTGTCAATTCAACCACACCTGGAAACTTAGTATCTGCAGCAAAGTGTTTAGTAGCAAAGTAATATGATAGTGGTGGTAGCGGCAACAAAAGTAAAGACAGCAAAAGTAATGTTTTTGGTATTTTGTAGTGATTGTAACAGTAGCAGCGGGAAAGTAAATAAGCGAGAACCAGTATATGGAAAACTCGTAGGCACCAGATCAGTGATGGATAATTATGCCGGATGCGGTTCATCATGTAACAGTCATAACATAGGGTGACACAGAACTAGCTCCAATTCATCAATGTAATGTAGGCATGTATTCCGTATATAGTCATACGTGCTTATGGAAAAGAACTTGCATGACATCTTTTGTCCTACCCTCCCGTGGCAGCGGGGTCCTATTGGAAACTAAGGGATATTAAGGCCTCCTTTTAATAGAGAACCGGAACAAAGCATTAGCACATAGTGAATACATGAACTCCTCAAACTATGGTCATCACCGGGAGTGGTCCCGATTATTGTCACTTCGGGGTTGCCGGATCATAACACATAGTAGGTGACTATAGACTTGCAAGATAGGATCAAGAACTCACATATATTCATGAAAACATAATAGGTTCAGATCTGAAATCATGGCACTCGGGCCCTAGTGACAAGCATTAAGCATAGCAAAGTCATAGCAACATTAATCTCACAACATAATGGATACTAGGGATCAAACCCTAGCAAAACTAACTCGATTACATGATAAATCTCATCCAACCCATCACCGTCAGCAAGCCTACGATGGAATTACTCATGCACGGCGGTGAGCATCATAAAATTGGTGACGGAGGATGGTTGATGATGACGACGGCGACGAATCCCCCGCTCCGGAGCCCCGAACGGACTCGAGATCAGCCCCAAGAGGTTTTAGGGCTTGGCAGCGGCTCCGTATCGTAAAACGCGATGATTTCTTCTCTCCGAAAGCAAATATATAGAGTTGGAGTTGGCGTCGGAGGGCATCCAGGGGGCCCATGAGATAGGGGGGCGCGCCCTAGGGGGGCGCCCCCACCCTCGTGAGAAGGGTGTGGGCCCCCTGGTCTTCATCTTTGGCAAGGATTTTTTATTATTTTTTCTAAGATTTTCCGTGGAGTTTCAGGTCATTCCAAGAATATTTGTTTTCTGCACATAAAACAACACCATGGCAATTCTGCTGAAAACAACGTCAATCCGGGTTAGTTCCATTCAAATCATACAAGTTACGAGTCCAAAACAAGGGCAAAAGTGTTTGGAAAAGTAGATACGATGGAGACGTATCAGAGTTCCTCTTTAAATCCTTACCCGTCCTTTCAAAGATTCGTGATTCTAGCTTGATGCCATCCTCTCTTAATTGTTTCCAACTGTGAGAATTCTTTTTGTACCCATCCGAAGCATTTTAGGAGTCTTTTCAGTTTGTTTCTCCGAAGGCCATCATTTCAGAAGATTTATTCGTTCTCAACATTCAGATCTCGTTCCCCATTCTACAGGCCGGTGCATCGTTCAAATATTCTCTAATCAGTTCATGATCTCTTCGGTCTCATATATTTATATTCTCTCAAGTATCTTCGTTCTTTTTATAATTCTTCCTAGTGTTTCTTTATCTTTTCTTCGTTCATTTTCAATTCTTACGGTGGTTCATTCAAGAGTTCTCTTCCTTGGTTATCATATCAATTCATTTGTTCTTCCCAAACCCGACCGGTGATTCTTTGAAGACCTTCTCAAGTTTGCGATATATCTCTCTTAATCTTTTCCACGAGAATAAGTAGTATGTCAAATCCGTTGCTTGTCATCAATGTAAATTGGTGAAGGATGCACATAACATAATTCTTATTATTATGTCATCCAAGTGATCTAGTTTCTTCTTTCCAGAGTTGTTCATCATGTCACATTTCTCGGTTCGAGATGCTTCATCTTTTCTTTTCCCAGAGTTCCAAGCCTTCTCAATTACTCCCTCCGTTCCTATATATAGGGTGTATAGTTTTTGGCACGGAAATTAAAGAACGCACATGGAGGAAAATTTTCACAAGTTTTGGACGAGATTACACCTGACTAATTGGCATGAGAAAATAGAGGAGGTTGCCTAATATAAGGAAATGTAATCAAATCCCTAAAAAAATATCCAAACGAGTGGTGCAACGCAATACACCTTATATTTCGCGTTTTTTCTCAAAAATCTATGCACCTTATATCAAGGAACGGAGGGAGTATACCATAGCGAAGCTCCATCTAAATTATTACAAGGCTTCATCTTGTGTTTTCAACTTCTCTTTCTATTTATCATCCTTTTATCACCAGAATTCTTCATGGAGGTTCTACATGGTGGTTCGTCAAGGATTCTTTTTCATTCTTCAATTGTTCTTCAAGATTTCTCTCGAAGTTAAGATCCGCCAAGCTATACTCTAAAATGAACATGGTGTACAGCATGTCTTGTTTTGAGGAGTTCAAGCATTCTTGATGAAGACTCAACTAGATGGCGAGTCGTTCGTTGGCCCGATCTTTCACGATACTGGCAATAGGACAAGAAATTCCGATCGAGCAAATATGCAAGACCGTAAGATCAAAAGAAACTAGCGTTGAGTAGATTAGATCGGCTCCACGCGCAGCAGCAACAAAATCCCAATGGATCAGCAACGAAGACAATATTTGGTGTCCCTCGACATAGGACGTTTTCTAACTATTATTGAACTCACGATGAAACAAAACTTGACCTTCTTTACACGGCGTATCCCTGCTTTTATAACGTGCGCGCAAGCCCTTCTCAACCGACTCCATGTAAGCGAATCTGAAACGGACTCTCCTATCCAAATAAAATAAGATTTGACTAATTAATACTCCGGCAACGTTGATCACCTTCCAACTAACCTAGACTTAAAATGTATACGTAACTAGTACTTGTGCAACCTTTGGACTCTACTACAATACCAAGCTAACAAAACTAGTATTTCTTGTGCCGATCGGATCACAGCTTCTTCGGTGGAGTCCTAAAATTTGGTTTAACTTCATCTTGCGGTGGAGAAATCTGAAGTATCATAGAACCAATCTGTATATATGAAAAAGCTTCTAAAATACCAGCTTCTTTCCTTTTTGGAACTATCACGGTCAACTTCTCACGCATCGATGCAACTTTAATATTTCTTGGACGAGTGACAGTAGTCTTGGCATAGATGGTCATATCATCCTGCCCCTCTTGAAATGAAGCCATCCTTGGCTTCAAGATACCTTTAGGGATCTTACAGACATCGTTCTTGATTGCACTAGAGAACATCGGCTGTAACATACGTCGCCTTCCAGAGTCCCAAAAGGAATAAGTGTTGGACCTCCCATCATGTGTAGCTCGATGATCATATTGCCATGGCCTCCCCAACAACAAATGGCATGCATCCATTGGTAGAACATCACAGATAACTGTATCGATATAATTGCCAACCGAAAAATTGATGCGCACCTTGTGAGTAACTTTCAGTTTGCCCGACTGATATAACCATTCGACACAGTGTGGTTGTGGGTGCTTCCAGGTTGGTAAAGCAAAAGCATCCACCAAGTCCTTGCTGACTGCATTAGTGTAGCTTCCACCGTCGATGATCAACTTGCAATTGGTGTTGTTGATCTTGCACTGAGTCTGAAAAATATTCCAACGCTGCCCCTTATCCTCAATGCGATCCTCTTGCACACGCTGCACCATTAAGGACGGATATGATTCAGCAGCTTCAAAACTAGCAGTCACCTTCTCAGCATCTTCAAATTTTTCACTAGAAGTGTCAGAAACTGCATGTTCATCACTCGCGGATGCATAGCCATCTTTTGTGAGCAATACTCTCTTCTCATTAGGACATTCACGCTTCATATGTCCCCTTCCTCCACACTTGAAACACTCTATGTCACTGGAACGATTGGTCGACTGTGCACTAGAATCAACCCTCGACGGTCCTGATTTTGAAGCATTCTTTTGCACGGAACCATGAGGGCGATTTGATGTTGCTGTCCTCGAGCTAGGACCGATATCCTCACTCTGATGCTGGGAGCGTCGCCATGTGTTCAAAGTGGTACTGGGAACTGTGTTGACTTGGCGCCGCTTAATCTGTTGTTCCGCACGCACAGCTTGATGCACAAGATCTTGTATGTTGTAGTAGACCACCATCTCAACACGTTCTCGCACCTCGATATTTAGCCCGTTAAAGAAACGTGACATGGTCGCCTCCGGATCCTCCGTTGTCCTGTACGTATCATAAGCAATTCCATCTCCTTGTAATATTCATCAACACTCAAATTACCTTGAGAGAGCCGCTGCAACTTGTTGTACATATCTCTTTTATAGTGCTCAGAAACAAAATGGCGCCTCATGAATTCTTTCATACCTCGCCAAGTCGTCGGGCGATGTCTTGAACGACAAATTTGATTCCACCAAATTAGCGCGTAACCGGTAAACTCAATTCCAGCAAGTTGAACTTTCTTCTCCTTGCTATAATGATGGGCATCAAAAATTTGATCAACACGCATCTCCCACTCCAAATAGCCTTCTGGTTCACACTTGCCGGAGAACGAAGGGATTGAAATTTTTATGCGCCCAATTCCATCATCCAAAGGCACACGCACAGCTTGACCAACTCGGTCATGCACTCCACCACGAATGGATGTTTCGGGACGAGGCTCATAGTGTCGTGGTCGTGGCGCGTACCCCGCGTGGTCAATGCCATCACTGAAACCATCATCTCCAGCATGAGGGTGTGCCGCCAGACGGCGATCATGCACGCCAGCATATCCGTCGCGAGCTGGTGGTGCATAATACAGTGGAGCAGCCGGAGCAGTCTGTGGTGGTGCAGAAGTCGTTGTCGGCATATTGATGATGTCTGCCAAACCATCGAACCGAGTGATCAGGACATCTATCCTTTTGCCGAGCGTGTCATGACATTGCTTGATGTAGTTGCATGTGTGGTCAAAACCATCCCGAATATTTTGAGGAATATCATCCGCATACACTGGACGCACTATTTCCTCAGAATCAGTAGCAACCTCGTCACCCTTGTCGGCCGAGGTTGACATCTTAATCAACACAGTACCGTGAACAACCTTAGCTCTGAATACCACTTGATGAAGACTCAACTAGATGGCGAGTCGTTCGTTGGCCCGATCTTTCACGATACTGGCAATAGGACAAGAAATTCCGATCGAGCAAATATGCAAGACCGTAAGATCAAAAGAAACTAGCGTTGAGTAGATTAGATCGGCTCCACGCGCAGCAGCAACAAAATCCCAATGGATCAGCAACGAAGACAATATTTGGTGTCCCTCGACATAGGACGTTTTCTGACTATTATTGAACTCACGATGAAACAAAACTTGACCTTCTTTACACGGCGTATCCCTGCTTTTATAACATGCGCGCAGGCACTTCTCAACCGACTCCATGTAAGCGAATCTGAAACGGACTCTCCTATCCAAACAAAATAAGATTTGACTAATTAATACTCCGGCAACGTTGATCACCTTCCAACTAACCTAGACTTAAAACGTATACGTAACTAGTACTTGTGCAACCTTTGGACTCTACTATAATACCAAGCTAACAAAACTAGTATTTCTTGTGCCGATCGGATCACAGCTTCTTCGGTGGAGTCCTAAAATTTGGTTTAACTTCATCTTGCGGTGGAGAAATCTGAAGTATCATAGAACCAATCTGTATATATGAAAAAGCTTCTAAAATACCAGCTTCTTTCCTTTTTGGAACTGTCACGGTCAACTTCTCACGCATCGGTGTAACTTTAATATTTCTTGGACGAGTGACAGTAGTCTTGGCATAGATGGTCACATCAATTCTTCATCTTGCATTCCAAAAATGCAATTCGTTCTACCTTATCTTTTGAGATGGTATTATGTCATCCTTGACAGTTTTCCTTCATGTTTCATGGGTGATAAGTTGTCAGGAATGGGATATTTAAACCCATCAATTTCTTCGAGCATGAGCTCTTCTCAATCCATCAATCTCTTCGTTGGAGTTATCTTGGGTTATATTTCACCTAAAGCTTTCCCTAAGAATTGTTGCTATTTATGGTTCTTATAAATGACCCAATTTCTTCATTTATCCTCCCAGTGAAATAAGTTTCTCGTCTCCTTGTTGATATCAATCCAATCTTTTGTTTCCGTAGTGGCGGAATTTCACTTTATATTTTTGAGACGTTTTCCATAAGCCCACAACAAGCTTATTCTTTTCGTTGTTGATTTCCCAACAACTCCATCCAATCCTTCTTTCTAAGGATGCCTTCAAATTCATTGGTGGTAGAAGTTATCATTTTCTTCTACTTTCTTTCTTCCTAAGGATCTATCTTCTATTTATTCTTCCGGAGGCATTGTGATGTTGTTATCTTCACTCATCATCTCCAATTGCGGGGATCGTGTTCCTTTCATGCTTATCCTTTTAACTAGAGTGCCATGCCCTCGTTTCAAGTTCTTCCCATTTTTGTCAAGTTTTGCTTCTTTTCTACTTGAGTGCTTCCTGCATTCTTTCATTCTCATTCCTTCTTATTCCGTTTCAACCGGAATGGTTACTTGTCCTTCCTTGTCGTTGGAGCTCTTCATTCATGTTTTTTTCTACCCACAAGGTTGTCGTAATGTTCCTTGTTCCTCTTTTCTAACGGAGTGTTTTCAACTTTGTTCATATTTGTTGTATTCCTTCTTTCAATTTGTTCAACCTCTCAAGGTTCGTGGTTTCACTCGTTTGTCCAAGAAGCAATTTGTTTTACCTTTTCCTCTCCCGCTTCTCTCCGGTGCCATCCTAGATCTCGGGACGAGATCCTCTTGTAGTGGTGGAGTGTTGTGTCGCCCCGAGACCGAGACCTCCATTTTTATTTTTATTTAGTTCATGCGTGCTTGCTCGCTTGTGATGTTTGTTTTATTTTATTTTGCATCATGCATCTTCTCCATACCATTGTTGTGTTTGTTTAATTTAGTTGCTCATGTGCATTGCAACTTCTTTTCTTCTCTTGATCCTTCCATCAACCCCATGCTCACTTCCAACTTGGTTTCACCCAAGTTTCAAATCCCTATGACACTTCCTTCTTTCCCTTTTCTCTATTTATTTGAGTTGCAAATAGAATTGCTCAAATAAATGTCATCTTTTGCCCATAAATCATATTTATTATGTAGGGTCATCCTATAAAATTTAAGCCCATTTGGATTCAGTTTGGTTAGGTTATAAATTCATGCAAGTTTGAATTAAATTCGAACATGTTTAAATTTATAGTCTGTAAAAATTCCCAAACTAATTTGATTAAATCAGGCATATTTCATGGTTTCCAGAAATATGTCCCTCCATCCCTACTTCAACCCCAAACCCTCTGTACTTTTCTCTCTATTTCTGTTTATGCAATAAATAGAAAGGGAAGAGGTGAATCAGATAAGTGAGGGAAGCCCAGCTGGGCCTCCCAGCCTCCCGCGCCGGCCCACCTAGGCCACTTGGGCCTCCTGTAGCCCGCACCGGCTCTAACCCTAGCGAACCACTAGGCCCGACCGAAACCCCTCTCATCTCCCTCGATCCCTTCCCTCGCCCCCCTCCTCGCGCCGCCAGGAGAACCACGCCCGAACCCCAATCCCCATCTCTCGATCTCTCCCTCCTCATCCCGTCGCCAGATCCCTCCAACCTCCTGTCGTGGCCTCCTCTCGCCCCTCTGAAGCCTTCTACGCGCCTCAACCTCCTTCGTCGGGTGCCATGGCCGCCGCCGCTATGCTCCCAGCGGTCCGGCGCCCCTGCTTCTCCTCGTCACCGGCGAGCCGCGCCATCCTCCACGAGCAGCCGAGGCCCGACACTTCTCCGCCGTGTCCTCCCTCTCATCCGTGTTAGCCCCGTCGCCAGGAGCTCAAGCCCCGCCATGGCCATGCCTCCCTGCTGCCGAGGCCCCGCCGCCAAGTCCCGCATGCGTCCTCCTGTCAAGCGCCGGGACGAACAGCAGCAACTCCCTTCTGCGCCCTCCGGTGACCCCACCGTCCAGCCGTCGCGTTGTCATCTCCAGCCACTTGCACCCTCACCTCCTCTGCTCAACGACATGTTGTGCAGCTCGCTATGGACGTCGCTGCGCCTCTGTTCGTTGACGTTTTCACCACGAGCCTCGTGCCCGTTTCCATCGCTGCTCGTGCGCCGCCTTGCCTTGTCTGCTTCCGGCCAGAGGCCCTTTTGGTTTCGCTTTGTTTTGGGTCAGCAAGAGAGGCGCCAAGACCTGTAACCGGGACTGTCATGCATCTTCTTTGAGATTTTTGCCAAGTACCACGACCACGTGTCATGTAAGTCTACCGTCGTCTTCGGAATCGCTAAGAACGACAAGTACCTTGACGCCCGATGCATAGAACAACTAACGTCGCCGACGATTCGGGTAGCAGAAATGCCAAATACCCCTTCGAGTTAATGAGATCGGCAAGTTCGAAGACCCCAAGTACCTCTTCAGAACGACCAAGTACCACTACCGCCGACCCTCGAAGACCCCGTGGATGTCAAGTTCCTCGTTGTGACCCCGAACACCTACGGAGTGTGTACACCCACGAAGCGAGAACGACTACTTCCACTACGAACGTCCCGAGAACGTCTACTTCCTCTACTTTGCACCGAATGAGAACCGCCCCGTTTGCATGCTTCGAAGGTATAACCCCGAGATGAACGCCCGTGAACGAATGCATGTGTTGTATGAGGTGAATGTTTGGATGTTGTATCCTCCCGTGAACGTTAGTTGTTTCCCTTGCTTGGCACCGTCGTTGACCCGTGGGAACCCGGTATCCGGGATCACCCCACCATCCTTGCATGACACGCTCCCGTCGTTTTTTCTTTTGTCCCGAGACCTCAATCGAGTTACCGGAACCGGAATGTTGCCGTGGCACCATTTTCATTGTCGTTGTCATGGCACCCCTTTTGTTTCCACCACGATGACAAATGCTTCATAATATGCTCATGTCAACATTTTCATAAAATTGCATAAACTTGAACATGTCAGCCGCATCATGATAACAACATTTAATATGTTTAAAATTGTTGTTGCATTAAATTACTAATGCACATGAGGATATACCGGAATTGTTGTTTGATGTTTCCGGCCTTATTTAAAATGCCTAGCTGTGTACCCAAAAAAGTGTGATGAACTAACTATGAAAGAAAAAGAATATGGACCCAAAAATAAAGGAGAAGGTTCTCGAAACAAAAGAACTAACCTACATGGGCGAGTCGTTGCGTAGTAAGTGAATGTGTAGTAGCAAGAGAGAATTTCTTCAAAATTTTACTAACTCTCAAATAAAACACATAAGAAAGCAAAGACTCATATCATACAAGACGCTCCAAGCAAAACACATATCATGTGACGAATAGAAATATAGTCTCGAGTAAAATATCGATAGTTGTTGGAAGAAAGCGGGGATGTCACTCAAGGGCATCCCCAAGCTTAGTTGGTTGCTCATTTTTGGATAATAGCTTGGGATGCCAGGGCATCCCCAAGCTTAGGCTCTTCCATCCTTCCTTCATCCATCGCAAGATAACCCAAAACTTGAAAACTCCAATCACACAAAACTCAACAAAACCTTCGTGAGATCCGTTAGTATAAGAATAATAAACCAGTACTATAAGTGATGTATCAAACCAATTCATATTTTGTTTTTGTATTATATCTATTGTATTCCAACTTTTCTATGGCAAAAACGCATCAAAGAAAACCATAGTTCCATCAAAATAAGCACACAACACAAAGAAAACAGAATCTGTCAAAACAGAACAATCTATAGCAATCTGACTATTTCGAATACTTATGTAACTCTAAAAATTCTGAAAAAATAGGAGGACCTGAGAAATTTGTACATTGATCTTTTTCAAGTGGAATGGGTATTTTATCGCTCTCTGATAAAAAATAAAAAATAATTTTATGAGCGTAAAAGTTTCTGTTTTTTCAGCAAGATCAAACAACTATCACCCAAGAAGATCCTAAAGGCTTTACTTGGCACAAACACTAATTAAAACACAAAAAACACAATCATAACAGTAGCATAATTGTGCTAACACACAAGAACAGGAAGCAAAAAGAAAAAATAAATTTTATTCATTGGTTTGCCTCCCAACAAGCGCTATAGTTTTACGCCCTTAGCTAGGCATAAAGCAAGGATCTAAGTTTTGTCATCTTTGTCCAACTCTTCAATCAAATACTTAGAATCCTTGAAGGATTTAGCACAAATATTTTCAGTAACAATACTCCTCAGATTAAATTCAAAGATTTCTTCTTACAAAAAGGATCTCTTATCACTTCAACAAAATCCAGGTGAGCACTTATCATCTTAAGATCTCCATTATTCCTATTACTAGAAGTTGCACCCTTGTTCCTAGATCTCCTACTCTTTACATGAGTTTCCTCAATAATTTTAGTGGTAGTAAAAGTCGTGCTTAGATTACTAAAGATTTCTTCCAATTTATCAATCCGAGACGGACTTTCTTCTATTCTTTCATGGATTAAGGTACCCCTCTCTTTTAACAACTTAAAAATATCTCCCGCTTTTGACCCAAGATTAGTAGCAAAATTATGCATCTTTTTATGTATTATTTCCATATGATCTTCGGTGAGAATTTTATTTTCGATAGCATCTAATCTTTCCATAACGTAGATCCCATCTTTTTATCCTTAGTAGCAACAATACATACGTGTCGGTTCCCTTTCTGTCACTAGGATCAAGCACTGTAAGATCGAACCCACTATCGGGCACCTCTTCCCATTGCAAGATAAATAGACCAAGTTGGCCAAACAAAACCCAAATATCAGAGCAGAAATACGAGGCTATAAGAGATCATGCATCTAAGAGATCAAAGAAACTCAAATAACTTTCATGGATATACAAAGATATGACTCATCATAAACTCAAAGTTCATCAGGTCCCAACAAACAAATAGCGAAAATAGTTACATCATATGGATCTCCAAGAGACCATTGTATTGAGAATCAAGAGAGAGAGAGAGATGAAGCCATCTAGCTACTAACCTATTAACCGAAGGTCCACAAAGAACTACTCACGCATCATCGGAGAGGCACCAATGGAGGTGGTGAACCCCATCCGAGATGGTGTCTAGATTGGATCTAATGGTTCTGGACTCTGCGGCGGCTGGATGAATATTTCGTCGACTCCCCTAGGGTTTTGGGAGTATTTGGGTATTTATAGAGCAAAGAGGCGGTCCGTGGGGCACCGGAGGTGGGCACAACCCACCAGGGCGCGCCTGGCCCAGGCGCGCCCTGGTGGGTTATCCCCTCCTCGGGACTCCCCCCAGGTGCAACCAGTGCCCAACATGTTCCTTCTGGTCAATAAAAAATATTCGTAAAGTTTCGTGGAATTTGGACTCCGTCTGGTATTGATTTTCTGCGATGTAAAAAACACAGAAAAAACAAGAACTGACACTTGGCACTATGTCAATAGGTTAGTACCAAAAAATGATGTAAAATGACTATAAAACGATTATAAAACATCCAAGATTGATAATATAACAGCATGGAACAATAAAAAATTATAGATACGTTGGAGACGTATCATGGCGCCGCCTGAGTGAAAGTTGGGGCGGTGCAAGGTGAGAGGCGCCCCATTCTCATTGCTGTTTGCAATTTATGGTCAACTGCATAAAAGCAATGCTGGCATGCTCTTAGCATATTTTTTAAAAGATCCTCTCAACCTTTATCATAACAAAGATTTATAGCATCAGAGTCAAAGCAGTTAATTTGGTACAAGAAAAAGAGGCGGCAGAAAAATCCTCGCCAAAGCCACAAAGGGAATTAAAATACAGTGCTAGCTACTGGCAAAAGATAAGAGGTAAACTGGTATAGCTACAACAAGCAAAGATCTTCTAGAATGGCCTTTCGTAAGACTACTTGACTACTTGCAGACTTTCAATAAAGAATACTTGACTACTTGTAGACTGGGCTTTTCCTGTCAAATATAGTTATAATGTTGGCCAAGGCAATGAACTACAGAGCTCACTCATCAGGTCCTTGGGTTATCAAAGTCTGCTGCAGTTGGAACTGAACTGTGGTTTAGGAGTCAGATACCTCTGAATAAGGCAGTTGGAACTGAACTGTGGTTTAGGAGTCAGATACCTCTAAATAAGGCTACTACCACGTGTGCCAATAATGACGACCGATGGCTTCAGTCGCTGTGCTTCTCGACAAATAACCTTTCCAGCATCCCCTTCAACCATTCGTGCCCTAGTATGTACCTTGTAAATTTTCCAATAAAAGGCACATGTAACAATTCCTTACGGAAACTATGAAAAGAGAAACATACCATAGGATTTCACATATATGAACACTGCACGGTTTTCACCAAAAAAGGCGCTTGTAGTATTGCATAGCAAAACATGAGGCACACAACTGAATCTTTTCCAAAAACTGCTCAATTGGACAATGAAATTATACAAGCACACAGGGGTAACAGAGCATACCAGTGACTCGCCAACTCATCCATCAATTCCTGGCTTTTGTTGTATACCAGATCATTATGCACACTTGCAGAAACCGAATCACATTCGGCCCCATTTTTAGTTGACCACAAAATTCATAGGGGGCGCATGTATATATTGAGTGGCAATTGATTAAAAAATGTGGACCGATATCGTGCATGTTCAGAATTTCAGATGCTTGGATGATCTCACAGTAATTCTTAATATAACCAAATGCCCCTAGATTATTTGAGACTGAAACTTAACAATATTATACTATCCCGTCCAAGCCTTCTCATCATTCTAGCAACATGAATCCATGTTAACCAGGATACCAGCCAATAACTTCCCTGATTGCAGTTCCCCAAGGTGGGGTCGTGAGGGCATGATTGAGGGAGTCCTGGATTAAGGGGTCCACGGGCGTCCGGACTATGTAACATGGGTCAGGCTAATGGGCTATGAAGATACAAGACAAAAGACCTCTCTCTGTGTCTGGATGGGACTCTCCTTTGCGTGGATGACAAGCTTGGCGTTCAGATATGTAGATTCCTTATTTTGTGAACCGACTCTGTACAACCCTAGGCCCCTCCGATGTCTATATAAACCGGAGGGTTTAGTCCGTAGAGGCAATCATAATCACAATCATACATGCTAGACATCTAGGGTTTAGCCATTACGATCTCGTGGTAGATCAACTCTTGTAATCCTCATATTCATCAATATCAATCAAGCATGACGTAGGGTATTACATCCACCAAGAGGGCCCGAACCTGGGTAAAACATCGTATCCCCTGCCTCCTGTTACCATCGACCCTAGACGCACAGTTTGGGACCCCCTACCCGAAATCCGTCGGTTTTGACACCGACATTGGTGCTTTCATTGAGAGTTCCGCTGCGTTATCACCAGAAGGTTTGATGGCTCTATCAATCATCTACAACAATGCTGCCATGGGGGAGGTTTTCCTCCCCGGCCAGATCTTTGTGTTCGGCGACTTCGCACTGCGGGCCAACTTGCTTGGTCATCTAGAGCAGATCGACAGCTACACCCGAGGTCACCATATTAGTTTTGGAAACTTGGATTATGTCGCGGACATCTGAGGAGACTTGATCTTCCAAGGATCCACGACCCCAGCCTCCGCTCTGGCCTTAGATCCGGAACGCGTCGCCAGGTCCGAAGACGGGATTTGTAAACCCGCCGGACTATCTGTGGCCACTAAGCCCAGTATGCGAGAGCCGGAGGAAGCAGTGTCGCTGGAAACCATCACAAAGTCGGACTCTTCCCCGGACACTGACTCCGAACTCCCAGAGTCAGCATCGTGTGAGCTCAGCTGAGGAATCCCCATCCCACCGTACTCCATGGATTCTCTTCTCCTTGGCCAAACCTCGCCTTTAAGCGAGGCTTTGGACTTGATGCGATCCCTCGTCATTACGATGGAGCAACGTCCGAACTACGCCCAGCCTGGACTAGGGGCTGAGAATGAGGAATTTCACATCCCACCCACCACCCACTTCACCGCTACTGTCGAGGACTTAACTGAAATGCTCGATAACGGCTCCCAAGACATCGACAGTATGGACGACGATGCCGGAGAAGAGTAGGCCCAAAACCCGCCATTTACCGGGCACTGGACGACCACCTCTTCATATGACGTGTACATGGTGGATACACCCAAGGAGGGTGACGACGATAATGAGAAAAATGTTGGGGAACGTAGTAATTTCAAAATTTTCCTACCCACACGCAAGATCATGGTGATGCATAGCAACAAGAGGGGAGAGTGTCGTCCACGTACCCTCATAGACTGTAAGAGGAAGCGTTATGAGAACGCGGTTGATGTAGTCGTACGTCTTCACGATCCGACCGATCCAAGTACCGAACGCACGGCACCTCCGAGTTCAGCACACGTTCATCTTGGTGACGTCCCACGAACTCACGATCCAGTAGAGCTTCGTGGGAGAGTCCTGTCAGCATGACAGCGTGATGATGGTGATGAGGATGCTACCAACGCAGGGCTTTGCGGGAGAGTTCTCTCAGCACAACGGCGTGATGATGGTGATACTGATAAACTTGTGTGTTCATGGGGTGCCCCCTTTCCCCATATATAAAGGAGTGGAGGAGGGGGAGGGCCTTCCCTCTACTATGGCGCGCCCTGGTGAGTCCTACCCCCACCGGGAGTAGGATTCCCCCCTTCCATGTAGTAGGAGTAGGAGAGAGGGAAAGGGAAAAGAGAAGAGAAGGAAGGAGGGGGCGCCGCCCCTCCCCCTAGTCCAATTCGGACTAGGCCTTGGGGGGCGCGCATCCTCCCCTCTCTCTTTCCCATCAAGCCCAATAAGGCCCATATACTCCCTGGCGAATTCCCGTAACTCTCCGGTACTCCGATAAATACCCGAACCACTCAGAAACTTTCCGATGTCCGAATATAGCCTTCCAATATATCGATCTTTACATCTCGAACATTTCAAGACTCCTCGTCATGTCCCTGATCTCATCCGGGACTCCGAACAACCTTCGTGTCACATCCCTAGTTCTGGTATGACCTAGGCTAGCTAGTCATGTGTGCATCATGTTTAAATTTCATTTAACTTTGAAATGGGGATTGTGAAACCCTCAGAAATCATTTCTGGAAATGACCTAGATAAAAATTTCTCCAAAAAGGTCCAAGAAATGTTCATGTTGCTCTCTGAAAATATTGAACAGAGATAAAAATCAAACCAATATCTTTAGGAGCTCATAAGTATTTATTTTGGGCATTTGGAATTAATCCAGTAATTATTTGCGTTGGATAAATATTTTATTATATATAAAATATTGTCCAATAATTCTGAATTTTGGTGAGGGGCTTTGGAGTGGTCCAACTAGTCCCTACTAAAATTTACAGAATAAAATAAAATGATTTAGTATTTTTATTAAATCAAAACAAATGTCAGAAAATAGAAAACAAAAACAAAATAGAAGCAAAAGGGAAGAAAACCCACCTGCACTTACCTCCCTGTGCAGCCTGGCCTGGCCCAGTGGCCAACAGGCCGGCCCAGCCGACTGGCAGTGCCAGTCGTCCCCTTCCTCGCGCCAGGAGGACAGTGGCACACGCCCGGCGCACGCGGCCACGCGTCCGACCACTCCACCTGCCTGCCTGGCCTCTCCCCCGACACCCTGGCCGTCCTGAACGTCGCCACGCGCCGCCCGGGACCTCTCGCACTCTCTCTCGCTCTCCCTCCTCCCCTGGATCTCTCCCTTTCCCCGTGCCCGAAGCGCTGCCGTTGCCACCGGCCACCGTTGTCGTAGCCACCGCCTCCCCCTCGCCCTCTCCCCGTGCTTAGAACCTTCGCCACGTCGCCTGCTACCTCCTCGTCGAGCCACGCACCTCCGGACGGCCTCCATCGTCGCCACCGTCGTCTCCTTCACCGCCGGCCGCCGTGGATCCCCCTCGCCGCCCCGTCGACCACAGCGTGTCCCCGAGCTCGCCGTCAAGCCCATCGAGATCGCCGTGAGCTACTCCTCCTCCTCCCCCTCTCCGTTCTCGCCCTCGCACACCGCAGCCGTATCCCCGCTCGCGCCCGAACACCGGCCGCCGCCGCGAGCTTCGCTCCGGCGAGCTCCGCCGCCCCCGCAGCCTCCCGACTGCTCCACTGGATGCGCGCGAGCACCAGCTCCTCGGGGATGGTCTCCGCGGCCCATTTGGTCGCCGGAGACACGATCCCGAGCCCTCTGCCACGTTCGGCCTCGCTGGCGGCTAAACGCTGGCGGGATTGACCGGGTCAACCCGCGCTAACTAACCCCCCCCCAGTTGACCAGATTTGACTACCCAGGGTCAATGACAGGTGGGGCCCGGCCCTGCTAATGTTTTTGCTAGGATTAGTTTAATATCTAATTAACTCTATTAACTAACCGGTCACTGACGTGTGGACCCCACACGTCAGGTTTGACCTGGTCGGCTCCATTGACCTGCTGACGCAGGCATGACGTCATGCTGACGCAATATCTCATTTTCTGGTTTAAAATTAATCAGGAAATTCCAGAATATATTCAAAACTTCAAAAATTCATAGAAATTCAACCGTAGCTCAGATTGAAATAATTTATATATGAAAAATGATCAAAAAAATTCAATCTATCCATCTGTACCATTTTCATGCATGACAAACCAACCTATACATGCTGTATATATGAAAACACACTTATGGCATATTTAAGAGCTTATTTTGGAGTTGCATTTAAACCCTTGGTTCAAATGGACCTCAACTAAATAAATGCTAGATGCATTAACTCAAACAACATCACATATTCATGCCATGATCATGCATCATATTGTTGCATATACTTGTGTTTGATTTTCGACACCGTTCCTTCTCGATAGGTCCTGCTCCGGAAAGTGTTCGGGAGCACCTATCAGTGGAGCAGTGCCCCCCTATTGATCTACCAGGCAAGCAACCCCCCCCCTTGTTCATTCCGATAAAATCCTACTCTCTCGCTCCTGCTCTCATTTATTGCATTATTGAAAGAACATGCGGTGCCCCATGTTTGGTTTTGGTAATTGATGACAATCTCTATGGACTAATGGTTGCCTTGAGTTATATTTGAAGGTTTTGTCCATAGGCTTTTCTTGGAGTACATGTGTTGGTTTCAAGGAGAGTTTGTGTCGACCAAGGTGTTATTCAAGGAATTATCCAAAGATTGGTCATGTGAGAGTTGAGCTTATTGCAAGCATGTCTTGAAGAAGAAGATTGTGTGATCATTCATGTCTACCTTCAAGACATCATTCAAATGAAGAGAATTGGAAAGGTTCAAGGATGATCAAGACTAAGTCAAGAGTGAATCAAGTTGATCAACTCGCAAAGCGCAGAAGATGTACCGAGAGGGATCAAGTGATCCCATGGTATGGTAAGAATTGTCAATTACGCTTTGTGTACTAACCCATGGTCTTCGTGAGAGTTCTTTGTGGGGTTAGGTTGCGGTGTGCAAGTTCAAGTGGAGCATCACGAAGAGATCAAATGCTTGAAGCTTGCCATCCTTTGTGGTGATAATGGACTTGTGAAGATGTGCGGAAGAGTGGCTCACCCATAGTGGAGTATGGGGGAGCAATCAACTAGTCTTCATCGAGTCAACAAATCAAGAAAGGTGGTCCAACTTGAGGGAGTCAAGATTGTCATCATCTAGCTCAAGTGGACCATGTGCAAGGCAAAGGTTTACCCTTGATAGTTTTTCTATTTTACCGGTCTCATGATGGTAGTTGGGAGACCGGGTTATAGGATCGATTGCCGTACTATCATGGGGGGCTCTCGATGAGTAGCTTGATCGTATCGTTCGTAGAGAGCTCAAACCATTGCATCCTTGCATCATCTTTCTTGGTTTTTGTTTGGTTCTCTTTGTGAGTCTTAGAGCTTATGGTCATCTTGATGACAAGCTCGAGTTCATCGAAAACGGAGTTCACATGCATCTTCTATGATGTTTTTGATGTTGGAGGTTTTGCCGGTTCTTCTCGGTTGGAGGTTTCACTCCTCTATTTGTTGGCATACCTCCCCTGCCTGTTTTGATGCTACTCGTCGTCTTGTTTCCAACAAGCTTGAGTTTGCTCAATTCGGAGCTCATATGCAGAAGTTATGGCAGTTCTGGTTTTCTTGAGAGTGGTTTTTGTCTGGTCCCAGCGGTAGTATCACGTGCCCCAGTGGTAGTACCGCTTGGAGCTCTCAGCCGTTGTACCGCTGCTTCCGGGCGGTGGTACCGCCAACTTGCTCAGCAAAGACTTGGGCGGTTGTTCCGGCCAGGCACCGCCCAAGTACCGGTCAGGCCTCTGTTTTGATGTGGTACTCGGGAAGTGGTGGCCCGGTTGGTCCGGTCGTACCGGTACCACCGGTGTCCGGAGTGGTTCGACCGCTCAGGACTTAGCCGCCCGAGCGCTCAAGGCCATGCGGTTGCACCGGCCCGGTACCGCTCGACTACCGCACTCAGGGGTGACTCCCTTCTGTTCCTATGCGGTGGTTGAGCGGTGGCTGGGCGGTTGGTCCGGTTGTTCTTCTCAACCGGTGCTACCGCCTGATCGCCCGATTGTACCGCCTGGTAGGGTTCTGCACGTATACTGTGAGTCCCAGTTGTACCGGGACCAGGAGCGGTAGTACCGCTCGTGTGCGGGCTGAGCACATAACGGTTGGATTTCCCCCCTCCTATAAAAGGGGGTCTTCTTCCCCATTGAACCTAATCTTTTGGAGCTCGTGTTCTCCCCCATTGTTGACCTTCTTTGAGCTTATTAACTCTAAATCCCTCCATGGATTCTTGCTAGTTTTTGAGGGAAAAGAGAGAGGAGATCTAGATCCACATTTCCACCAATCACTTTCTCCTCTATGTGAGGGGAACCCCTTGGATCTAGATCTTGGAGTTCTTGGTGTTCTCCTTCTTGTTCTTCCTCTCATTTTCCTCCCTAGCATTAGTTGCTCCGGTGGGATTTGAGAGAGAAGGACTTGGGCACTCCGTGTGCCCTTGCCATTGCATTTGGTGCATCGGTTTGAGTTCTCCACGGTGATACGTGGAAGTGAAGTTTGAGAAGCTTATTACTCTTGGGTGTTTGGGCACCCTAGAGCTTGTTCCTCTTGGGTGCCTTGGCGCCCTAGACGGTTGGTGTTGTTCGGAGCTCAATCATTGTGGTGTAAAGCTCCGGGCAAGCATCGGGGTCTCCAATTAGGTTGTGGAGATCGCCCCGAGCAATTTGACGGGTACCGGTGACCGCCCCCAAGGGTTGCCAAAGTGTACGGGTTCGGTGACCGCCCCCAAGGGTTGCCAAAGTGTACGGGTTCGGTGACCGCCCCCAAGGGTTGCCATTTGTACGGGTTCGGTGACCGCCCTCAAGGGTCCCTTAGTGGAATCACGACATCTTGCATTGTGCGAGGGCGTGAGGAGATTACGATGGCCCTAGTGGCTTCTTGGGGAGCATTGTGCCTCCACACCGCTCCAAACGGAGATTAGCATCCGCAAGGGTGTGAACTTCGGGATACATCATCGTCTCCGCGTGCCTCGGTTATCTCTTACCCGAGCTCTTTACTTATGCACTTTACTTTGCGATAGCCATATTGTTTCTTGTCATATATCTTGCTATCTCATAGTTGCATATCTTGCTTAGCATAAGTTGTTGGTGCACATAGGTGAGCCTAGTTATTTTAGGTTTTGTGCTTGACAAATTAACCGCTAGGTTTATTCCGCATTTGTTCAATCCTAAATCGTAATTATTTTAAAACGCCTATTCACCCCCCTCTAGGCGACATTCACGATCTTTCAATTTGGACAACAACGATTCAACTGCTACTTTATGCTACGGTAGTTGAACCCATTCCTCTGCATGACCTGTCATTGCCACAGTAAATAGTTGAAACCCACTAGCATGTGTAGGAGTTGTTTGAGCCATGCTGTGCTTCTACCATGCCATGCCTGCTATTGCTTAGAGTTGTGTCAGGTCTGATTCATCGGGAATGAATTGGAGTGTTATGATATGTTCTGGTGCTGAGAGTTAAGCGTGTGAACACGATTTGGTAAAGGTAGCGGTGAGAGGCCATGTAGGAGTACATGGAGGGTTGTCTCATTGGGACCGTCCTTAAGAACTGAGTTCTGTGCAAGTTGTCCAATGACTAGCTACTACCACACATTGGGCTCCGGGCGCTCCAAGCTCTCTCGGCTTATTAACCGCCTTGATCTCTGTCCAGGAGTTGCAAATAGTTTCTGGTGTTTGTAGGTAGTGCTATTTTTCTACCGAGTGGCACCCGGCAGGGTGGGCTGGGGACAGACTAGGCACAGGTGGCACGGTGTACCAAGTGGCACCCGGATGGTGGGCTTGGGAACCCTGCTCACATCGTTTGGGGCCGTGAGCGACACCCCGGCCGGATCTCCTTGCGGATGGAACCCAAATAGGTGATAAACCTGGATTAGAGTCTTGCGTGGTTAGTTAGGTCGTGGCCGACACCCTCGCCAGGCTTCCGCTTGAAGGTTGCCGAGATACATGACGGGTATATGGTGATAAGTGGTGAGAGCGTGTGTGATGAAGTACACCCCTGCAGGGTTATCATGATCTATTCGAATAGCCGTGTCCTCGGTTATGGACTTCTTGGATGCTTACGTGGTACCTAGACAACTTAAAGTGGATACTCTAAAATTCTCAAGACAAGTGTGAGTGCTATGGATGGCCTTCTCGTAGGAGAGACGGGGATGAATCCATAGTAGTGTATTGATGTGGTGATTAGTGGACTCGTGTGCGCTGCCTCACCTCAAAGAAGTTTCTCATTGTCGTAGAACAGGATAGCCACTGAGTCAAAGCTGGCTTGCTGCAACTAAACCCCACATTACCTTCTTGATACAAATGCATGTATGATAGGATCTAACGTAAGTCTTGCTGAGTACCTTTGTACTCACGTTTGCTTTATTTATGTTTTGTAGATGAGACATCTGTCTCACTAGTAGTACCGCTTGGACTTCGACGAATAGCTTGTTACCTCAGCTATGATCTTGTACCTTAGAGGGACTTGTAGATAGTCAGGCTTCTCGGCCTTTTTCTTTTGTAGTTGTCTGTACTCAGACATGTAATGCTTCCGTTGCTTGTATGCTCTAAATGATGGGTCATGTGACCCCTATTTGTATTTATGCTATGTGGCTCTTCTGAGCCTTTATCTATATGAGTTGCGTTATGTTGTGATGCCATGTTGTACATCACATACTTGCATGTTATGCGTACGTGTGACGTATATTGCTATGTGTGGGATCCGACAATCTAGTTGTTTGTCCTTGGCAGCCTCTCTTATGGGGAAATCTAGTCTAGTGCTTCCTTGAGCCATAGTAGTCCGCTACAGCCCGGTTCACCGGAGTCCTGCTAGCCCAGCACTACTGCTCAGAACACTTGACTGGACGGCATGTGTTCCACTTCGTTCCTATGTCTGTCCCTTCGGGGAAATGTCACGCGGTGACTTCCAGAGTCCTGTTAGCCCAGTGCTACAGCCCGGATTCATACGCTGTTGACCGACATGCTCGATGTGATTCATGTATGCCTGTCTCCATAGGTCTGTGCCGCTTTGGGTTCACGACTAGCCATGTCGGCCCGGGTTCTCTGTCATATGGATGCTAGCGACACTATCATATACATGAGCCAAAAGGCGCAAATGGTTCCGGGCCATGGTAAGGCGACACCCGTGGGGATACCGTGTGTGAGGCCGCAAAGTGATATGAGGTGTTACATGCTAGATCGGTGTGACTTAGAATCGGGGTCCCGACAGCTTTGGTATCAGAGCCTGACTTTCTATAGGATTACCAAGCCAACCTGGTCGAAGTTGAGTCTAGAAATTCTTTAGCTATATAGGGGAATTGATTGTGGAAGGGAACATAAGGCTCTTTTTACTCCTTATGCCTCATGCCTTCTGATCTGAGTCATCCTATCTTTCCTACGGGGTTAAGGAACTAGGCTTTCTCTTCTGTCTATCAGGATCACGTGTTACTACTCCATAGTCTCTTAGGATTGGTTGATCAGAGTCATATCCCAGTTCGAGTACCTCCGGTGTAGTCTGTTTAGTAATATCTCAGAACCTTGGGTGATGATGTTGAGTTTGATGCTACCCCATCATTTGCAGGATGTCTCATTTTGAGCATTTTACTGCCGTTATGATGCCGGAATTTGTCCTAGGAGTTTGAGAGATACTAAATTCTTGTGCTACCTTCTACATCCTATAGTTGATGTTGATTCCATCCTTGTTTTCCTTGGTTTCGTTCTTCAGGATGTTGCCGGTTAACCGAAGTTCTGTTGCTCATAGCCCGAACCACGGAGATGGTAGGGATGAGGATCCTCCCGACCAGTCTTCGTTGGAAGAGTTCATGTTAGAGGTTGAGAGGAACAAGCGTGAGTCTAACCGCTTGCTAGCACGTATTGAGGAGAACACCTCCCATCAGCACAAAGAGTTTGTGTCCATCCATGACTTCATCGGTCTGAAACCACCTACCTTCCATCATTCCATTGAACCACTCGATGCAGATGACTGGCTACGTAGTATCACACACAAGCTGCGTTCAGCGAACGTAGCTGAAAGTAACAAGGTCACCTACGCTGCTTATCATCTAGAAGGTCCTGCTAGTATTGGTGGCAAAACTATGAGGCTATGCTTCCAGCTGGCCAGAAAACCACCTAGAGAGATTTCACTGAGGCTTTTCACGAGCATCACATTCCTCAGGCTCTCATTGATCGCAAGAGAGAAGAGTTTTGTAGTTTCACCCAGAGTAAGATGGCTGTTGATGTTTACAGCAGAGAGTTTGAGAACCTTGCTCACTATGATACAGAAGAGGTGTCCACGGACGCCAAGAAGCAGGCTAGGTTCCGGAAGGGTCTCAACCCCAAGTTGCGTCATGATCTCCACTTGCATCATTGCAATACATTCCAGGCTCTTGTGAACAAGGCCATTAATGCGGAGACAACTCAGCTCACTTACTAGGAGTCTCGTAAGCACACCCATGATTTGGTTTCTTTCTCCGGTTCTAGTTCACAGAAGCGCCGGATTTGGGTTCCGAACTCTGCTCTTCCACCCAGATATTCACCGAGGCCATCTTGTGTGGCACCTCACCCAGTTCAGTTACATGCTCCACCCAGGCCTATTGGTAGACCGCTTGTCAATGCGGGTCCACGTCCTACTTCAGGGACTTGTTTCACATGCGGAGAGCCAGGACACTATGCACGTGACTGCTCTCAAACCAACTATGCTCCACCCCAGCCTGAGAAGTCTATTGGCCGTGGTAAGCCATCACGCAAGATGATTAGTGTCAAGTCAGCTCCCACTGAACGTGGATGTGTGCATCACGTCTCAGCTAAAGACACTCATGATGATCCGGATGTCGTTCTTGGTACACTCCTTGTCAACTGTCATCCAGCTTCGGTTCTGTTTGATACCGGAGCATCTCATTCCTTCATTTCCGAAAGTTATGCCAGCTTGCACAACATATCCTTTTGTGATATGCCCTCTCCACTAGTAATTCAAACTCCTGGATCCAAATGGCAAACTTCTAGTGTAAGCCATGGTAATGAAATCCTTGTTGACAGACTTGTATTCCTTGCGTCACTTATAGCCCTCAAGTCTACGGATATTAACATCATCTTGGGTATGGACTGGATGAAAGCTCATTATGCCAAGATTGATTGTTACACTAGGTCTGTTCAGCTTACACACCCATCTGGCAAGATAGTCACCGTCTCCACTAGGGTTGCAAAGCGTCAGCTCTATTCTCTTAATGCCAACCCTCTTCCTGACCTTGAAGATATCCCGGTAGTCCGTGACTTTCCGGATGTTTTTCCAGAGGAACTGCCAGGTATTCCACCTGACAGAGATGTAGAATTTGTCATAGATCTTATCCCAGGAACCGCTCCAATCTCTAGGAGACCTTACAAGATGGCACCCTTAGAACTAGCTGAGCTTAAGAAACAACTCGATGAATCCTTGCAAAAGGGTTTCATCCGTCCTAGTTCTTCTCCCTGGGCTTGCCCCGTTCTCTTCGTCAAGAAGAAGGATGGTACGGACCGGATGGTTGTAGATTATCGTCCCGTTAATTTGGTCACGATAAAGAACAAGTATCCGCTCCCCAGGATCAACGACCTGTATGATCAGCTCGCTGGATCCTCAGTCTTTTCCAAGATGGATTTGAGGTTAGGCTACCACCAAATCAAGATCAGAAATGGGGACATTCCTAAGACGGCTTTTGTCACTCGTTATGGTCAGTACGAGTACACCGTCATGTCCTTTGGTCTAACCAACGCTCCAGCTACTTTCTCTCGCTTGATGAACTCGATCTTCATGGAGTACTTAGATAAGTTCGTCGTGGTTTACCTCGATGATATCCTTATTTACTCGAAGAACGAGGAAGAGCATGCCGAACATCTTAGACTTGTGCTAGGAAAACTCAGAGAGCACCGCCTTTATGCCAAGTTCTCCAAGTGCGAATTTTGGTTGCCAGAAGTGACCTATCTCGGCCACGTAATCTCTGGTAAGGGCATTGCTGTCAATCCCGAAAGAGTTCAGGCCGTTCTTGATTGGACTCCGCCTGAAACAGTTAAGCAAGTTAGGAGTTTCCTTGGTCTAGCCAGTTATTGTCGCCGATTCGTTGAGAACTTCTCCAAAGTGGCCAAACCTCTCACGGAACTTCTCAAGAAAGATAAAAAGTTTGAGTGGTCCCCACAGTATGAGCACAGTTTTCAGGAACTGAAAAGACGCTTGACTTCTGCTCCCATACTTGTGCCACCGGATTTCACTAAGGACTTTGTTATCTATTGTGATGCCTCACGACAGGGACTAGGTTGCATTCTTATGCAAGATCGCCATGTGATTGCCTATGCATCTCGACAGTTGCATCCACATGAGGAGAATTATCCTACACATGATCTAGAGCTTGCAGCCGTAGTCTATGCACTTAAGACCTGGCGACATTACCTTCTTGGTAAACGTTGCGAGATTTACACTGATCACCAGAGTCTCAAATATATCTTCACCCAACCAGATTTGAACCTTAGGCAAAGACGTTGGCTGGAGTTGATCTCAGATTACGACTTAGGGATTACCTACACCCCAGGCAAGGGGAATGTCATGGCTGATGCGCTAAGTCGTAAGTCCTATTGCAACAATCTCATGTTGCGGTAGGGCCAACCACTTCTCCATGAGGAATTATGTAAGCTTAACCTCCACCTTGCTCCTCATGGATTCCTTTCTACCTTGGTGGCGAAACCTACTCTTGTGGATCAAATCATCTCTGCTCAGAAGCAGGATACAGGAATTTCCCGGATCAAGAGAAACATTAACAAAGGAGTTGGTGGTAGTTTCTCTATAGATGATCGTGGTGTTGTTTTCTTTGAGAGTCGCTTGGTGGTTCCCAAGAATCAACATCTTCGACAATTAATCCTTAAGGAGGTGCATGAATCTCCTCTCACGATTCATCCCGGTAGTACTAAGATGTATCAGGACCTATGCCAGAGGTTCTGGTGGACTAGGATGAAGAGAGAAATTGCTCAATTTATTGCTAACTGTGATGTTTGTCGTCGCGTGAAGGCAGAGCATCAGAGACCTGCTGGCACCCTTCAACCTTTAGCTATTCCTGAGTGGAAATGGGATAAAGTTGGTATGGACTTCATCACCGGCTTTCCCAGGACCAAGAGAGGGAATAATGCTATCTTCGTAGTCATTGATCGTCTTTCCAAAGTGGCTCACTTCCTACCTGTTCGAGAGAGTATCACTGCTAGTCAGCTCGCTGACTTATATATTTCTCGAATAGTGTCACTTCATGGTGTTCCACTAGAGATCAATTCAGACCATGGTAGTCTTTTCACTTCTCATTTCTGGGAGAGCTTCCAAACTGCCATGGGCACCCATCTTTCCTTCAGTACCGCTTTCCACCCTCAATCAAGTGGTCAGGTGGAAAGGGTCAACCAGATTCTTGAAGACATGCTTAGAGCTTGTGTTATCTCATTCGGTATGGATTGGGAGAAGTGTCTTCCCTTCGCCGAGTTTGCTTATAACAACAGCTACCAATCCAGCCTCAAGAAAGCTCCTTTTGAGGTTCTGTATGGACGAAGATGTCGAACACCTTTGAACTGGTCAGAAACCGGTGAAAGACAATTCTTTGGCCCGGATATGATCCAGGAGGCAGAAGAACAAGTTCGCATCATTCGTGAGAATTTGAAAACAACCCAATCTCGTCAAAAGGGCCAGTATGACCGTAGTCATAAGGAAGTGGCTTATGAAATTGGCGACAAAGCTTACCTTCGGGTTACCCCTTTGAAGGGTACCCATCGATTCAGTATCAAGGGCAAGTTGGCTCCTCGTTACATTGGTCCCTTTCTCATTCTCGCTAAATGAGGAGAGGTTGCCTACCAGTTGGAACTACCACCACATCTTTCTCGAGTTCATGATGTCTTCCACGTCTCTCAACTCAGGCGTTGCTTCTCGGATCCCATCCGCGGAGTGGACCACGAAATGCTTGATCTCCAAGATAACCTCACATATCGAGAGTACCCTGTTCGCATCCTTGAACAAGCAGAGCGTGTCACTCGACGTCATAACATCAAGTTTCTCAAGGTTCAGTGGTCTCATCATTCCGAGAGAGAAGCTACTTGGGAGCGTGAAGATCGTCTTCGACTTGAGTACCCCGCTTTCTTCCCGCCGACTCCTGAATCTCGGGACGAGATTTCTTCGAGTGGGGGCGAGTTGTCACATCCCTAGTTCTGGTATGACCTAGGCTAGCTAGTCATGTGTGCATCATGTTTAAATTTCATTTAACTTTGAAATGGGGATTGTGAAACCCTCAGAAATCATTTCTGGAAATGACCCAGATAAAAATTTCTCCAAAAAGGTCCAAGAAAATGTTCATGTTGCTCTCTGAAAATATTGGACAGAGATAAAAATCAAACCAATATCTTTAGGAGCTCATAAGTATTTATTTTGGGCATTTGGAATTAATCCAGTAATTATTTGCGTTGGATAAATATTTTATTATATATAAAATATTGTCCAATAATTCTGAATTTTGGTGAGGGGCTTTGGAGTGGTCCAACTAGTCCCTACTAAAATTTACAGAATAAAATAAAATGATTTAGTATTTTTATTAAATCAAAACAAATGTTAGAAAATAGAAAACAAAAACAAAATAGAAGAAAAAGGGAAGAAAACCCACCTGCACTTACCTCCCTGTGCAGCCTGGCCTGGCCCAATGGCCAACAGGCCGGCCCAGCCGACTAGCAGTGCCAGTCGTCCCCTTCCTCGCGCTAGGAGGACAGTGGCACACGCCCGGCGCGCGCGGCCACGCGTCCGGCCACGCCACCCGCCTGCCTGGCCTCTCCCCCGACACCCTGGCCGTCCTGAATGTCGCCACGCGCCGCCCAGGACCTCTCGCACTCTCTCTCGCTCTCCCTCCTCCCCTGGATCTCTCCCTCTCCCCGCGCCCGAAGCGCTGCCGTCGCCACCGGCCACCGTTGCCGTAGCCACCGCCCCCAAGGGTTGCCATTTGTATGGGTTCGGGACCGCCCTCAAGGGTCCCTTAGTGGAATCACGACATCTTGCATTGTGCGAGGGCGTGAGGAGATTACGATGGCCCTAGTGGCTTCT
The DNA here is from genome assembly GCF_018294505.1 of Triticum aestivum. NCBI lineage: Eukaryota > Viridiplantae > Streptophyta > Magnoliopsida > Poales > Poaceae > Triticum > Triticum aestivum. The sequence continues at coordinate 450,660,645 of NC_057806.1, forward strand.
TGGGGAGCATTGTGCCTCCACACCGCTCCAAACGGAGATTAGCATCCGCAAGGGTGTGAACTTCCGGATACATCATCGTCTCCGCGTGCCTCGGTTATCTCTTACCCGAGCTCTTTACTTATGCACTTTACTTTGCGATAGCCATATTGTTTCTTGTCATATATCTTGCTATCTCATAGTTGCTTATCTTGCTTAGCATAAGTTGTTGGTGCACATAGGTGAGCCTGGTTGTTTTAGGTTTTGTGCTTGACAAATTAACCGCTAGGTTTATTCCACATTTGTTCAAGCCTAACTCGTAATTATTTTAAAACGCCTATTCACCCCCCCTCTAGGCGACATCCACGATCTTTCAATTAGGACAACAACGATTCAACTGCTACTTTATGCTACGGTAGTTAAACCCATTCCTCTGCATGACCTATCATTGCCACAGTAAATAGTTGAAACCCGCTAGCATGTGTAGGAGTTGTTTGAGCCATGCTGTGCTTCTACCATGCCATGCCTGCTATTGCTTAGAGTTGTGTCAGGTCTGATTCATCGGGAATGAATTGGAGTGTTATGATATGTTCTGGTGCTGAGAGTTAAGCGTGTGAACACGATTTGGTAAAGGTAGCGGTGAGAGGCCATGTAGGAGTACATGGTGGGTTGTCTCATTGGGACCGTCCTTAAGAACTGAGTTCTGTGCAAGTTGTCCAATGACTAGCTACTACCACACATTGGGCTCCGGGCGCTCCAAGCTCTCTCGGCTTATTAACCACCTTGATCTTTGTCCAGGAGTTGCAAATAGTTTCTGGTGTTTGTAGGTAGTGCTATTTTTCTACCGAGTGGCACCCGGCAGGGTGGGCTGGGGACAGACTAGGCACAGGTGGCACGGTGTACCAAGTGGCACCCGGATGGTGGACTTGGGAACCCTGCTCACATCGTTTGGGGCCGTGAGCGACACCCCGGCCGGATCTCCTTGCGGATAGAACCCAAATAGGTGATAAACCTGGATTAGAGTCTTGCGTGGTTAGTTAGGTCGTGGCCGACACCCTCGCCAGGCTTCCGCTTGAAGGTTGCCGAGATACATGACGGGTATATGGTGATAAGTGGTGAGAGCGTGTGTGATGAAGTACACCCCTGCAGGGTTATCATGATCTATTAGAATAGCCGTGTCCTCGGTTATGGACTTCTTGGATGCTTACGTGGTACCTAGACAACTTAAAGTGGATACTCTAAAATGCTCAAGACAAGTGTGAGTGCTATGGATGGCCTTCTTGTAGGAGAGACGGGGATGAATCCATAGTAGTGTATTGATGTGGTGATTAGTGGACTCGTGTGCGCTGCCTCACCTCAAAGAAGTTTCTCATTGTCGTAGAACAGGATAGCCACTGAGTCAAAGCTGGCTTGCTGCAACTAAACCCCACATTACCTTCTTGATACAAATGCATGTATGATAGGATCTAACGTAAGTCTTGCTGAGTACCTTTGTACTCATGTTTGCTTTATTTATGTTTTGCAAATGAGACATCTGTCTCACTAGTAGTACCGCTTGGACTTTGACGAATAGCTTGTTACCTCAGCTACGATCTTGTACCTTAGAGGGACTTGTAGATAGTCAGGCTTCTCGGCCTTTTTCTTTTGTAGTTGTCTGTACTCAGACATGTAATGCTTCTGTTGCTTGTATGCTCTAAATGATGGGTCATGTGACCCCTATTTGTATTTATGCTATGTGGCTCTTCTGAGCCTTTATCTATATGAGTTGCGTTATGTTGTGATGCCATGTTGTACATCACATACTTCCATGTTATGCGTACGTGTGACGTGTATTGCTATGTGTGGGATCCGACAATCTAGTTGTTTGTCCTTGGCAACCTCTCTTATGGGGAAATGTAGTCTAGTGCTTCCTTGAGCCATAGTAGTCCGCTACAGCCCGGTTCACCGGAGTCCTGCTAGCCCAGCACTACTGCTCAGAACACTTGACTGGACGGCATGTGTTCCACTTCGTTCCTATGTCTGTCCCTTCGGGGAAATGTCACGCGGTGACTTCCAGAGTCCTGTTAGCCCAGTGCTATAGCCCGGATTCATACGCTGTTGACCGACATGCTCGATGTGATTCACGTATGCCTGTCTCCATAGGTCTGTGCCGCTTTGGGTTCACGACTAGCCATGTCGGCCCGGGTTCTCTGTCATATGGATGCTAGCGACACTATCATATACGTGAGCCAAAAGGCGCAAACGGTTCTGGGCCATGGTAAGGCGACACCCGTGGGGATACCGTGCATGAGGCCGCAAAGTGATATGAGGTGTTACATGCTAGATCGGTGTGACTTAGAATCAGGGTCCCGACACTTCGATACATCAAAACACATAAACTCATAATACCGATCGTCACCGAACGTTAAGCATGCGGACCATACGGGTTCGAGAACTAGACATGACCGAGACTCATCTCCGGTCAATAACCAATAGCGGAACTTGGATGCTCATATTGGTTCCTACATATTCTACGAAGATTGACGGTGTCCTGGACTAGGGGGTACTCACCACATCATCTCCCGATCTGTTAGATTGGGCCGAGGACCCCCATGACCGTATACTCATGGGCCAGTTCGGATAGCTACCGCGTACAAGGAAGATTCCACAAGACTTGGCGATCAAGACAAGGACTCCTCCCCACCGGCGTATTCAGCTAGGACTCTTGTTATCCTAGGCCTCTGGTCCATTATATAAACCGAGGCCAGGCTAGTCGATAGATATACAACAATCATACCATAGGCTAGCTTCTAGGGTTTAGCCTATCTGATCTCGTGGTAGATCTACTCTTGTACTACCCATATCATCAATATCAATCAAGCAGGACATAGGGTTTTACCTCCATCAAGAGGGCCCGAACCTGGGTAAACATCGTGTCCCCTACCTCCTGTTACCATCGACCCTAGACGCATTGTAGGATCTAGAAGTAGATGTGTCTAGAGGGGGGGGGGTGATTAGACACTTAGTGCTAAAGTTGCAATTTTTAGGCCTTTTTGGTTTGAGTGGAGTTTTAGGCACAATTTCAACATACACAATACATATCAAGCAAGCATGCAAAGAGTATATGAGCAGCGGAATGTAAAGCATGCAACTTGCAAGAATGTCAGGGGAAGGGTTTGGAGAATTCAAACGCAATTGGAGACACAGATGTTTTTCCCGTGGTTCGGATAGGTGGTGCTATCCTACATCCATGTTGATGGAGACTTCAACCCACGAAGGGTAACGGTTGCGCGAGTCCACGGAGGGCTCCACCCACGAAGGGTAATGGTTGCGCGAGTCCACGGAGGGCTCCACCCACGAAGGGTCCACGAAGAAGCAACCACCCACGAAGGGTCCATGAAGAAGCAACCTTGTCTATCCCACCATGGCCATCGCCCACGAAGGACTTGCCTCACTAGCGGTAGATCTTCACGAAGTAGGCGATCTCCTTGCCCTTACAAACTCCTTGGTTCAACTCCACAATCTTGTCGGAGGCTCCCAAGTAACACCTAGCCAATCTAGGAGACACCACTCTCCAAGAAGTAACAAATGGTGTGTAGGTAATGAACTCCTTGCTCTTGTGCTTCAAATGATAGTCTCCCCAACACTCAACTCTCTCTCATAGGATTTGGATCTGGTGGAAAGAAGGTTTGAGTGGAAAGCAACTTGGGGAAAGCTAGAGATCAAGATTCATATGGTAGGAATGGAATATCTTGGCCTCAACACGTGAATAGGTAGTTCTCTCTCAGAAATAGGATGCTGGAAGTGTAGGCTTAGTCTGATGGCTCTCTCTATGAATGAAGAGGAGGTGGAGGGGTATATATAGCCTCCACACAAAATCCAACCATTACACACGATTTACCAATCTCGGTGGGACCGAATCAACAAACTCGGTCAGACCGAAATAGGAAACCTAGTGACCATTAGAGATTTTTGATGGGACCGACTGGATCAACTTGGTGGGACCGATGTGCTAGGGTTAGGGTAAATCCAAAACTCGGTTTGACCGATTACTCAAACTCGGTGGGACCGATTTGGGTAATAAGTGAAACAGAGAGTTGGCCAAGCAAACTTGGTGGGGCCGATTGCATATCTCGGTGGGACCGAAAATATTGCAATAGGTAACAGAGAGTTTGCAAGCCCATCTCGGTGAGACCGAGATCCCATCGGTGAGATCGAACTGATTAGGGTTTCTGGCAGTGGCTATGACAGGTGAAACTCTGTGGCGTCGGATAGGAATAATCGGTAGGTCCGAGTTTGGCTTTGGGTTTAGGTCATATGTGGAAGTGGGAAAGTAGCTGAGGATTTTGGAGCATATCATTAAGCACATGAAGCAAGAGGCTCATTAAGCAACACCTCATCCCTTCTTGATAGTATTGGCTTTTCCTATGGACTCAATGTGATCTTGGATCACTAAAATGTAAAATGAAGAGTCTTGAGCTCGAAGCTTTAGCCAATCCTTTGTCCTTAGCATCTTGAAGGAGTTCCCACAACCTTTAGTCCATGCCACTCCATTGTTGAACTTATCTGAAACATGCTAGATAGAAATGTTAGTCCAACAAGAGATATGTTGTCATCAATTATCAAAACCACCTAGGGAGCACTTGTGCTTTCACGCATAATTCGGGACCCCCTACCTGAGATCCGCCGGTTTTGACACCGACATTGGTGCTTTCATTGAGAGTTCCGCTGTGTGATCGGTAAAAGGACCGATGGCTCGTCTACAGGTCAACTGCGATGCCGACATCTTCGTCGCCGGCTCGGCTGGTCACCTTGGCTCGACCGAGGACCGTGCTCCATCTCTGACCATCATGATCGAATGAGGGCCTTATTCAACATCAACTCCGATCTCTATCAAGATCATGGAGGAAACATCCATGGAGTTCGGGGGCTCAACGTCAACATTGCCCTCGGGCGACCGTGCTGTTTTTCTAGACAGCAAACTTGTGTCCGCCGCCACCGCCTCCTTAAGTGTCTTTTTAACGATTGCTTTGGTGGAATTGTGCGGAATTGAGTCTACAACAACCCTGAAAAATTTCGTCGAGTTCCGATGGAGGAATCTCTGGCAATCCATGATATATCAAAGCCCTGTCAAATCTGGACGGGAATCTGGACGAGTTTAGGGCGTGGTGTGCAGCTTCTAGATCGGACGTCCTTTGGAAAATCCAACCATTGATCGGCTTCGGAATTCCTATATCTACTACCTCTCAAAGTTTCAGCTCGATCCGACCGTCCAAACTCCGGGAACCTTCCGATTAGTGCATCACTTTTCGGATCTGTTTTCTGCGCGAAAACGAATCCGACCCGAGTTCGTCTTTTTATGAACGGGATTTCGGACATCCCTTTTGAAGGAAGTTTTGTATGGGGTATTGTGTTTTGTTCCCGAACACATCCCACCAACTTTAAGATCTTTTGAACATGATCTTCAACATCATGCTGGTGTCAAACTAGTCCGGCAATATTGCCCCAAGGCTGCCGACCTGTGCTAGACACGTCGTCACTTTGTTGAGCCGAGCTCAACTTCTTCGGATCATCATCTCGGCAAGCCAAACAAGAGTCCGGCATCGCGAAGGATAAATCATCACCAACATCGCCGCCGCATGGATTACACGGAGCGGGCATACCGGCATCACCGCACGGTCACTTCATCAAGCCGGCATCGACCACGTCATGACCTGCATCGGCAGGGCCGCACTATTTCTTCTTCAAGATGGTGTCCATCACGTCGACCTACTTCGACTCATTGGCTGACATCGAGGCTTCGACATCTCGACTGGACCGGGGCTTCGCCATCTCTTGATCAACCTACTCCGGAGACTTCGGCGTCACTAGCCGACCAACTCCGTCATGATAGCTGGACCGAGGGCTTTGCCTCGGCGAGCCAACCTTGGTCAGCATCGCCATACCGTCGCTTTATCGCCCATCAGGCAATGGGTGTGCGGATCGAGTCCCAATTTTGGGAATCACCTTTCTTCGGATTGCTACAACAAATAAACCAGGTGCTATTAATCCTAGTATTTTTTTGCTTGTTTGGGTTTATTTTTCCCAAAGAATTATTACTCTGGCTTGTCCATCATCTGTACACAGGTCTATCAAATGATGGCCGCATTAACGACAGTCGTGTGGTGGTTCGGTCAATTTCCGTACATAGTCCGGCGAACGCCGCATCCGGAACTCGGACCGACCTGTGAATTCAGGCTTTGCCACGCCTTTACCGCATCACGCCGACGCCTTGCATCGACATTGACTTCAGCGCCATGCCATATTTCTTTTATTACTCACTTTGCATAAATTATTTATTATGTAACGATTTTTTAATTATCATTATTACTATTATCTCCGGTTTACACTATTTTTTGTGCACAGGAAAATGATCCGGGGACTTCGGCGTCACTCTGCCGGTCTGCATTGACCGTGCTACGTCACCACTTCGGCGTGTCGAGCTCTCCGCTCCGCCACCTCGGGATCGGCTTGGGAGATGGAACCTTGTCCCGCATCAAGCTCGGACCACGTCATCAATACCGAACACATTAACCAGCTAAGTCGCTTTCATGCTCAAAGCTTTAATTTCTAACTTGTGTTCGGTTCGACCAAGCATTATACTTTTTTGGAAAAAAGTTGCTTGTAAAAATTTCCTTGTCCAAACTTTGTTTGTGACGCATATATTCAAATACCCAATTCATTTGGGGGCTTCCTTCATGAAGCTTTTCCTCTTGCATATGATTATACTTGTACGGCTTCGTTCCTTGTTCGTGTATTACGCCACAATATGCACCATATTGACTTAAGCGATTTGCAAGCTGGGTTGCCTCACTCCTGTGTTTACCCCTACGTTCCCGATTGTTCGGCTAGGGAGTAAAGGGAGCACCTCTGCGATTGTCATGATCGGGTCATCCGAGCCAAACCTCAGACTGGGTGAAGCTGAAAGCTAGCGCTCTTATAGTTTTCAATGATGGTTGACACACAACGGAACTCATGAGTACAAAAAATCTATTGCACAAGTCTCATAATAACAATGAGCACCGAAGAAAGGTATGGTGGGGGTACTATTTTCTTCAAAGATGCTTCTTACACTTCGCAGTAATATAGCATAAGTTCCCCGAGCGCGCTTTGTCTGTTACAGCCTTATGGCCTGATTGCCTGGTTATTGGAAACACCATCGATATTCTCGACAGATGGAGTACATAACACTTTTCGGTCCTTCACCGAAGAGGGAGAAGCCGACGGTCGGTTAAGACGCGTTTAAAGTTCGGTTGAACATAGATATGATATAAGTACTTCGGTACATGCAATCATTCTTTTACCCAAGTCACTTGGCGGCTCTTAAATTTATATGAGCCGTTTTATGATAAGTGTTCTTCTTCTTAGTCGTTGCAAAGTTTTATTATTATTATTATTATTATTATTATTATTATTATTATTATTTATCATTCCTTTTTTCGACACAAGTATGTGGTCACTAGCTGAGGAGCCTAATTTCTCCCTCGAAACCGCTAGAGTTTAGTTTGCTAAACTGGCCTAATGAGAAGTACTCCGCCTTCAGGATAGGAGGTTGAAGCCGTAGGCTGACCCGCTTGAAGTCTTGAGATAGGATGTGTCATGTTAAAGCACGACAGAAGCACTTTTTTTAAGTCCAATTTTCGGATTGGCACCGAACACTTGATCTAGTTCGGACATTAAACTTTTGAATAAGTTTTTTGGCTTTTCAATCCTATGGCACTTTTAAACTATTTGTGCTTTTCCAGCATTAGTCTCGCAGTGCAATGCCGGACACCTTTAGGGATTCGACAAAAACATTCTCGGATATTGCTATATATGCATCGGTTTCGAATTGTGTCTTCGGTCAATAGTTGGGTTGCCCGGCTCCTGTGCTTTCCTCCTATGTTACGCTTTGTTCGGCTAGGTGTGTAAAGGGAGAACCACTGCGATTGTGCTTCCAGCTCGCATGGTCAAGCACCTCAGTGCAGAAAGCCGAAAACTGACTGTCACAATAGGCGTAAACTGGTCATCTATCCGATGACTATGTTAAATGACGGGCCGTTCATAACATTGGCTGAAGTGTTTACGGCTTGACCTCGACTGTTGCCGAACACTACCGGGGGCTATTAACTGGCCTCCCAAACTAAATCCTCGATATTTTGCTCTCACATTGGAGCTGAGGTTTCATGATCATGCTTAGCATGACAACCCAAAGAAAGGAACCGATAGCGGGACTATTTTCTTTGGAAGACATTTCTTTTGTTAAACAGTAATATAACATATCTCTCTGCGTACCTTTTTTTATAAAACCATATGGCCAGATTGCCTTGTTTGTTGTAAATCTTTGCCCTCATAAAGGCTTTATAAAGTAGGACAAACACTCCTCGGCTATTGGCCGAGGAGGTGGAAGCCGATGGTCGGTCAACAAAGTTTTGTACAATGCGGATTCGAGCATTAATGACGTAAAGTACTTGGATACATAGAGTCATTACACATAATTTGTGATTTTACTATGGATATCAATCCTTAATTCGGCCACCCGTGCCAGCATTAAGGCTCGGGGGCTACTGGGCTTCGGGCTTATTATTTACAAATATTAAAAGGGCACATCGATCCCCTGATCTGGTGTTGCCACCCGACCAGTGTCTCGGGGGCTACTGCATTGCCTGTCCAATGCAGAAAATTTTAAGTGTAATACAGTTTCCGAGGAGATTTTGATCCTCAGGTTGGTCGGCCGCACCCAACCTGAGTCTCGAGGACTGAGCACGCCGCTTTTTGTGTCCCGAAGTATTCTGCTGAGCTAGGACTTGATCCTCAGACCGATTTTGCAAATCAACCTGAGTCTCAGCGGCTACTGGGATCTGCGGTCATATGTCATCCTTCATGTGCATCTCGGGTTTTAGACCGATACCCACCTTGAGGGCTACTGGCTATATATCTCGGCAGAGAATAAATTGCACCAATAAAAAATATTGACAAAAATCGGCCCACATTCTGGGTGGTGCACCACCTCGGAAGCAGTCCGGCGTAAAGCTCGGCTGCTAGTGGCTGGCTCCATAGAGGGCATTTCTGGCATTAAGCTCGGCTAAACTCCTTCAAACTTCTTTGAACCAAGGTGATTTACGACACCTCGGATACAGTCTGGCATTGAAGCTCGGATACATAGTCCGGCTTTGGAGCTCGGATACAGTCCGGCGTTGGAGCTCGGATACATAGTCCGGCGTTGTAGCTCGGATACAGTCCGGTGTTGGAGCTCGGATACATAGTCCGGCATTGTAGCTCGGATACATTCTGGCGTTAGAGCTGGGAAGCGGTCCGGCGTTGGTGCTCGGCTGCAAAAGATACCTCGAATGCAGTCCGGCGTTGGAGCTCGGACGCAAGAGGACGCTGCCGCCCGGGAACAATTTCAAACCCGAGGTGTGGCATAAAAATAACAAGGCATTGATAAAGGCCGGAAACTTAAAGGGGCTCCTCGGATACCTGACGTGTAAACTCGTCGAATGCATTTCGGCGATCCTCAAGATCGAAGATGAGAAGATTTGTTGAACCAGTTTTCAAGACCGACGACCGAAGATGAAGAACTGTTCGAAAGAATCGAGGAGCGTCCCTAACTTGAAGACCGGTTCAGGGGGCTACTGACGGTGTCCTGGACTAGGGGGTACTCACCATGTCATCTCCCATGGCCGTATACTCATGGGCCAGTTTGGACAGCTACCGCATACAAGGAAGATTCCACAAGACTTGGCGATCAAGACAAGGACTCCTCCCCACCGGCGTATTCGGCTAGGACTCTTGTTATCCTAGGCCTCTGGTGCATTATATAAACCGAGGCCAGGCTAGTCGATAGATATACAACAATCATACCATAGGCTAGCTTCTAGGGTTTAGCCTCTCTGATCTCATGGTAGATCTACTCTTGTACTACCCATATCATCAATATCAATCAAGAATGACGTAGGGTTTTACCTCCATCAAGAGGGCCCGAACCTGGGTAAACATCGTGTCCCCTGCCTCCTGTTACCATCGACCCTAGACGCACAGTTCGGGACCCCCTACTCGAGATCCGCCGGTTTTGACACCGACAAAGATCTTTATCGGTCAAACCGCATAACAACATACGTTGTTCCCTTTGTCATCGATATGTTACTTGCCCGAGATTCGATCGTCGGTATCTCAATACCTAGTTCAATCTTGTTACCGGCAAGTCTCTTTACTCGTTCCATAATGCTACATCCCATAACTAACTCATTAGCTACATTGCTTGCAAGGCTTATTGTGATGTGCATTACCGAGAGGGCCCAGAGATACCTCTCCGATACACGGAGTGACAAATCCTATTCTCGATCTATGCCAACTCAACAAACACCATCGGAGACACCTGTAGAGCATCTTTATAATCACCCAGTTACGTTGTGACGTTTGATAGCACACAAGGTGTTCCTCCGGTATTCGGGGGTTGCATAATCTCATAGTCAGAGGAACATGTATAAGTCATGAAGAAAGCAGTAGCAATAAAACCAAACGATCATTATGCTAAGCTAACGGATGGGTCTTGTCCATCACATCATTCTCTAATGATGTGATCCCGTTCATCAAATGGCAACACATGTCCATGGCTAGGAAACTTAACCATCTTTGATTAACGAGCTAGTCAAGTAGAGGCATACTAGGGACATTATGTTTGTCCATGTATTCACACATGTACTAAGTTTCCGGTTAATACAATTCTAGCATGAATAATAAACATTTATCATGATATAAGGAAATAAACAATAACTTTATTATTGTCTCTAGGTCATATTTCCTTCAAAAAATCTAGTAGAGGATAAACCTCCCGAGATACAACCAAAATGCCGCCGCCGCCGGTCTAAATCATGCCGTGGAAAAGACAACAATACCGGCATCGGAGGCAACAACACTTCGGACGATGCCGAAGACAAAGAAGAACCCGTCGAGCCGACCTCCGAACAGGACAACCGGGAAGATGGGCAAGTTAGCCCTAATGAACAGGCTGAAAACGAAGACTCGGAGGACAGCAATTATCTTCCTCTCCCCGAGGATGAGGTGAGCCTCGGCGACGAGGATTTTATCGTGCCTGAGGAACCTCTCGAGCAGGAGCGCTTTAAGCACCGGCTAATTGCCACTACAAGGAGCCTGAAAAAGAAGCAGCAGCAGCTTCAAGCTGATCAAGATCTGCTCAATGATAGGTGGACTAATGTCCTGACAGCCGAGGAATACCACCTCGAGCGCCCAATCAAAATTTACCCGAAGCGTAAACTGCTATCCCAATTTGACGGCGAGGCCTTCGAGCCCGCGCCATCAGCATGCAATGCGGCTGACCGACCACCTCATGGCCGGGACAAAATGGCAACTAAAGCCGAACACCAGCCCATACTACCTCACCGTAAAAGTAGAGACATAACAGCCCGGGGATATAAATATGACCTGCAGCAAGACCTAGACAATAGAGCAGGCCAGACCAGATCGATCTACAGATCATGGGGGCGTGCACCAACGCGCGACGACGACTATCTTGCCGGACGTGACAAGCATAATCACGCCCGGGCCAAAAACTGCAGACGGACTCCATCCGAGCTGCGTCGCGACTTGGCCTGATATAGAGGCGCCGCACACCCCCTTTGCTTCACTGATGAAGTAATGGAGCATGAATTCCCAAAAGGGTTCAAACCTATGAATATCGAATCACGTGATGGAACAATAGATCCCGCGATATGGATTGATGATTTTCTTCTCCATATTCAAATGGCCCGCAGTGATGATCTTCATGCCATCAAATACCTCCCACTAAAATTAAAGGGACCAGCCCGGCACTGGCTAAACAGCCTCGCAGAAAACTCTATTGGGAACCGGGAAGACCTGGAAGACGCCTTTCACAACAACTTCCAAGGTACATATGTCCGGCCTCCGGATGCCGACGACCTTAGTCACATCATCCAGCAGCCTGGAGAGTCCGCCAGGAAGTTCTAGACTAGGTTCTTAATAGCTCTAGACTAGGTTCTTAATTAAAATGAACCAAATCGTCGACTGTCCGAACGCTGAAGCCCTAGCGGCTTTTAAACATAGTGTCTGAGACGAATGGCTGGCCCGTCACCTCGGCCAAGAAAAACCTAAGTCTATGGCAACTCTTACCGCACTGATGACCCGCTTCTGCGCGGGAGAAGACAGCTAGTTGGCTCGCCAAAACAATAACACCACCGATCCTAGCACCTCTGAGGTCAGGGATGGCATTGGCAAGCCTCGACGCAATAAAAACAAGCGTCGAAACAATAATGTAAGAACCCAAGACACGGCGGTCAACGCCGGATTCAGTGGTTCCAAATCCGGTCAACATAAGAAGCCATTCAAGGAAAACAAAGATGGCTAATCCATTTTAGACAGGATACTGGATCGTCCCTGTCAAATTCCTGGCAGCCCTAACAAACCCGCCAACCATACCAATAGAAATTGTTGGATTTTCAAACAAGCAGGTAAACTCAACGCCGAACACAAAGGGAAGGGGCCGCCTAGTGACAGCGAAGACGAGGAGACTCGCTAGCTAAACACCGGGGGACAAAAGCAATTTCCCCCCAAAGTAAAAACAGTAAACATGATATCTGTGATTCATATCCCTACGAGGGAGCGCAAATGCGTACCACGAGATGACTACGCCATAAAGCCGGTTGTACCAAAATTTAACCCATGGGCAGCCTGCCTAATCACTTTTGATCGCAATGACCACCCAACAGACATCCATCACAAAGGTTCCGCAGCTTTGGTCCTCGACCCAATCATCAATGGATATTCCATCTCACACGAGTCCTTCTGGACGGCGGCAGTAGCCTTAATTTGTGTTGGGGATCGTTGCAGAAATTAAAATTTTCTACGCATCACCAAGATCAATCTATTGAGAGACTAGCAATGAGAGAGAGGGGAGTGTATCTTCATACCCTTGAAGACCGAGAAACATAAGAGTTACAAGAACGCGGATGAAGGAGTTGTACTTGCAGCGATTCAGATCGCGGTTGATTCTGATCTAAGCGCCGAACAACGGCGCCTCCGCGTTCAACACACGTACAGCTCAGGGATGTCTCCTCCTTCTTGATCCAGCAAGGGGAGAGGAGAAGTTGAGGAAGATCTCCGGTAGCATGACGGCGTGGTGGTGGAGCTTGCGGTTCTCTGGCAGGGCTTCGCTAAGCACTACTACGAAGGAGGAGGTGTTGGGGAGGGAGAGGGTTGTGCCAGGGGAAGGGTGCGGCAGCCCTCCCACCTCCCCTCTATTTATAGGGGCAAGGGAGAGGGGGGCCGGCCCCCTCCAGATGGATCTAGAGGGGGGCGACGGCCAAGGGGGGTGGCTTGCCCCCCAAGCCAAGGGGGCGCCCCCTTTAGGGTTTCCCCCTAAACCCTAGGCGCATGGGACCTAGGGGGGTTTAGCGCCCAGCCCACCTAGGGGCTGGTTCCCCACCATATTCAGCACATAGGGCCCTCCGGGGCAGGTGGACCCCCGGAACCCCTTTGGTGGTCCCGGTACAATACCAATAAACCCCCGAACACTTCCGGCGACCGAATAAGGACTTCCCATATATAAATCTTTATCTCCGGACCATTCCAAAACTCCTCGTGACGTCCGGGATCTCATCCGGGGCTCCAAACAACATTCGGTAACCACATACTAATTCCCATAACAACTCTAGCATCACCGAACCTTAAGTGTGTAGACCCTACAGGTTCGGGAATCATGCAGACATGACCGAGACATCTCTCCGGCCAATAACCAACAGCGGGATCTGGATACCCATGTTGGCTCCCACATGTTCCACAATGATCTCATCGGATGAACCATGATGTCGAGGATTTAATCAATCCCGTATACAATTCCCTTTGTCAATCGGTACGTTACTTGCCTGAGATTCGATCATGGGTATCCCAATACCTCGTTCAATCTCGTTACCGGCAAGTCACTTTACTCGTTCCGTAATGCATGATCTCGTGACTAACTGCTTAGACACATTGAGCTCATTATGATGATGCATTACCGAGTGGGCCCAGAGATACCTCACCGTCATACTGAGTGACAAATCCTAGTCTCAATTCGTGCCAACCCAACAGACACTTTCGGAGATACCCGTAGTGCACCTTTATAGCCACCTAGTTACGTTGTGATGTTTGGCACACCCAAAGCATTCCTACAGTATCCAGGAGTTGCACAATCTCATGGTCTAAGGAAAAGATAGTTGACATTAGAAAAGCTTTAGCAGACGAACTACACGATCTTGTGCTATCCTTAGGATTGGGTCTTGTCCATCACATCATTCTCCTAATGATGTGATCCCGTTATCAATATCATCCAATGTCCATGGTCAGGAAACCGTAACCATCTATTGATCAACGAGCTAGTTAACTAGAGGCTCACTAGGGACATGTTGTGGTCTATGTATTCACACATCTATTACGATTTCCGGATAACACAATTATAACACGAATAATAGAGAATTATCATGAACAAGGAAATATAATAATAACCATTTTATTATTGCCTCTAGGGCATATTTCAAACAGTCTCCCACTTGCACTAAAGTCAATAATCTAGTTACATTGTAATGAATCGAACGCCCATAGAGTTATGGTGTTGATCATGTTTTGCTCGTGGAAGAGGTTTAGTCAACGGATCTGCGACATTCAGGTCTGCATGCACTTTACAAATATCTATGTCTCCATCTTGAACATTTTCACGAATGGAGTTGAAGTGACGCTTGATATGCCTAGTCTTCTTGTGAATCCTGGTCTCCTTGGCAAGGGCAATAGCTCTAGTGTTGTCACAGAAGAGAATCATTGGGCCCGACGCATTGGGAATAACTCCTAGGTCGTTAATAACTCCTTCATCCAGATTGCTTCATGTGCTGCCTCCGAGGCTGCCATGTATTCCGCTTCACATGTAGATCCCGCCATGATGGTTTGCTTGCAACTACACCAGCTAACTGCCCCACCATTCAAAATATACACGTATCCGGTTTGTGACTTGGAGTCATCCAGATCTGTGTCAAATCTAGCATCGACGTAACCCTTTACGATGAGCTCTTCGTCACCTCCATAAACGAGAAACATATCCTTAGTCCTTTTCAGGTACTTCAGGATATTCTTGACCGCTGCATAGTGTTCCATACCGGGATTACTTTGGTACATTCCTACCAAACTTACGGCAAGGTTCACATCAGGTCTAGTACACAGCATGGCATACATAATAGACCCTATGGCGAGGCATAGGGGATGACACTCATATTTTCTCTATCTTCTACCGTGGTTGGGCCTTGATCCATGCTCAATCTCACACCTTGCAATACATGCAAGAACCCCTTCTTGGACTGATCCATATTGAACTTCTTCAATATCTTGTCAAGGTATGTGCTTTGTGAAAAACCAATGAGGCATCTCGATCTATCTCTATTGATCTTGATGCCTAATATGTAAGCAGCTTCTCCAAGGTCCTTCATTGAAAAACACTTATTCAAGTAGGCCTTTATGCTTTCCAAGAATTCTATATCATTTCCCATCAATAGTTTGTCATCCACATATAATATGAGAAATGCTACAGAGCTCCCACTCACTTTCTTGTAAACACAAGCTTCTCCATAAGTCTGTGTAAACCCAAATGCTTTGATCATCTCATCAAAGCGAATGTTTCAACTCCGAGATGCTTGCACCAGCCCATAGATTGAGCGCTGGAGCTTGCATACCTTGTCAACATTCTTAGGATTGACAAAACCTTCCGAATGCATCATATACAATTCTTCCTTAAGGAAACCATTAAGGAATGTCGTTTTCACGTCCATCTGCCATATCTCATAATCATAGAATGCGGCAATTGCTAACATGATTCAGATGGACTTCGGCTTCGCTACGGGTGAGAAGGTCTCATCGTAGTCAACCCCTTGAACTTGTCGGTAACCCTTAGCGACAAGCCGAGCCTTATAGATGGTTACATTACCATCCGCGTCTGTCTTCTTCTTAAAGATCCACTTATTTTCTATGGCTCGCTGATCATCGGGCAACTCTATCAAAGTCCATACTTCGTTTTCATACATGGATCCTATCTTGGATTTCATGGCTTCAAGCCATTTGTTGGAATCTGGGCCCGCCATCGCTTCTTCATAGTTCAAAGGTTCACCATTGTCTAACAACATGATTTCCAGGACAGGGTTGTCGTACCACTCTAGTGTGAAACGTGTCCTTGTGGACCTACGACGTTCAGTAGCAACTTGATCCAAAGTTTCATGATCATCATCATTAACTTCCTCTCTAGTCGGCGCAGGCACCACAAAAACATCTTACTAAGCTGCGCTACTCTCCGGTTCAAGAGGTAGTACCTCATCAAGTTCTACTTTCCTCCCACTTACTTCTTTCGAGAGAAACTCTTTCTCTAGAAAGGATCCATTCTTGGTAAAAAAGACCTTGCCTTCGCATCTGAGGTAGAAGGTATACCCAATACTTTCCTTAGGGTATCCTATGAAGACGCATTTTTCCGATTTGGGTTTGAGCTTTTCAGGCTGAAGTTTCTTGACATAAGCATCGCATCCCCAAACTTCCAGAAACGACAGCTTAGGTTTCTTTCCAAACCATAATTCATACGGTGTCATCTCAACAGATTTCGAAGGAGCCCTATTTAAAGTGAATGCGGTAGTCTCTAAAGCATAACCCCAAAATGATAGTGGTAGATCGGTAAGAGACATCATAGATCGCACCATATCCAATAGAGTGTGATTACGACGTTCGGACACACCATTTCACTGAGGTGTTCCAGCGGTGAGTTGTGAAACAATTCCACATTTCCTTAAGTGTGTGCCAAACTCATGACTCGAGTATTCTCCTCCATGATCTGATCATAAGAACTTTATTTTCTTGTCATGTTGATTCTCTACCTCACTCTGAAATTCCTTGAACTTTTCAAAGGTCTCAGACTTGTGTTTCATTAATTAGACATACCCATATCTTTTTAAGTCATCAATGAGGGTGAGAACATAACGATAGCCACCACAAGCCTCAACACTCATTGGACCGCACACATCGGTATGTATGATTTCCAATAAGTTGGTTGCTCGCTCCATTGTTCCGGAGAACGGAGTCTTGGTCATTTTGCCCATAAGGCATGGTTCACACATGTCAAATGATTCATAATCAAGAGACTCCAGAAGTCCATCTGCATGGAGTTTCTTCATGTGCTTGACACCAATGTGACCAAGGCGGCAGTGCCACAAGTTTGTTGGACTATCATTATCAGCCTTACACTTCTTGGCATTCACACTATGAATATGTGTAACTTCACGCTCGAGATTAAACAAGAATAAACCATTGACCAGCGGGGCATGACCATAAAACATATCTCTCATATACATGGAACAACCATTATTCTCGGATTTAAATGAGTAGCCACCTCGCATTAAATGAGATCCAGATACAATGTTCATGCTCAAAGCTGGTACTAAATAACAATTGTTGGTTTAAAACTAATCCCGTAGGTAAATGTAGAGGTAGCGTGCTGACGACGATCACATCGACCTTGGAACCATTCCCGACGCACATCGTCACTTCATCCTTCGCCAGTCTCCGCTTATTCCGCAACTCCTGTTTTGAGTTACAAATAAGAGCAACCGCACCGGTATCAAATACCCAGGAGCTACTATGAGTGCTGGTAAGGTACACATCAATAACATGTATATCATATATACCTTTGGTATTGCCGGCCTTCTTATACGCTAAGTACTTGGGGCAGTTCCGCTTCCAGTGACTGTTTCCCTTGCAATAAAAGCACTCAGTCTCAGGCTTGGGTCCATGCTTTGGCTTCTTCCCGGCAACTGGCTTACCGGGCGCGGCAACTCCCTTGCCGTCCTTCTTGAAGTTCTTCTTACCCTTGCCTTTCTTGAAACTAGTGGTTTTATTGACCATCAACACTTGATGTTCCTTTTTGATCTCCACCTCGAATATACCTTAGGAATGGTTTTCTCCATCCCCTGCATATTGAAATTCATCACAAAGCTCTTGTAGCTAGGTGGGAGCGACTGAAGGATTCTGTCAACGACCGCGTCATCCAGGAGATTAACTCCCAGCTGAGACAAGCGGTTGTGCAACCCAGACATTTTGAGTATGTGCTCGCTGACAGGACTATTCTCCTCCATCTTACAACTATAGAACTTGTCGGAGACTTCATATCTCTCACCCGGGCATGATCTTGGAAAACCATTTTCAGCTCTTGGAACATCTCATATGCTCAGTGTTGCTCAAAACGCTTTTGGAGCCCCGGTTCTAAGCTGTAAAGCATGCCGCACTGAACCAGGGAGTAATCAACACTACGCGACTGTCAGGTGTTCATAACGTCTTGAGTTGCTGGGAAAATGGGCGCTTCACCTAGCGGTGCTTCAAGGACATATGCTTTCTTGGCAGCTATGAGGATGATCCTCAAGTTACGGACCTAGTCCGTATAGTTGCTATCATCATCTTTCAGCTTGGTTTTCTCTAGGAATGCGTTGAAGTTGAGGGCAACATTAGCGTGGGCCATTTGATCTACAAGACATATTGCAAAGATTTTAGACTATGTTCATGATAATTAAGTCCATCTAATCAAATTATTTCATGAACTCCCACTCAGACAGACATCCCTCTAGTCATCTAAGTGATACATGATCCGAATCGACTAGGCCGTGTCCGATCATCACGTGAAACGGACTAGTCATCAACGGTGAACATCTCCATGTTGATCGTATCTACTATACGACTCATGTTCGACCTTTCGGTCTCTCGTGTTCCGAGGCCATGTATGTATATGCTAGGCTTGTCAAGTCAACCTAAGTGTTTTGCATGTGTAAATCTGTCTTACACCCGTTGTATTCGAACATTAGAATCTATCACACCCGATCATCATGTGGTGCTTTGAAACAACGAACCTTCACAACGGTGCACAATTAGGGGGAACACTTTCTTGAAATTTTAGCGAGGGATCATCTTATTTAAGCTACCGGCGTTCTAAGCAAATAAGATGTATAAACATGATAAACATCACATGCAATAAAATAGTGACATGATATGGCCAATATCATTTTGCTCCTTTTGATCTCCATCTTTGGGCGCCATGATCATCATCGTCACCGGCATGACACCATGATCTCCATCATCGTGTCTTCATGAAGTTGTCTCACCAACTGTTACTTCTACTACTATGGCTAACAGTTAGCAATAAAGTAAAGTAATTACATGGCGTTTTCATTGACACGCAGATCATACAATAAATTAAGACAACTCCTATGGCTCCTGCCGGTTGTCATACTCATCGACATGCAAGTCGTGATTCCTATTACAAGAACATGATCAATCTCATACATCCCATATACCATTCATCACATCCTCTTGGCCATATCACATCACACGGCATATGCTGCAAGAACAAGTTAGACGTCCTCTAATTGTTGTTGCAAGTTTTTTACGTGGCTGCTATAGGTTTCTAGCAAGACCGTTCTTTACCTACGCCAAAACCACAACATGATATGCCAATTTCTATTTACCCTTCATAAGGACCCTTTTCATCGAATCCGATCTGACTAAAGTGGGAGAGACAGACACCCGCTAGCCACCTTATGCAACTAGTGCATGTCAGTCGGTGGAACTAGTCTCACGTAAGCATACGTGTAAGGTCGATCTGGGCCGCTTCATCCCACGATGCTGCCGAATCAAGATAAGACTAGTAACGGCAAGTAAATTGACAAAATTGACGCCCACAACATCTTGTGTTCTACTCGTGCATAGAAACTACGCATAGACCTAGCTCATGATGCCACTGTTAGTGATCGTTGCAGAAATTAAAAAATTTCTACGCATCACCAAGATCAATCTATTGAGAGACTAGCAATGAGAGAGAGGGGAGTGTATCTTCATACCCTTGAAGATCGCGAAATGGAAGCATTACAAGAACACAGATGAAGGAGTCGTACTCGCAGTGATTCAGATCGCAGTTGATTCCGATCTAAGAGCCGAACAACGGCGCCTCCGTGTTCAACACACGTACAGCCCGAGGATGTCTCCTCCTTCTTGATCCAGCATGGGGTGAGGAGAAGTTGAGGAAGAGCTCTGGCAACACGACAACGTGGTGGTGGAGCTTGCGGTTCTCCGCAGGGCTTTGCCAAGCACTACTACGAAGGAGGAGGTGTTGGGGAGGGAGAGGGTTGCGCCAGGGGAAGGGTGTGGAAGCCCTCCCACCTCCCCTCTATTTATAGGTTCAAGGGAGAGGGGGGCTGCCCTCCTCCAGATGGATCTAGAGGGGGGCAACGGCCAAGGGGGGCGCCCCCTTTAGGGTTTCCCCCTAAACCCTAGGCGCATGGGCCCTAGGGGGGTTTGGCACCCAGCCCACCTAGGGGCTGGTTCCCCTCCATATTCAGCCCATAGGGCCCTCCGGGGTAGGTGGACCCTCCCGGAACCCCTTCGGTGGTCCTGGTACAATACCGATAAACCCCCGAACACTTCCGGCGACCGAATAAGGACTTCCCATATATAAATATTGATCTCCGGACCATTCCGAAACTCCTTGTGATGTCCGGGATCTCATTCGGGACTCGGAACAACATTCGGTAACCACATAC
Source organism: Triticum aestivum (assembly GCF_018294505.1). Lineage (NCBI taxonomy): Eukaryota > Viridiplantae > Streptophyta > Magnoliopsida > Poales > Poaceae > Triticum > Triticum aestivum. The sequence goes on from NC_057806.1 coordinate 450,681,236, forward strand.
TAATTCCCATAACAACTCTAGCGTCACCGAACCTTAAGTGTGTAGACCCTACGGGTTCGGGAATCATGCAGACATGACCGAGACATCTCTCTGGCCAATAACCAACAGTGGGATCTGGATACCCATGTTGGCTCCCACATGTTCCATGATGATCTCATCGTATGAACCACGATGTCGAGGATTCAATCAATCTCGTATACAATTCCCTTTGTCAATCGGTACGTTACTTGCCCGAGATTCGATCGTGGGTATCCCAATACCTCGTTCAATCTCGTTACCGGCAAGTCACTTTACTCATTCCGTAATGCATGATCCCGTGACTAACTGCTTAGACACATTGAGCTCATTATGATGATGCATTACCGAGTGGGCCCAGAGATACCTCACCGTCATACTGAGTGACAAATCCTAGTCTCAATTCGTGCCAACCCAACAGACACTTTCGGAGATACCCGTAGTGCACCTTTATAGCCACCTAGTTACGTTGTGATGTTTGGCACACCCAAAGCATTCCTACAGTATCCAGGAGTTGCACAATCTCATGGTCTAAGGAAAAGATAGTTGACATTAGAAAAGCTTTAGCAGACGAACTACACGATCTTGTGCTATCCTTAGGATTGGGTCTTGTCCATCACATCATTCTCCTAATGATGTGATCCCGTTATCAATATCATCCAATGTCCATGGTCAGGAAACCGTAACCATCTATTGATCAACGAGCTAGTTAACTAGAGGCTCACTAGGGACATGTTGTGGTCTATGTATTCACACATGTATTACGATTTCCGGATAACACAATTATAGCACGAATAATAGAGAATTATCATGAACAAGGAAATATAATAATAACCATTTTATTATTGCCTCTAGGGCATATTTCCAACAATTTGCTCTATCAGGACACTGTTCGCAAAATGGGCATTGATCCCTCAAGGATCAAGCCCACCACAACCGCCTTCAAAGGTGTAATACCTGGCGAAGAAGCTCACTGTATGGGTTCAATCATACTGGAAGTCGTCTTCAGTTCACCGGACAACTTCCAAAGGGAAGCCTTGATCTTCAATATTGTTCCATTCTGAAGTGGATACCATGCACTGCTTGGGCGGACCGCGTTCGCTCGTTTCAACGCGGTCCCACACTACGCCTATCTAAAGCTTAAGATGCCCGGTCCACGCGGCGTGATAACGATCACTGGAAAAAAGGAACAACCCCTCCGTTCCTAGGAGTATACCACGACCATCACAGCCAAAGTACAAAGCAGAATCGTTAAACCACATAACTTATTGGCCATTAAGCCACCGGCCTCTACTGCACAAGACCGGTCAATTTTCGAGCTGGATTAGCAGTTCCGCCTCGGTGCTTCACCGCGTATGCCCGTGAAGTTCACATCGCGCATGCATAATTATGCACTTAAAATACCTTGGTCGTCGGCGGAGGCACAATGCGGACCGACCTACATGATGGTTCGTCCTCCTACAGCTTTTCTCCCTTCTTTTTAAATTATTTCTTATCTTTTGTCATAGATGAATCAAAACCTGCTCGTCCTATGGACCCGCAAGGACACTTTCGGAGCCCAGTTTCGTCCAGGCAACCAAAGATTGCTCCTTTTAAGGAATCCTCTCCACTAAGGCAAAGGCAGCGCAGACGTGCGACAGGAGGTCCAAAAGATATTTTGTAGACCAAACATTCTATTTAAAACTTGGATATAGCCTTTCTCCTCAGCCCTCGACCCTTGGCATGTAAAATGACCCGGGTAGAGGTGTTATAATCTGTAAGATTGCGCTCGACGTATCAATCAGATTCTAGTGGACATAATCCGTCTTCAGTACTTATTTTTTCCTCATAGAACTGTATCTTACCTTTTCGGTGGTTTCACATATACACCTCGGCACCAATTGCCAGGGGCTCGATACGGCAACATATTAAATTGCAAGCAAGTCCAAACATCTCTACAACATACTTCGGCATCACGAGTTTTGGCATTATATGCATCAGCTCCAAATCATGTCTTTGGTCAATAGTTGGGTTGCCCGACTCCTGTGCTTACTACCTTACGTTCCGCTCTATCGTCTAGGGTAGTAAAGGGAGAACTATTGCGATTGTGTTTCCGGTTCACCTGGTTAAGTACCTTAGTAGAGAAAGCCGAAAACTAACTGTCACGATGCAGGGAGAGCTGGTCAACCACTCGCCGACTTATTAAAATCTTTTTCAATTTTTTTTGTATAACACGAAGGATCGTTTCTCGGCCACCTATGTAGCGCAGCCGTATTCGGGTAACCGCATACATACTAGGGGCTATATCATAGACCCACCGTCAAACTCCTATGGCTAAGTGAAGGTGTTAAAGCCCTATAGTCCAATTGCCTTGTTCTCCGCACTGACACCTCCTTCACGGACCAAGACGTTGGGTCAAGTGTAGTCAGTTGCTATTCCGAACACCGCCGCATTATATGCGAGGGGGTTGAAGCCAACGACTGGCAAACCTTCAGATTATAAAAAAACGGCCGCACAGGAGGAAATGCCTTTCAGGGAAAAGGCATAAATATAACACAACCTTAATATATCATAATATTGTTATCACAATTCCGATACATTCACTCGAACATAATATTCTTCGAGCACTGACCCTCTATCAAGCGGGCACCCTCTAGGACATCTTCAAAATAATGCTCCGGCATGCAATGGTCCTTGCCCTTGGGTGGAATGTTTGCTACAACATCGGCGGCCTTCATTTTCGCCCAGTACGTCTTGACGCGAGCAAAGGCCATCCATGCACCTTCAATGCACGCCGACCGTTTTACGACGTCGATACGCGGCACCGCATCAACAAGTCGCTGCACCAAACCAAAATAACTATTCAGAATTGGCTTAGTTGGCCGCAGCCGAACCACGAATTCCTTCATGGCAGCTCCGGACACCTTGTGGAGCTCGGCCCACTAGGCCATTTGTTCGTTCAGCAACGGACGCTTTGGCACGTTGAACTGTGACCAGAAAAGCTTCTCCACTGCACGTCCGTCTTGCGCTTGATAAAACTGTGCCGCATCGGCGACACACTTCGGCAGGTCCAAGAATGAGTCTGAAGAACTCCACAATTGATCAAACACGGCATACTTTGGGATGACGAATTTAGTCTGTAATAGAAAGGGCTTACCAGCCGCTATCTCCCCAGCTTGTCGGATCTCCTCCCGAGCCACTCTAGACTCGGACCGTGCCTCTCGCGCCTCTTGTAAAGTCTTGTTGAGTTCGGCTGCCTTGGCTTTGTTATCCTTCTCGAGTGATTCGCATTGGCTTGTGGCATCCTTCAACTCTCGCGCTATGGTAGATATTCTCTCCTTGAACTGGCGCCGAGCGGCTTGTTCGGCCTTTAACTCAGCAGCTGCCTTCTTGACAGCCGCATTGCTCACTCTGGCTTGCTCCTTGGCCCAGGCAAGTTCAGCCCGAAGGGTCTCAACCGCAGCAGCACCATCTGCAATTATGCATGTCCCAGTATATAATTTTAAGCTTCATGCTAATATTAGTATACATGCATAAGACGACGGCCCCAAAACATACCTTGTGCCTCGTCGAGCCGCCTATTGATAAGAGTAATGTCCTGATCCGTTACCTCAAGTTTCTGCTTTAAGCCTGCAACTTCCGTAGTAGGGGCAGTCGCCGTTGACATATCCTGTTTTCAAATTAATCATGTCATTTCCTGAGCATAGCTTTTTGATCCTCTAATCGCCTCCCCGTGGAGGCCGACCAGAGTCTCAAGGGCTACTATCTATACACAGGCACATTCTGCATATAAAGAGTGATTAAGATATTACATTACATACCTCAAAGCCTCTTAGCAGACCCGTGAAGGCTTCATTCAATCCACTTCTTGCAGACAGAATCCTCTCAACTACCATACTCATTAAGGTACGATGTTCCTCTGAGATGGACGCATTCTCCAACATGCCCATTAATGTATCCGGCGCCTCCGGACTCCTGGAAGCGGCTGCGGGAGTATGAACTCCCTTCGAAGGGATATGTTCACTCGACCCTAGAGTCGTCTTCGGCTGTAAACTGGATAGTCCGGGGCTTTTATTGTTGGTCTCCATAGGGGCTGCACACCCTGGACCCTCGACGACCGAAGTATCACCTTCGGGCACTGCCTTCATTGCCCCTCGCGACACTTGATGATCGGGGGAGACCCTCCGGGATGACACCTAGAAGTCGTCCGCCCTAAGGGGCGAGGAAGCATGTGGAGGCGTCTCGCTTTCCATCATCTCCGGAAGAAGGTCACCCGAGGAGGAGGACTATTGAGGAAGATTGTGGGCCGGACTGCAAACATATATTTAAGAGGTTACCCTTGTGACCTGGAAAGAACGGGATATGTATAGAATACCCTTGTTCACTTACAATTCGGCGAAAGGCTTGTCCTTACGGAGGAACTGTGCGGCAACGTCGTCTTCCGAACCCGAACTGTCTTGCAGGGACATTTTCCCTCTCTTGGAAGCCTCCACCTTCAAATCTTCGGAGGCGGTCTTTTTCTTCCCATGGGGAGAAGGGATATCAGCTTCTTCTTCCCCTTCGTCTTCAGAAGAGGGAGTTCCGGTCTTCCCGGACATAGCATCTGGTGTACCTTTAGAGTGGAAGCCACTCCTGGCCTTTTTGCTCTCCTCTTTGTCCTCCTTCGCGGGCACTTGATACGACGTCGGGGCCAGCATCCTTGTTAACATGGGATCGGCTGAGTCTTCGGGAAGTGGGGCCGAACACCTAATTCGTTCCGCTTTCTTTATCCATCCCTGGTCGAAGACATGTTTCTCAGTATATTGATACGAGATAATCAACTAAGCTGTGTGTAGGAGTTGAGTGCTTACCGTGGTATTTGGATGGTTGCAGTCGAGACCGATGTCCTCGGTTGAATCGGCCACTGCTTTCGGGTCCCAAAGAATAACTTCCACATCCCTCTGTGCGTTATGCTGAAGAAGTGCTGAAGGGTCCGTAGTCCTTCCGGATTGAACTCCCACATGCGGAGAGGCCGTCGCTGGCACAGCAGGACCCGGCGGACTAGCATTACCTGGATCACGTTGATGAGGCCGGTGTCCTTTTCAAGGAGGCTCCCGATACGGCTTTGTAGCGTCTGCACTTCGTTAATCGATCCCCAGTCCAGCCCCTTATTAATCCATGATGCGAGTCATAATGAAGGGCCAGATCGGAACGCAGGTGTAGCTTCCCACTTGGTACCACGGGGTTCAGTGATGTAAAACCACTCCCGCTGCCAAAGGTTGGAAGTTTCTGTGAAGGAGCCCTTTGGCCAAAGAGTATTGGCGAGCTTGCTCACCATAGCGCCGCCACACTCCGCTTGCTCCCCGTCGACTGATGACCCACAAGTATAGGGGATCTATCATAGTCCCTTCGATAAGTAAGAGTGTCGAACCCAACAAGGAGCAGAAGGAAATGATAAGCGGTTTCTAGCAAGGTATTCTCTGCAAGTACTAAAATAAGTGGTATTAGATAGTTTTGCGATAGGATAATTTGTAACGAGCAACAAGTAACAAAAGTAAATAAAATGCAGCAAGGTGTCCCAATCCTTTTTGTAGCAAAGGACAAGCCTGCACAAACTCTTATATAGAGAAAAGCGCTCCCGAGGACACATGGGAATATCATCAAGCTAGTTTTCATCACGTTCATATGATTCGCGTTCGGTACTTTGATAATTCGGTATGTGGGTGGACCGGTGCTTGGGTACTGTCCTTACTTGGACAAGCATCCCACTTATGATTAACCTCTATTGCAAGCATCCACAACTACAACAAAAGTATTAAGGTAAACCTAACCATAGCATGAAACATATGGATCCAAATCAGCCCCTTACAAAGCAACGCATAAACTAGGGTTTAAGCTTCTGTCACTCTAGCAACCCATCATCTACTTATTACTTCCCAATGCTTTCCTCTAGGCCCAAATAATGGTGAAGTGTTATTAGTCGATGTTCACATAACACCACTAGAGGAGAGACAACATACATCTCATCAAAATATCGAACGAATACCAAATTCACATGACTACTAATAGCAAGACTTCTCCCATGTCCTCAGGAACAAATGTAACTACTCATAAAGCATAATCATGTTCATAATCAGAGGGGTATTAATATGCATATAGGATCTGAACATATGATCTTCCACCAAATAAACCAACTAGCATCAACTACAAGGAGTAATTAACACTACTAGCAACCTACTAGTACCAATCCCAGACTTGGAGACAAGAACTAGATACAAGAGATGAACTAGGGTTTGGAGAGGAGATGGTGTTGGTGAAGATGTTGATGGAGATTGCCCTCTCCCGATGAGAGGAGCGTTGGTGATGACGATGGCGATGATTTCCCCCTCCCGAAGGGAAGTTTCCCCGGCAGAACAGCTCTGCCAGAGCCCTAGATTGGTTCCGCCAAGGTTCCGCCTCGTGGCGGCGGAGTCTCGTCCGAAAAGATGGATTATGATTTTTTTTTTCTCATAGAAAGACTCCATATAGCAGAAGATGGCCATCGGAGGGCCACCAGGGGGCCCACGAGGTAGGGGGCCCACCCAGGGGGTAGGGCGCGCCCCCCACCCTCGTGGGCAGGGTATGGCCCCCTGATGAACTTCTTGCGCTCAGTATTTTTTATATATTCTGAAAACATCTTCCGTGATGTTTCTGGACTTTTGGAGATGTGCAGAATAGGTCTCTAATATTTGCTCCTTTTCCAGCCCAGAATCCCAGCTGCCGGCATTCTCCCTCTTTATGTAAACCTTGTAAAATAAGAGAGAATAGGCATAAGTATTGTGACATAATGTGTAATAACAGCCCATAATGCAATGAATATCGATATAAAAGCATGACGCAAAATGGACGTATCATCGACTACCTTCGGCTTCACATTAAAGGTCTTGAGCCATAAGCTGAAGTGTGGGGGAATGCGGAGAAAGGCCTCGCACATGACAATGAACATCGAGATGTGAAGAAAGGAGTCCGGAGCCAGATCATGAAAATCTAGCCCGTAATAGAACACGAGACCACGAACGAAGGGGTGGAGAGCGAACCCTATCCCCCGGAGGAAGTGGGAGATGAATACGACCCTCTCGCCGGATCTGGGTGTAGGAATAACATGTCCCTTCGCAGGGAGCCTGTGGAGGATTTCTGTGGTCAGGTACCTTGCCGCCCAAAGCTTCACGATATCCTCCTCTGTGACAGAGGAGGCCACCCATCGGCCTTGAAGGCTGGGTCTAGACATGACTGGGAGGCTTGGAATGATTAAGTTGAAACCTAGGTGCTGGAGCTCGAGGTTAGAAAAGTTGAGGAAGAGGTGGGCGTAGAGGAGAAGGACGGGTCTGTGCCCCTTTATAAAGGCGATGAATATCGAACGCCTCCTCATGAGCCTTAAAACTTGCCTATTCCCTAGGAATCTTACCAACGGGGGTTGGATTACACACGCCCGTATTGATGAGAATCCCGTAATAAGGGGACACGATCTCTGCTTTGACAAGACATGCCAATAAAACCGTGTCTTGAAACATGGAGCGGGAGGCTAAAAAACGGTTCGAAATAAGGATCGAGCAGGGACATGATGTCACATTACAAAAGCTGTCAGTAGATTGGACTCGTGAAATATTATGCTCTCCGCGGTTGTGTGTGGTATTTGCTTTGTAGAGCCGGACACGTTTTCTGTGTTCGAAAGCTACTTTGGAGTATTCGGAGGAGGAACCCGCCTTGCAATGCCGAATACAATCTGCACACCGAACACATTGTCATTGAAGCCTAGTTCAGGGGCTACTGAGGGAGTCCTGGATTAAGGGGTCCACGGGCGTCCGGACTATGTAACATGGGCCGGGCTAATGGGCTATGAAGATACAAGACAGAAGACCTCTCTCTGTGTCCGGATGGGACTCTCCTTTGCGTGGATGACAAGCTTGGCGTTTGGATATGTAGATTCCTTCCTTCGTAAACCGACTCTTTACAACCCTAGGCCCCTCCGGTGTCTATATAAACCGGAGGGTTTAGTCCGTAGAGGCAATCATAATCACAATCATACATGATAGACATCTAGGGTTTAGCCATTACGATTTCGTGGTAGATCAACTCTTGTAATCCTCATATTCATCAATATCAATCAAGCAGGACATAGGGTATTACCTCCACCAAGAGGGCCCAAACCTGGGTAAAACATCGTGTCCCCTGCCTCCTGTTCCCATAGACCCTAGACGCACAGTTCGGGACCCCCTACCCGAGATCCGCCGGTTTTGACACCGACAATGATATATAGGCAATTGGTCCTCCTTGTCATTTGATGGAAACATTCAAGTTGATCAGGCCGTGGGGTACAATGTAATCAAATTATGTTATGTAAATCATCAGTATTACTCCCTTCAGATATAAGAGAGTACGTATTATTCTAACCAAAACTAAAATGTTGTGACGGGACTGCCCAAAATTATACTGTGATTTTCTATTACTGATTAAGTACGAACCCACCAAAATTACGTAGCATAGTAGATAGAGCCAGCGGAGATGATATCGATATGTTATTAACAATTTAAATGTGGCGACAGCATGGTTGAAATATATCAGTCCTTCACAATTCATTGACCTCGGCTTCACTAATGCACTATCTCATAATACCCAGTTACCCTTTTATTAGTTACTAGCACATATGTCCGTGTGTTGCAATGGGAAAATTAATGTTTTGTGCAAGCATGATGTTTTGTAGCATCAGATTCACTACGAAGAACATACTGCAATGCAACATCCTGTTACAAAATGAACATAAAAAGTAGGATGCAATTTATTCGTGTCCATATTTCCTTTGCAGGCATAATCTCCCACTAATTTTATTTAAGTATAATCCTTTCTTTAATTAGATGTTGTCCTCACGTGTTTTAGTCGGTAATCGAATCCTTCCTTTTCTAATTTAGTAGCCCCATCACAATGAGGCCTATGGATCCTTCCTTTTAATTATCCTACCTTTTTACCTCAAATCTTTCCTTTAATTAGCCCCATCTATTTGAATATTCTATTTATTAAGCCCACAATCGTTCTTTAATTATTCCAACGGTTTACCCACAATCCTTTCTTGAATTAGCCTCGTCCATTTAAACATCCTATTTAAGCCCGTAATTCTGCATGAGGCCGCTTGTTTAACGGTCTGTTGGTTGATTCCTAAGGCCGCTTGTATATTTACTGGTGGGAACCATTGTAAAAGAGCTAGGCGGGGATTAGTAAACGTGAAAGATGCATAACTTATTGGTTGTTACATCAAAGAGCCAGACACGATGTACTGCGTTCAATTGCCACGATGTTGATTTATTTTGACCCAATTATTTTTCGCGGTATCTATGAAATCCCATAGAAGGCCCATCAACATACGAGTACCTAGCCCGGATGGCTTACCATGTGTACGAGCAAACCATACGAAACTTTAGCGTGTGCTCATACCAAACGAAAATAAATGAAAAGAACCAAACCAAACCAAGAATACCTATTCCCTTTAATAGTAGGTATAGATATAGATATATAAAGAATCTAAAGGAAGCCAGAGACAACACGGTAGCGAGGCAACGATTATATGGAAAGAAACACGGGACGGAGAGATCGTAACGCGGGAGAACGATATGATGACGTATGAAGAAATCATGAAGAAACAGACCGAAGGACAGTAAGAATGGTCAAATAATATAATGTCCTATACAATTGCGAAAGACATGAATCGGAAGACGTGGTTAGTAGAGCGAGGCAATATTGATTCAACCAGACTTCGACTCATGCATATGCACTTTATTTTTCTAACGAAAATGAGCAAACCAGGACGTGAGCGAGGTGTCCTACTTTATTATGCAAAACTAATTTTAAATCTCAGCCATCAATATTTATGTTAAATATATAAAATCAACAGATATAAAAGGGTGACGTATGGAGAACTATGAAAGCCTCTGTCCTTTAATATTAGGTAAAGATATTGAATCCAACAAGACAATTACTCCCTCTGTAAAGAAATATCTTTAGTGATCTAAACGCTCTTATATTTCTTTATGGAGGAAGTACTTTACAAGACCCTGTGCATCCATAAAGCTAGAAGTTTCTTAGATAAATAAGCATTTCTCAAGATTCGAGTATCTTGTCATCTCCTCGTTATTATATAATCAAACTATTCTTATTGAAACATAATTTGTCTAGAGGAATAATTAATATTGCAAAAGGTGAAATCAGAAGATAAGTCATGTCACACTGGTCCTGTCTTGTTTTATTCATTGGTCTCTGAACTATCATCTTTGTAACTTTCTGGACCGAACTAATGAACAAAAGATACATACATAAATGCAAGTTGGCTTCTAGAGTAATAGTTCTCGATATACTGTAGGGTTTATTTTGACAATAAGTTGGTGTATATTTACAAAAAAAATACAAATATTGAAGTGCCAAATAAGACACAAAATACAGATCCTTATGTGATGTTTCAAATCTTAACTGGGTAATGATCTACATTTAATTAGAACTGGGTAACTGACCTATAACTTATAGTGATAATAGCAAAGGAATCAAGAGTGAGTTGATCAGAGACCAAACAAAATAGTCTGATGGGATAACATGTTACTAACCCTATATATGCGCACAACTTTCGCCGACATTTGAGAATGAGTGAAAACTCACATGTTCCTTATACCAAGAAGTGCATAATGTAAAGCACGTGAAGTTGCTGATACTGGAGCTACCACAACAGCCGGAGCTCCACAAATTGCAGTAGTCAGTGCTGACCTGGCATCAGCCCCGCGATTATACACATTAATAGGGTTCCCAATCAAAGCAGAGGTAGTCCTTCCAAGTCCATCAGTAAAGCTTTCATAAGCCTGGACAATGTTCCAGGTTAATATTAAAACACTCGGCACTACCTGTGTACTTTAGGATTCAGGCTAGTACAGTTCAGAGACTCAGGTGAAGCAATTTCAAGGTCTATTTTTAACTTATCTAGAGACTTTCATGGTAATGCAAAATTAAACTCCAAATCACAGAAAATTAGCAAAGCCCTGAATCCAACTTCATGAAGAGACAATTTTCATGTTATTCTAGAACAAGAGATATTTTTATCATACAATTCAAAGGAATTGAATACCTACTTTAGTCCTTGTGTTGCATTTTCGGGTTGGTTTTCCCTTACGTTATCTTTGTTTCTTTTACCTTCACACACAACAATACACTTGCCACTTCGCTAGGGCCAAGTTTAGCAATACTTGTGAAAATTCAAACATATAAAAGCATCATTCCGGGTATATAACGATTGCAACCACTCCATTCGGATACTTGTGTCGGTGTACAAAAGTAGGGGACCTTATGTACCCCTTTACTTGTGCACGGGCAGTCGTAGCCACACCTGCGGCCGGGCTCGGCAGGGCAGAGGAAGCGAAGATACAAAGCTGCTGAGGCAGCACCCAAGCCAGAAGCATAAGGAGCAAAGGGACAAGATGGGCTTCCCCTCGCAAGTGCCTTGCCGGGGCGGCCTACATGGCCCCGGCAAGAGCCTTGCCAGGTCAACTTGCCCAACACCAGCGAGACCGCCACCCTTGAGCCTGAGAGTTATGACGCCATCGACAAACGTCAAGACCGAGGCTCGGGAGCGCCTGCATGGTGGCATGCAGATCTTTGTGGAAACCAAAGGCCTGCAAGCCTAGATGAGAACCAGAAGACAAAAGCCCCCGGCAAGATCTTGCCAGGGACGACTGAAGACCCCCGGCAAGACCCTTGCTGGGGACACTCGCAAGCCCCCGGCAAGACCCTTGCCGGGGACGCCCACAAGATCCCGGCAAGGGCCTTGCCGGGGGGCGTCTACGGAGCCAAAGCCAGGCCCGCACTTACCAAAGCTTCACTGCCCCATGCCCGTTCCGACGTGGCAACCAGCCTACCAACTAGGCACGCACCCGCGTGGCAGCATGCAGCCTCTAGGCCGACCAGCCAAGCACCTGCGTGGTGGCATGTAGATCTTCGTGAAGACCCTGCCACCGCACCAGCTTAGTTGCCATCCAGCCAGCGTGGCACTGCATGCCTCGTCACCTTGGACGCGCGTCGAAGCAAGGCGAGGCGGCGATGGACGGGACAAGCTTCCTTACCGTCCCCGATAAAGCAAGAGGACACATAGTCAGCGCATTAAATGCGTTTGTCCTAGGATGTCAGGAGATAAACTTGTACACTGAACATACTTTCCACCTCCCGTGTGCCACTGTGGCGACCCCTTTGGCATATAAAAGGAGGTCCGAGGCGTATTGAGGAAGGATTCAGACTTTTTGGACTGGGCATGCATGGCAGCTAGTTCAAGAACTCAAGAACACTAAATACACACAAAGCAGGACTAGGGTTTTACGCATCGCTTGCAGCCGGAACCTAGGTAAAAATCCCACCAAGTTATTCTTTTAGACCCACTCTTTGCGCAGCCCTACGCCTCGCAATCATAGAAGGGATTCCGCCGAGGGATCCCGTAGTTGTCGTTCCAGAACCCCGACATCTTTGGCGCGCCAGGTAGGGGGCGTTGAGGCTATGGAAATCCATTTTTCAGGCCAACTCATCGACTCCTTCATCGCGATGGCTCGAGAGAAGAAGGCGACGTTGATCAACTACACTCTGGTGCCGTCAGCTGGGCGAGGCGGTGCCATCCTCAGCCGTAGTAACCATCCGCATGGCAATGGAAGAGTTAAGTCACGCAAAACTTTGAGCAATTTTCCTTTTTATAGAGTTATCTTCCTCGAAAGATCTTGCTCCTTGTATGGAAAACCTGCACGCAAGGGAACCCTTCTGCTATTGGCAACGCCCCTGTTCTGTTTTGAGTCCGCTCAACAGATCAGGCGGCTGCGCTAAGAACGGCAAGGTGATTTGCCCGGCAGCAAGCGCCCCCCGGTAGGCTGCTGAGGATCCGTTCCTCAAAGCGCCACAACATGGGTTTACGCACCGACAAACCTGTCCAACTAGGCGTAGGGTGTGTGCACACAAAGAAAGATCGGACAGGAAGATAGCATGCTTCATTTCAAAGTACTGTAGAGTTATATTACATCAATGACTGTCGCGGTCTAACTTAAGATAAAAATTGTCTCGGGCATGAACTCGCAGCGGCAAGGAGAAACAAGGTGGCTAGTCCCGGTGCTGGCCCTCCACCCTCTGGACTCCATCGACGCAGCTGATGATGGGCTCAATGCGCTCTTCGAGCGCCATGAGGTCCGTGCCCTCCGGCAAGCTCTCAAGCGCATCGGCGAAGTCGACATTGGGGTTCCAGAACACCACCTTGGTGAGCACCTTGGTCAGGGCACCCCGGCAAAGCCTCTAGGACTCATTGGCCAGATAGGGCGCTCGGTTGGAGCGGAGCCATTCCAGAGCGTCGAGGATGCCCTCGAAGAACAAGGTCAGCCTGGCGTTGGGGCTCATGTTCGGCTCCTGGGAGTACCTGACATCCGGCATGCCCATGACGGCTAGCTGCGCAGTGAGCCTCTTGGCAACATCGGCAAGACAGCTGATCTAGAGGTTTATGCTGCCCGCATATTCCTTATGGGCGGCGGCGTCATCGCTCCGCAACTTCTTCTCGGTCTCCAGGGCCTTGATCAGGGTCTCCTCCTGGGCCGTGACCTTTGAAAGCTTCCCCTCCAAAGCACCCAGCCACAGCTTCAGATCATCAATGGAGCTGTTGGCCTCGGAGAGCGGCTTGGTCTGGTCGGAGATGGTGACCTTCAAATCCGCCAGAGAATGGTTGGCTGCGTCCCTCACCTCCGTCAGCTCCTCCCGTTCCATCTCCATCTCCTCCGCCTTGTCGGCGTGGTCCAGGGCTAGAGCATTGAGTGTGTCCTTGTGTTTCTGCTCCAGCTCCTGGGTCCGTTGCGCGACAATCTTCCCAACCTCCTCATCCTTGCCACGGAGCGTGGCAGCAAGCGCCTGCTCACGCGCAACGAGGTCTTCCTCCTGGCTGTCCAGTAGAGCTTGTTGCTGCTGCCGGGCGGCTTCATCCTTGGCGGCCTGCTCCTTCGCTGCCTCTTGGACCTTCTCGATGTCGGCCTGCTTCAGGATGAGCTCTCGCTTGCGCTCTTCACGGGCATCGCCAAACCAGACTTGCGTCTGGGTGACGCGCTCCTCAAAATCTGCCTCCGCCTTGTCCACCGCCGCCATCCTGGACTTCACCTTGTCCTGGCGGGCACGGTGGAGCGCTTGGAGCTTCTGGAAGTTGGCGCTCATGGCCCAAAGAAGCTGCTCCTCCTAGGAATCACCGTCGCCGGTGCTCGGTTCGTCGACAACCTGGAGCCCGGCGGTGGCGAGCACCTCATCATCAAACACCTCCCCTTCGGCTGGCGCTCTGGTGCTCGTCGTCCCTGGGAGGCGGACGAACAAGTCATCACCCACCCTCAGGTACTTTCCCGGGGCAGGGACTGCAGGGGAGGAAGCTTGGTCATTGGACACCTCCTCCTCGACGGGCTCCTCGGCGGCCTCCCCGGCAGGCCCCTTGCCGGCCTCCTCGGCAGTGGCCATGCCGGGCTCCCCGGCAGGCTCCTTGTTGGCCTCCTCGGCGACAGACTTGGTGGCTTCCTCAGCCGCGATCTTGGCGGCCTCAGCTTCGGCGTCCTTGATGACCTCCCCAATCATAGTATCGATGACCTCATGGTCCATCGAGGGAGGGTCTGGAAACTAGAAAGGAGAATGAAACGAGGCCAAGATCAAAATTAATAAAGAGAGATGAGAGGCGGGCCACTTACCCGTGCCAAGCTGGGAAGAAGTGGTTCCCTCCCCGCCAACGTTCATGGCTGGGACGGAGCCGCCAGCGCCCATGCTGCCTCTTTCTCCTCCTCCTCCATGCACATGGGCTCGGCAGAAGGCGCCCTTGCCGGGGATGCCCCTCTGGGTGGCGTGGTTGACGGGGGCGGCGAGTCGGGGGTGGCCCTCAGTGGCTCCTTCTGTTGCCGCTCTCCTCCTAAAAACCCGGCAAGGTCAGCACCAAGGATTCATGCCCCAACGCCCATCAGTGAGGAGTGAGTAATGAACTCACGCTGGGGGCTGAGGCGGGGGCTGCGCCGAGGGCTGTTGTCCGGGTGGATCAGCACCAACTCCGCCGTGCGCGGGGCGCCCGTCGAAGCCCTGGCCCTCTTCGTCGCCCTCTGGGCCAGCGTCTCCATGTCGCTGCAAAGACAAGATCAAGTCAGGAAAGATGGCACAAGCTAAGGGTCAAAAATGATGAAGGGTGAGATGCTTACTCGCCCTCCTTTGCTTGCCTCCTCTTCCTCTTCGGGCTGAAGGACCCAAGGTCGAAGTCGGCCTCTGGGGCGGCGTCCGCGGGGGGAGGGGAAGGCGAAGGTGTCTTGCGCTGCTCCCTTCTACGGTTGCGGGGCATGGGGCTATGCAACTGGCGAAGGAGTTACCGCAGTAAAAACTCTACCACGCGTGCCCACGCACCGTTCTGGGCCTGTCCCAACAACGCTCCGTGCTTATGTGTGGTCCATGCTCGGGGGCTTCTGTTGGTGTACAAAAGTAGGGGCCCTTCTGTACCCCTTTACTTGTGCACGGGCAGTCGTAGCCACACCTGCGGCCGGGCTCGGCAGGGCAGAGGAAGCAAAGATACAAACCTGCCGAGGCAGCACCCAAACCAGAAGCATAAGGAGCGAAGAGACAAGATGGGCTTCCTCCGGCAAGAGCCTTGCCAGGACAACTTGCCAAACACCAGCGAGACCGCCACCCTTGAGCCTGAGAGTTATGACGCCATCGACAAACGTCAAGACCAACGCTCGGGAGCGCCTGCATGGTGGCATGTATATCTTTGTGGAAACCAAAGGCCTGCAAGCCTAGATGAGAACCAGAAGACGAAAGCCCCCGGCAAGATCTTGTCGGGGACAACTAAAGACCCCCGGCAAGACCCTTGCCCGGGACGCTCGCAAGCCCCTGGCAAGACCCTTGCCGGAGATGCCCATGAGATCCCGGCAAGGGCCTTGCCGGGGGCGTCTACGGAGCCAAAGCCAGGCCCGCACTTACCAAAGCTTCGCTGCCCCGCACCCGTTCCAACGTGGCAACCAGCCTACCAACTAGGGATGCACCCACATGGCAGCATGCAGCCTCTAGGCCGACTAGCCAAAAGCACTTGCGTGGTAGCATGTAGATCTTCGTGAAGACCCTGCCACCGCACCAGCTCAGCAGCCAGCCAGCCAGCATGGCGTTGCATGCCTCGTCACCTTGGACGCGCGTCGAAGCAAGGCGAGGCGGCGATGGACGGGACGGGCTTCCTTAACGTCCCCGATAAAGCCAAGGGACACATAGGCGGCGCATTAAATGCGTTTGTCCTAGGATGTCAGGAAATAAACTTGTACACTGTACATACTTTCCACCTCCTATGTGCCACTGTGGTGACCCCTTTGGCATATAAAAGGAGGCCCGAGGCGCACTGAGGAAGGATTTGGACTTTTTGGACTGGGCATGCACGGCAGCTAGTTCAAGAACTCAAGAACACTAAATACACACAAAGCAGGACTAGGGTTTTACGCATCGCTTGCGGCCCGAACCTGGGTAAAAATCCCATCGACTTGATCTTCTAGACCCGCTCTTTGCGCAGCCCCACGCCTCGCAACCGTAGAAGGGATTCCGTCGAGGGATCCAATAGGTGTCGTTCCAGAACCCCGACACGTGGTAGCTTCAGTCTTCTCAAAATTGATTCCTACAAATTAACCAGTGCATCCAAAGGAATTTGTTTAGATATGAGCATATCCAAAATCTGAGCACACCTAAACACCTATTGGACTACAGAGGAAGAAAAGGAAAAGCTCACCAACAAATCTTGCAATCTCCCGCAGCAGCAGCAAACGGCATCTGTTATAGAAACCAATTTGGAACTTCCTATTTGAATGCATAACTTCTGAGACTAACTGAGATGAAAATAAAGTGTATTGAAGAGAAGGGGCCAAATCATGCCAGTTAACAAGCTCAGCTTAGCATTTAAGAGATGATTATCGAGGAGCTGCAGTAGAGACGATACACCCAAAATTCATACGTGGTCTCGTAGTAGTACAAACTTAATTTTCATGAGCAAGTAAAAATAGTTCCTTGTCTCAACTGAATTAAACTGAAGAACAAAGGTGGCACTACATATTCATCATTTGAAATTGTATTTAACTGAAGAACAAAGATGGAAGTACAAGTTCCTCATTTGAACTGAATTTAACTATCGACAGATACACTTAAACTTCGTACATTATCTTGTTGTTGTACTAACTTAATTTTCATCGGCAGCAAGTAAAATGGTTCCTCGTGTAAATAGAATTTAAGTGAAGAACAGAGGCGGGCGTTGCTACTATTTGTTTCTCGTTCAACTTTAATATGTTGGATTGCATGTTGAAATGATTATGTTGATGATTTGCTGGGCCTAGAAGAGCAGTTTATGTTGAGCTGAATCATGTGGCAGGTGCAGTTTGGGAGCTCAAATTCTATATTGATCTGTCAATATCATTGTGTTCACCAATTCTACTGACATGATGTTGTTCTTTAGAGATGTGATGTATATGCACCTTATCCAGAATGTTTTTTCTTTAGAGAAGGGCAATCATCTAAATCCTGATCTATTGACAATTCACCGAGGTTTTCATGGCAATGAATTTGCAACTGAGATATCGATTGATAATGTATTTGTATGCATATCATAGAAATATGTTGTGAAATGAGATTAATAGGAATCTGTAATATAGACAATAGTTATGTCGAGTATTTTGAAAAGAAGATATAACATACAGTAAATATAACAATAGCAGCAACATTGTATGATTCTCATATGCAATTCCTTAGCTTCAACATAAGATAGATTCGGCTATTACAACGTCATATTATAGGGATTACATGGAGAGTCCTTATGTTTATGCCATGGCCTGAGTGTGACAGTTCTTTCTTGTCTTGTCATTCATTTCAGCTATTGAATGGTGGACGTGGCATTTTGCTAACCAAAGTTGAAACCTGGAAGCATGAATAGAATTGATGAGTGATGCATCAAAAAAGCATATGTTAAATACAAGATGATAGCTTCATAAACTGGGTACATATTGGAAATTGGTCATCGGTATGATCAGAAAAGCCAATGATGAAGATATTAAGATTTTGAAATGCTCTTGGCTATATAAAAATGTAGCAATAGTCTTTTGCAAACTTGTGAATTTTGCTGCAATTTACTTTGGGTTTTGAAAGCACGCAAACTTTTATGGAATTGTATGACCATATCTCGCATGATAGAGGTTAACAGAATTTTTACCTTAGCTTTCTTGCATACAAGTTAATTATTGAGTGGAGGAATGGCAACGCTGGTGCTGGAAACTTCTCTCGATGGAACCTGCTTTTATCAGGAGAAAAGACAATGGGACAGTTAGCATACGGAAGATGATCATACATGTGAAATTGTGAGCTCACCTCAGAGTTTTCTGAAGTTACATAGAGCTCTATTTTGTATCGGTGCAATCGCAGCTGCAATCCCGTCATTTGTGCTGATTCAAATACACAACCATCAGGTGTGACCCAGGTTGTTATTAAATCTGGCATCTGCTAATTCGCTTTTGTCCAAACGGTGCATTCATATCCTACTAAATTTGGTGATGAGCCTACATCATAACCATTATCATCCAGCGTGTAGTAGGGGCTTAAAATATCCTCCATGATTACTGTGCTATAGTATCTATTTGGTAGCCCTTGCAGTCTAACATCAAGTCTCCTTGTGAGCTCACCCGGTGTACCTTTCACTGATTTGGACCATTTGCGTATACAGTAGGGGCCAACATGGATTTCTTTTGCTGAATCTTTGAGTATGCTATTTTTCCTGAGCGAAAGTGACAGGACTGTGCCGTTTATGAGGCATGTTCGTCTGTCTAGGAACTTAAGCCTTGGCTCAACAACATTCAGTATATTCATATCATGGAGTTGCTCTATGATTTTTGCTTCGTTTTGTAAAGGAGTTGATAGAGGAACACTTAGTGTGTAGGATGACTCTAGCAGGCACATTGTTTGCAAGTCCACATCAACATCATTGAGATAGCAATAATTAACACTTCCAAGAGCGGCCGCCTCAACAAATGTATATTTCCTGGTCTCTGTAGTTTCGGTGGCGCCTGGGTGAGGGTTTGTGTTGAGAGTTCGAGCACGAAGTGCTACACAATATGTCATGATCTTCTTACATGTGCGGTGTTGTGATCCAACTGGTCCATCAATTCTAATTCTAACATGAATCACTATGTAGTGTGGGAAAGCTTTGTTGCCTAGTGCATTCCATCCAGCACATGCTATCCCTCTAAGTTCATTCAACATGAGGTTTGATTCATTGAAGTAGGTAACGATGCAGTATGGTTGGAGCATGCGCTCGATGGCCTTCACTATCCACAAGTGCAGCGAAAGAGAGTATATGTTTATATGAAGATGGAATCAGGCTATGTTGATCGTGCATGGAAAATAATATAAGGCTTCATCATAGGTTTTCAATTCATTCGAGATACACTGACAAAAATATTCAATTCCATCTATATGGAGGTTTCTACGGCTACTCATAAAAGCTATTGCGTACCTATTCATGAGTTCATTTACTAGCTCAAGAAGTGTAGTGGAATCCGTGTTGAAGGTGTAGAGTACCGGAGTATAACTCATTCAGAGACGATAGAATAGGGCCTTCGACAAGTCAAGTCGGTTTGCAGGTGACCCATCAGCACGGTGTATGGTGAACCTTGTGATAAATCTATGCAGATGCCTGATACGTCTCCAACGTATCTATAATTTTTATTGTTCGATGCTATTATATTATCTGTTTTGGATGTTTATGGGCTTTATTATGCCCTTTTATATTATTTTTGGGACTAACCGTGCCCAGTGCCCAGTGCCAGTTTCTGTTTTTTCCTTGTTTTAGAGTATGCAGAAAAGGAAAATCAATCGGAGTCCAATTGACCTGAAACTTCAGGGAACTTATTTTTGGACCAGAAGAAGCCCACGGAGTATCGGAGATGGACCAGGAGAGTCCCGGGCTGCCCACGAGGGTGGGGGGCGCGCCCACCCCCTGGGCGCGCCCCCTGCCTCGTGGACAGCCCGGAGATCCGCCGTCGTACTTCTTCCTCCTATATATACCCATATACCCTAAAAACTTTGAAGAACACAATAGATCGGGAGTTCCGCTGCCAAAAGCCTCCGTAGCCACCGAAAACCAATCTAGACCCGTTCCGGCACCCTGCCGGAGGAGGAATCCCTCTCCGGTGGCCATCTTCATCATCTCGGTGCTCTCCATGACGAGGAGGGAGTAGTTCTCCCTCAGGGCTGAGGGTATGTACCAGTAGCTATGTGTTTGATCTCTCTCTCTCTCTCGTGTTCTTGAGGTGATACGAACTTGATGTATCGCGAGCTTTGCTATTATAGTTGGACCTTATGATGTTTCTCCCCCTCTACTCTCTTGTGATGAATTGAGTTTTCCCTTTGAAGTTATCTTTTCGGATTGAGTCTTTAAGGATTTGAGAACACTTGATGTATGTCTTGCGTGGGATACCCGTGGTGACAATGGGGTATTCTATTGATCCACTTGATGTATGTTTTGGTGATCAACTTGCGAGTTCCGCCCATGAACCTATGCATAGGGGTTGGCACACGTTTACGTATTGACTCTCCGGTAGAAACTTTGGAGCACTCTTTGAAGTACTTTGTGTTGGTTTGAATAGATGAATCTGAGATTGTGTGATGCATATCATATCATCATACCCACAGATACTTGAGGTGACATTGGAGTATCTAGGTGACATTAGGGTTTTGGTTGATTTGTGTCTTAAGGTGTTATTCTAGTACGAACTATATGATAGATTGAATGAAAAGAATAGCTTCATGTTATTTTACTACGGGCTCTTGAGTAGATCGATCAGGAAGGATAACTTTGAGGTGGTTTCGTACCCTACCATAATCTCTTCGTTTGTTCTCCGCTATTAGTGACTTTGGAGTGACTCTTTGTTGCATGTTGAGGGATAGTTATATGATCCAATTATGTTATTATTGTTGAGAGAATTTGCACTAGTGAAAGTATGAACCCTAGGCCTTGTTTCAACGCATTGCAATACCGTTTGTGCTCACTTTTATCATTAGTTACCTTGCTGTTTTATATTTTCAGATTACAGAAATCATTATCTACTATCCATATACCACTTGTATCACCATCTGTTCACCGAACTAGTGCACCTATATATACAATTTACCATTGTATTGGGTGTGTTGGGGACACAAGAGACTCTTTGTTATTTGGTTGCAAGGTTGGTTGAGAGAGACCATCTTCATCCTACGCCTCCTACGGATTGATAAACTTTAGGTCATCCACTTGAGGGAAATTTGCTACTATCCTACAAATCTCTGCAGTTGGAGGCCCAACAACGTCTACAAGAAGAAGGTTGTGTAGTAGACATCAATGCCTTCTTTTCTCATCGACTCTACTGATGTAAGTCCGAGGATACATGAGGCACTTGATTGGTGTGGTTTGCTCTATCATCCAAGATTGTAGTTCATCGGCTGCGATTTAAATGGGAGTTTGTTATATATGAGTTGTGTGCGTTCATAGTTTGGCAAATTCAAGTATTGCTCTTAGAGAGGACGTACCTGTAGGTGTTTTGAACGAAGAAGTATGGTTCTCCTCCATTCCTGCTGTTGTTTCTTCGTTCATTCACCAATTGCAAGTTCAAGATCAGAGAAGAAAATCTGCAGAATAGAACATGGTTATTTGGGATATGAAAAAATGGATGGTCAGAATGTGCTCCCTATTTACTGAAACTGCTGTCTATAAGTTGAACACCTGCTGTTGTGAATGTTAACCCATGTTGATATGAAAACACTGAAGAGGGTATAATAGGTCCTAACAGTTCAATTAAAATGTAGCGTATTTATAATCATGTTTTAGAGAGGAGAACAACTCAATTTTAACTTAAACTTAATGTTTCATACAGAGAGTGATGGGTACAGTAAGAAATCGTTGACACTACAAATGAATATCTTGTCTTAGTAGGCTACCAATGGTGGGAAGGAAGTGAAAACAGAGTACCAGAAACATAGCCGTTCTAGTGTTCTAGTCTTGTCTACAAACTTGAGAAATTGCCCAACATATGTACTACTGCTGGCGTTGTAGTCTTCTATACAAACTTTACAAGCTGACCAACATATGCACCACTACCACAATAGAAGAGAGGGAGGGTTACGAAAAAGAGGAGGCTTGTCGCAAAAAAGGAAGTAGGACAAAGGACAGGAGAGTGGGGTGAGGGGAGCGGAGCAGTACATGTGTTTGCTGGAAGGATGGCTTCAGGCGCGTTGCCGCTTGGGCACCGGAGCCACGAGGAACCTGTATTGAGGCGGCGGCGTCGCGCCGCGGGAGAGAGGCGATATTGACCAGTGACAGCGGTGCAGTAAACCCTAATCGTGCAAAGGGGAAAGGGGAAAGAGATGTGTGGTCAATCTGGGTTGCTGTGATGCGAGTTGTGAGGGTGACTCCAACGTATTTCTTTACAGAGATTGGCGCAAAAACGGGCAGGCCTGGAGCCAAAACATTCGGATTTATGGACTTTGGCAAGAAAGAGTGAATAGAAGGCATTGGCGATAAATAAATATTTAATCATTATTTTTTGTATGAAACGTCTTAAAATCAATTTTTTTGAGTTTTCGTAAATAATAGAGACGTAAAGTACATATTTATAGCAGAGGCCATTGCATTCAAAGACAGCATACATATTTATCACTCGATACACCGAATGCTTTGTAGGGCAGTGTTCAAAAGTAAACAGAGGTACATAGTATTGGACACAGTTACACAGAGCGTTCAACTTAATTTCTGTCGATACATGCATCGACAGGTGCGAACAGTACATTCCCTTAACATGAGATACATATACCTTAGAAACCTTGACATTAAAAGAGCTACTCGTCTGTATCATAGTAAGGTTCATCAGCAAGGCATAGGGATGGAATTCGAGCCGAGTCGAGCCAGTTCGGCTCGACTCGCTAGAGCTTGCTTCGTTAACGAGCTAGCTCGACTCGACTCGTTATTATAACGAGCTCAAATCCAAGATTGGCTCGACTCGTATAACTCGCGAGCTGGCTCGTTTAGCTTGTTAAGCTCGTTAAAGATATGAACATAAAACCCTCAAATATTATAAAAATAATTATGTATATATTAAACATATATATCACTAACAATAGTAATTTTCTTGTAACGCATGAGTCTCCTAGGCGGTTGGGCCTTCAATGGGTAGGCCTTGTGTTGTGCGCCTAGGACATAGGGTGTTGAGTGGCTGATCTTTTTTTGTATTGGGAATGACTGATCTTTTGTACCGAGCCTAACGAGTTACACAAGTACTCGTGAG
The DNA here is from genome assembly GCF_018294505.1 of Triticum aestivum. Classification (NCBI taxonomy): domain Eukaryota; kingdom Viridiplantae; phylum Streptophyta; class Magnoliopsida; order Poales; family Poaceae; genus Triticum; species Triticum aestivum. The sequence goes on from NC_057806.1 coordinate 450,704,572, forward strand.
ATTGGCTCGTTTAACTTGGTCTATAAATGATCTTAAACTAAAGCTTGGCTCGACTCGTTATTCTTCGAGTTTGAGTCGATTCGAGCCGAGTCACGAGCTACTTGTTTAGCTCATGAACTTCGAGCTTTTTTTTCAGCCCTAGCAAGGCAGCTTGGTCCAATGTATTCATCTTCTGGTCCAAAGTATTGTGGAAGCTGATCGCCCTCACTGTCGTCTGACTGTGATTGGTCTTCATAACCACCAACGGACTGCACTTTCTCGGTTGCTTTGATGATCAAACAGTGAAGATCTGATGTGAGCTTCTCTAGTTCCACGAAACACGAGCTGAAAGGTGTAGCAACCACTGCTTCTCTATTCGATTGGTTGTCTGCTACAAGTGTGTGAATTTTTTGGCAATGGACTGTTGATGCGTGTATGAACGTGCGAAAGGCTGTTGTGAGTTCCCCAATTCTTCTGTTCTTCACGCATAGTGAACCTTTTTTGGAAGCTAACTGTTTGATGAGGTTTCTGTTAGAATCTTCCATGCTCTTCACTTTTACATAATTGTAGTCCTTCAGTTCCTTTTTCTCAACTGATAGCATGTATTTTATAGCCTTAACTGTTGCTTCGTGTTCAGCAACTTGCGGTGTCATTGATGCACTGCTTGATAGGTGTATTTCACAGGAAGGATAAGGCAGGGTGGATCTGGATGGGTAGAAATCCACAACTACTGTTGTTTTCCCATTCACATCTCCATGGCTGTGGAATGCTGGTGGAGGTAATTGGAGTTTATTCATTATGGTCTCAAAGATGACCCTAGGTGGAACTTCAATTGCATCCATTGTACGATGCTGATAAGATATTAGGCACCATGTATGTTAGTATGCACTCATTTCATAATTTACTTTGCAAATGATAGGTTTGTGAGCTGAAATAGAATTTTATGTGAGGTGACTGTACTGATTTTGTCACACAAACCAAAGAGTGTGCTTTATGTAGTATTAAACAGTATAAAGCTGGAAAGAGATGGGATTTTCCGTTTACAGGCTATGATGTACTTACTTCGTCTGGATGAATGATCGCCGAGAGGAGCGCTACTTGTGCAGACCAGAAGCACACGAAGTAGGGCGCCGGGATATGCACAGAATGGGCGCAACAGTGTGGAGAACAGATACGCCAAGGAGCTGGCCAGAGGGAAACCCTAGCGACATAAAATGATTCGCTCAATCGCACGAAACAGGGAACGTAATTCAATTTGGTGGAAGAGGTAGAGCACGTTGCATCATTGCATGGCAGGCGTGCGTACCTTCGATGGTGTTGGACGTCGCGTGTTGAGCCCAGAGTTCTGCGGTGAGCGCCGCCGTACGGGAGAGAGAACACAGGAGAAAGGGGATCGAGTAGGAGGTGCTGGGGAGAAAGAGAGTGAGAGAGACAGACTACGTAGGTGGTTTATTTTTTCTGGAGAAGAGAAATGGGTTGCGTGTTGCTTTAGATAGGTCTGTATTGGTGGGGCAGATGGGCCAAGTGGAGCAGGCCAAACGATCAAGCAGACTCATTATGTACTATCTTTATTCAAAGTGATTTAAAAGGTGGAAAGTTCCTAAAAAATTATACAAGTTCGGACCAAATTTCTCATAAGAAAGGATCGCTATAAAAAACTAAAAATGCGTCTATAAATGCGAAAGTGACAGACAAAATGTAACATAAGATAGTATTATTGGATGTAACAATTATTTGCAAGAACCAAGTAAATCAACTATTTTTTTAGAGAAAAAGTGACAATATTATTTAATCTAAATAAAATTATCAGCTATTTGCAAAACTTATAAAGTGATCAATATGTTTAACATCATATTTTCGTGCCTATAAAATTTATATTATATTTTTTGGAGTTTTTCATAATTGTAATATGCACTTTTATTATTAAAATAGTTATTAGTGTCGTTTAATGAAAATAGATGCCATTGTGTTTCGCTGCATACTCCATCGAAAGGGCGCCTAGAGTCAAGGCAAAATTGGACAGACTGGCCAGTCAACGGATGGATCTCGATTCATATACACAAACTTTGTTTTTTGTAGCGAAGATCACTTTGTTTTCTTGCTGTTTTAGAAATTAGGTTTTCACGCCGCTGCTTCTGTTGGTGGACCCTAGTCGTGTTCTAATACAAATACTCACATAGAAGTTTAAACGCTCTTATTGATTAGAAGAGTATAAGGGATTACAGAAAAGGATACTCTAAGAGCTTTGTTTCTCTTTCATCATGATAGTAGTGAAGAGTACATGGTCCTACATTTTACTGCCTTTTTTATCGATGGATTTTTCTTGCTGTTTTAGAAATTAGTTTTTTGGGTTGGCGCTTCTGTTGGTGGACCCCGGTCTCTTTCTAATAGAAATACTTGCATAGAAGTGCAAATGCTCTTTATATTAATTAGAAGAGTATAAGGGATTACAGAAAAGGATACTCTAGAAGCTTTGTTTCTCTTTCATCATGGTAGTATTGAAGAGTTCATGATCCTAAATTTTACTACCATTTATAATCGATGGAAGTGTACAAATATTGTAAGTCTAATACATTTCATATGACTTAGGTGTCACATGGATTGCGCGGTTACTTGTAATTCATAAATTTCTTCAAATGAGAGGACGATATGGATTAGTTGATGCATGTATGTTAAAAATGTAACTGCATACAAGATATGCATTCCAGGTAATAATATGTCAAGCAACATTCAAATAAAATATAGAATAGTAAGAAGAAGCTTCTGCAATACACATAAGTACTTCACTGCATAAGGGAAACCATAACTTAGGTTCAAGTCTTACAAGGTAGTACTATGTACAATATGTAGTCAGCACCTCTGCTTATGTCAGCAAGTGACATGAAAGGGAAAAGCAATTAGCTGAATATTAGGTCTTACAAGCTTCTAGTGTAGAATAAACTATATACAATACGTACTCGGCTCTTCTGCCTGTGCCAATAGGTGGCATGAGAGGGAAAAGCAGCTAGCTGAATATTAAGTCTTTTAACATTCTGCTACAGAACAGATGCACAACAAATCTGCTTACGCTGACAAGCAGCGGTAAACGGAAAAGCACTTGGCTGAACATGAGCTCGATATCATCGAATACTGGTAAGTTTGGATCCACTACTACTTTGGTGGATCATTGATATATTACATAACATAAGGGAGTTGCATTCGCAGGAATAGTTAACATGCAGAGTCGGATGAGCTTAAACGCTAGCATCTTGTGCTCATGTGACCATCCAAACGCAAGAGGTGAAGGATATCACCTGCATTACAACACAGATGATACACTTTAGCAAAGAGCACTAAAAATTCTATGAGGTGCAGGTAATGTGAAAGAGCCTATTGCTATCCTTCCACTCGGCACTGTCGGATCACTAAGGCCGACTTTCGTCTCTGCTCGACGGGTGAGTCTTGCAGTCAAGCTCCCTTATGCCTTTGCACTCGAGGACCAATGTCCGTCTGGCCCGAGAAATAAAGCATTGGGTCAAACTCTTCTTTGGTGTTAAGGTGGTAGCTGTGAATAGCCATCGACTACCTGGAAAAGGTAAAAGAATAGGACCTATTCTGGGCCATACAATGCATTACAGACGTATGATCATTACCTCGACTAAAGTATATACTTCGACTTTCATGTGCTAGAACTTTAGCTCGTAAACATAAAAGCACGGTACGAACTTTTATGCAACGATTGGGTTCGGCATCGGAAGACTCAGAAGAGGAATATGATACCCTAGAAGACGAATACAGGACCCGAGAGGACGATTGTGAATATGAAACCCTTGAAGAATCTCTTTCTTACTTTTTTTTGGAGCCAGTGTGTCCCTTCTTAGGCTTGTTTGGAGTATTAGAGGCAGTAACAACAGTCTTGCCCATCTTACTGCACATGTTTTCAAAAGATGAAAATAAGAAACAATTAAACTATGGGGAAGGAAGGAAATTGGCTAATTAAGTACTGAAGAACTATACGCAAGTGTTGTACAGTTTCTCCATGGTTGTTATTACCAAACATATTTTAGGGATATTCTTATTGAGAAATTATTGTTATTATTGATTCCCTTCCAAATTACACCAGTTTATGAGATCAATTAGAATGGACCTAATTGACGGAGGGGATACACACAATTTCTTAGGAGGGTTAGTCTGCTTAGTGGAAGTTCCTGATTCAACTGTAAGGTCTTCAGCAGCGCTGTAATGCATGTTGTAAATATAGTAGACAAACATGAGATTACGATAATTTGGCATCCACAATGGCATACTATATTATATTCTGTACATAATACTCCAAAGTGTAGTTGCATGAATATCTGTACATTGGAGAACTGACTAATAAGTGCAATTCATAAGAAGTGAACAAAATCAACAACCTGAGGACCAGCGGCAAGATCTTAGTATATAACAACCAAAGAGTCGGAGGACTAATAATGTTCTGGTTACCTTCATGTTTAAACGATGATAAACATTAGCTAGCATACATATAGAGTTCTAACGACTAAATAAAATAAAGAGGCGCTGCCCCCCGCGTCGCCCCCGCTCGGGCGACTCGGGCGGGATCTCGATCCCTAGCCGCCGCCGGTCCCCTCCCCTCCCTCCTCCCCTCCCTCCGCCGCCGCCGAAGGACGCCGCCGGCGATGGCCCGGGGCTGACGGCGGTGGCGGGGGTCCTCCCTCTTGCCTGCGCCGTGGGGGTGGTGCGGCGCCCCGCGGCATGGGTGGCGCGGCCGATCTGGCCTGGCGGCGCGGCGGCTGCCTCGGCCAAGGGCCGATCTGGCCTGGCGGCGCGGCGGGCCTGCCTTCCGGCGGCGGCGCGGCGGCTGCCTTGGCCAGGGGCGGCGATGGTGGGGTGCGGCAGCCGGTTCTGCCTCGGGCTGCGTGGCGGCGTTCGGCGGCGGCGGCCGGGTCTGCGGCGACACACCATCTGACCTCGGATCGGCGGTGGCGGCATGGAGGGCCTGGTGGTTGGGTCGGCACCATGCGGGTTGTGCCCTCCGGACAGATCTGATCTGGCCGGTGCGGCCTGCTCGTTGTGCGGCGGCTCAGATCGGCGGCGACCTGTGCACACATTACGTGATGGAGGTTCTTCGAGCGGATCCGGGTGAAAACCTTGTGCTCGGCTTCATGCCATGGCCGGCGTTGGTGACACCCTGTTGTGTCATTACCTTCTTGAAGGCATCGCCGTGGAGAAGCTCTAGACCTCTATCCGCTACCTCCGGGGGAAACCTTAGATCAGTTGATCGGATGACGGCGGCGCGTTGGTGTCGTTTCCTCCTTGGGGGCGTCATTCTTGGAGGCGTACACGGGATCGAGGGACCAGCGGGCGCCTTTTTGGTGGAGCGGTGCTTCATCCTTCACATTGATGACGGCGGATCTCGGCGGCGTGGTGCGGTGGAGACTCGGCGCCCGATGCGCGGTGATGGACTCGCGCAGGTGGAGGTAGTTGTCTGGCGTCAAGGTGGCGTCGATGACGGAGTGACCTCACAAGGTAGAAGCCTCAATATCTGCTCTGAAGACGGACATGTGGAAGATGGCGGCGACGACACATGTGAGTGCGTCAGACCAGTTTATGCCCCAGACCCAGTATGTGGCTCGGATGGGGCTTCTGGCTTTGGATGATAGGATTAGGTGAGTAGTCTGGGTATGTGGCCCAGGTAGCACCCCTGCATCATTTGGATAGGAGTAGTGGCATATGTTGTCAAGATGGCGGATTCAGGCATATTGTTGTAATACTTTGTAAGGTCCTCGAGAATAATCAATAAAGTGGCCGTATGCATCTCCCAGATGCAGAGGCCGGGGGTCATCCTCCTTTTCTAAAAAAATAAAAATAAAATAAAGAAAGGTTTGTAGCAATGCGTAACAAAAGTGCAAAAGAGCAGCAGCAGGAGTAAGAACTAACTAAAAGTGAAATAAGAGATAAAAAAGAAGACAAAATCCACGCTCAAACAATGTTGATCAGATCTGTGGTTCAGGGTCATAGGTCAACCGAAATGTAAGCCACAACAAACATGGTTTGCAAATTACGAAAGTGGAGGAAAAAGACAGAGTGAACCAAGTCACTACAGTCGAATTATGGGGTCATAGTTGACGTTGTTGATGCAGCTACAGAGAGAGAGAGAGAGAGGAACCTTGATGGAGGAATGAAGTCTTGTGGTAGAGACAGGCTTGAAGGAGTGGCAAATGCAGCGCCCTTTAGTGCCGTGTTGTCAACTTCAATGTTCTTGTCTTTGATCTTGTTTGTTGAGTTGTGTGTGGTACAAGCGGCATTACAATCAATTGATCGGAATGAAGCAAGATCAAACGATAGTTCTTTTGAAATTGATGAGACACTTACACGAGAGGTGTAATTGCCAGCACCGTAGTTCCATCACTTGAAGCATCGTTGTTGGTCACTTTGCTTGACAACTCTATTTCAGCAGAGCCATCAGTATTCTTTCTCTTCAGGAGGCGAAGAAGCTAAAGAGAGATGGAAAAGCGTTGTTTTAACACGATTGCATGATCCACACAATTCGAATAGTAAATACTTTAGATTTTGAAGGACATACCACACGTGATGCGCTTGTCTTTTTGATTTCTTTTTCAGCTACTATGGGGAGCTCAGGCATGTTGTCTACAGAGCTCGGGTTGGTAGATACAGCAAGTGCATGACCACTTGAAGATCCAGTTGGAATCGCTAGGGGCATAATAGTAGGAGCACGAGTATCATGTGACATAGAGTCATGTCTCCCAAAAAAGGTTTGAATGCCATTCACTTGGAATGAAATGTTTCTCTTTTAGAGGCTCTTCTGGGTCACTGAGACAGCAAGGGTATATTTCTGAGACACAACTGCAGCTATTTCACGAGGAAGTGCAGATGACCTTAGCAGTGCCATGACATATTTTCCAACAAGTTGTTGTGCAACTCTGTTAAAGAACACAAACTCGGATGCGCCTGTGCCATCCGTTCCTTCTAAACAAAGGCGGAACCTGCATAGGCAAATAAACAGCTCTGTTAATTGAGTGATCAAGAAGATCATCTTGAATTTCGTTTTTTATATGAGACTGTACTTTGGGTAAGCTTTTGTTGAGACACATCTTGCACTGCATCTGAATTCCGAGCCATAAGAGGTGGCAGAACAATGGAATTTACAACAAGATTGGAACCACCATGGCTGCTCAGGCATCACTTTTGTAATTGTGGCAGTGCAAAGAAAATATGTGTTCTGCCAAGGGAAAGAGTGCATCACAGATGTTTTCTCAAAGTTGGTACTATTATTTCTGAAAATAATCATAAAAGATAGGATAACTGAATTTAAGTGTGATAGAAACACACCTCTGCCTCCCATGGATCCATGTTTCGCAGCTCGTCGACAGTTTTCTGTGGGAGGTCACCTCGGTTGCTTTTTGCAGCAAACTTCTCAGCACCATTTGATATCCATTGAATTTTTTGGAAAATCATCACCCAACCTGTGTGTGTAAAGACATGTGGTTCAAACTGTGAGAAGATGAGCTCGTAGGCACATAGTTGTAAAGGGCACTCAAACCTTTCAAAGGAGTCATCTATTTCAGGAATGTCCTCGTTTAGATACCATCTGCATGCAGATCCTCTGCTAAGAGTTTCATCATCTGCATAATAGGTTGAGAATACATTCAGCATGAAACGCGAGCACCAAAAAGTGGTTCCAATATAAAATCTTTGACTTACTATTGTAAGATTTCATTAGAAGGCCAACAAAAACACCAATAACAGGTAAGTTCTGTCCATTGTCATACACAAGTTGCGCTTCAAACTCAACAACCCTTTGTCCCCAAAGAACGATTTTCATTTCGGTATTCCTGTAAAGAAATACACACATGGATGTTAATATTTGTTAGAAATAAGGTATTTTTGTGGTGATGCGCATCTTACTTAGGTAGTATTTATTTTAAATGCATGATAAACCATGGTTTCAGGAGCAGCCATTTTCAATGCAAATTCATATTAAGGGAGCGATTAGCCGTACCTATCATCTCTGAAGGCAGTGACCTGCTTTGGAGTGTCTGTTGTGTTTGTAGGCATTCGCACGTATGCCAACTGTGACACACCAACAATTTGTCCAATGACATCTGCAAACAAATTTAAGGCTGAATACATTTTCTCATTTCTATACCACAAGAGTGCTGCATATATAGTTAGACTTCTTACCAACAAAGAAATCCTGCGCACCAACACGTGATGGAAGTTCGGAAAATGGCATTAGTTTGTACACATACATAGGAAACTCTGGATCAACATCCTCAGCATGTACAACAGTGGTCCAGGGTGTGAACCTAATCATGTACTTGGCAAGGAACGGCTTGTAAGAGGCTTTGCTTCGAAAACCAATAATTTCTTGAAGCAATAAACTTTTTGTTCTTCAACAAGCTGTTTGAACTTGGTTGCCTCATTTCTAGGAATCTCAGCATAAATATGGTTACCCTGTTTAACACGGTAGTTAATGCTAAGAGGGTGTCGATAAATGAAATAATTGACATGAAAACATCACACATGTTGTGATTATAACCATCATTACAATAGAGAGGAGCAAGTAGAATTAGCTATATTATAAGGATTGAATTTGTTCATTCCAGGGTACTAGTACTGTATAGTAATAACAATTACAGATGTTGGATTGATGTCTATCGAAAGGAAATAATGTGTGCTAGCTATTAAATAGTGATGTTTGGGTACCTTTTCATCCACCAACACAGGTCAACATGTATTGGAGGTTGTCCATCACATGTTCCACAGTAGTAACACATACATGCAACACGGACGCGAATAGACCAGTGTCGGCTTGTCGGCGACACATCAGACAGCGAGTCAAAAAGCATCTGCAAATTAACAAGAAGAACAGAAGGTGAGCAGGAAAATCTTTGAACCAAGAGATGCTCTCAGGGTGAATGCAGGTAGAAATACAATACGCACGTGCCAAGAGAATTGAATAAACGTTACAGTCGCTGACTATAGAAATATTTTTTCCAGCGAGAGTATGTGTACTGTCTGCAATTCTGCTTATTACGTTGTATCAGAATTTGTAGATACATGGTTTCTAACATGAAGGCCAACCTCATTAAGAGATTGTGCCTGGGTTTTATTGAGCATTGCATAATAAACTCTCATTGCAGACTAGTGACGTTGCGTTGCTGACACATCAGAGACAGAGTTCAAAGCCATCTACAAGTTAACAAGAAGAGCAAAAGCTGAGGAGAAAAATCTGTGAAGCAACAAAAGTTGGTAGGGTGAATGCACGTACCAGTAGAGTACAAGTGTGGGTGCCAACGAAATCGAATACATGTCACAGTAAGTATATGTAGGAAATGTAAAATGATTTGTTTGCAACGATACTATGTGTACAGTACTATTATATACATACGCTAGTAATACACATTTTTCTGTTACCGCAGTGATCCAAATATTTCACGGTAGACAATATTTTTTGTCCATCGTGTAGTTCTTCTTATCATCTTCTATCACAATTTTCAGACCTGTCCTTGATGTGACACGCGACAGAGCTACGTAGAGCTGTCCATGAGAGAATACAGGGTTTCTAAGATAAAGCCCAACCACATTAAGAGATTGCCCCTGGCTTTTATTGATGGTCATTGCATAACAAACTCTAATTGGAAATTGACGACGCTCTAGACTGAACGTCCATTTTTTGTTCTTGGTGCAAAGCATGATCTTAGGGATGTAAACAGTTTCACCTATGTTGGAAACAGTGAGAATCTGTGCCTCAATCAAACGATCTCCTAAATCTGTGATTAACAGTTTTGTACCATTACAAATAGCCTCACTTGGATTCAAGTTTCGCAGCAGCATAATTAGTATACCTTTCTTGAGCACCAATCTATGCTCTGGATAATTGTTCACACTAAGCATGTTCAAGTATTCAGTTGGGTAAATAGCTTCCATATCACTAAATTTTCAGAAATTTTTGACACCCAGTCATAGCTTAGGTACTCTAGCCTGCCCTGGAACCATAGTTAGCATAACATCATGTGTAGCGGATATTGTCTTTGGAGGCCGAGCTCCATGGAGCTCGGTTTTGAAAAATTTGAATTTTGTTGAATTTCATATTTTCTACATTTCAAAAAATTCTGAAAAAAAACACACATATATATGAAGGCCTAACACACACGTGTGTAAATTTTCAGGGCAAAATAAGTTGAAATGAGGGCTGTGCAAAAAAGACAAATCTGAGGCTTTTTAACACATGACACTATTCATCCTCCCGGACCAGAAATTTGTCTTTTTTGTATAGGTCACATTTCAACGTTTTTCATTCTGAAATTTTACACACATAGGCATAACATACTTGTTTACTTGCACAATTTTTTTCAGATTTTTTTGAAACCGAAAAGTTTGAATTTTGATTTGTTTTCAAAAAAAGGCCTCCATGGCTCCCGGGAGCCAAACGTCCGTTCTCCATGTGTAGGGCATAATATAGCACGATCACAAAGATATGCTGGATCCATAAATTTATCAGGAAAGTCGATATAGACAGCGTCTATGATAGCACAAATATTGTTACCGCCTTCCATGATCAAAAGATTCAAAGGAAGTTCTATCCAAGATGGTTCTGTTTCATCACCTCTACGGAACGCAGGAATGTTCCATCACCAACAACCAAAACAAAGTCACTGAACTCTGATAACTAGACGGCAGAATTTGTGTCAAGGGACGGTGCTTTTAACCTCATGTTGGTGTTTAAGTGCAAAATCTGTGCATGTGCCTATAGATGGGAACTTGTGGCTGCATTAACAGTTTGGCTTCTTACACCACCTTCTACAACGGGTAGAATTTGCCTAAGGTCACCACCCAACACCATTACCTTGCCACCGAAAGGAAGCAGAGTTAATTCATGGTTATTGTCGTGGAATTGTCACGGCAGATGTCCTAGAGCAATGACTTAGTCATAGGGCCATCGCACTAGGAAGTTTAAAGGGGTTAATCGGGACAAAGGACACGAGAGGGTTTTATACTAGTTCGGCCCCTTACGATGAAGGTAAAAGCCTGCGTCTAGTCGGGATTGGTATTGCTGGGGTTTCGATCACCAAGAGGCTCAACTCGTCGGCTTGGTTATCGACTTGTATACAGAGTCCCGGCCGGCTCATAATCGTGTCCGGCTCGGTGACTTCCTTTACATGCCTTTCTTTAAAAGTCTTTCCTTACATACGGCGGTTCACAATATCAGGCCTTAAACCGCCTTCAGGCCTTTGGGCCTTCTATAATATTTAATGAACTATAATCTTGAATGTTTACTGGGCTTCTTGTGTAACCCGCCATTGGGGCTGACCCGGCCCCTCCTGGGCGGGTCATAATTGATAGTAATATCCCCAACATTAGGCCCCAGGTTTGACTTTGAACTTTGTTCTTTGTCAATCTTCAATACTTAGACAAAAATCCATCTTCTTATCTTCGCTGAAATTTTCTTGTAACCCGCCGTGACGTCATCTCTTGAAAACGCAAAAAACTTTCATGACGTCATCTTCCAACGGATCTTTTATCTTTAATGTTTCCTGAGAATCGAGGCGCCTGTATAGCTGGATAACCATTATTCGGCTCTCCCTTGATTTTCGCGCCCGTCTGTTCGCATCTTTTCCTTATAAATAGGCACGCCTCGGCCTTCTCATTATCCTCTCTCGCTCCGTCTTCTTCCTCTCGCAAACCCCCTGCTGCTTGAGCTTCGCCACCGCCGCGCTTCACCTCCGTCTCCATCGATGTTGGCCGCTGCATCAACCCGAACTGATCCAGAGAACAACGGCGACCTCCGCAGAAGATCCGCAATCGTGCAGTAGTGTTTTTGTACCTCTTCTTGATCCACAGATCCATTTCTCTGATTAAAAGGCTGCTTCAGAACTTACCGACTCCTCTGTACTGAACTTTTTAGGTATAGAATTTTTTTCATTTTGAATAACCATTTGATCTGGAATAATATCAAGCAATGTAGGAAACTTGTTTGTCTCAATACTTAGCTGAATTTGCCTTCTTCAAATATCTGTAGTCATGGCGGCTTATCATGCCGGCTTAATTTTCCTTATATGTCATTAGCCCTTAACTAAGCCGCCATTAATTGTTTGCATCTTCATCACTTAACTGTCAATCTCACCATTAAACTGAACCGACATGTTGCTTTTCTTTTCAGTTCTTCTTTGCACATCATGCCGTCCAAAACACCAACCATCTGTAACTGGGTTCCCTCAACCATAACTGAGGAACGTTTAAAAGAGTTCACCATAGGATTTCTGCCAACGAAAACCGTCATGTCTTACCGTGCCCCTGACCCGGAAGAAGAACGGCCCAATCCAAGAGACGGTGAGGTGATCATTTTTACTGACCACATGAACCGTGGCTTCTCACCGCCCGGCTCAAAGTTCTTCAGAGAGGTCCTCCACTTTTTCAAGCTCCACCCTCAAGATATCGGGCCCAACTCCATATCTAACATCTGTAACTTCCAAGTGCTCTGTGAGGTATATATTCAACAAGAGCCGACCGTGGAATTGTTTAGAGAATATTTTTATCTAAACCGGCAGAACGAGTGCACCAACGGCCTTAGCTTATAGCTTGGAGGCATATCAATTCAACGCCAGCAGGGTGCCATCTTCCCCCTCATTGTCTTACCAAGTCACCCGAAGGACTGGAACCAGACTTGGTTCTACTGCCAGGACACTTCACCAGCAAACGAGAAGCCACTGCCGGGTTATCGCCCCGATCTTCTTGACTCCAAGTTCGCGCTTCCTGATAAGCTTACCGTCGCTGAACGCAAGAGGCTGATACCATCTATCAAAAGGATCAATGCTCTGTTGGGGAATAGGTTAACTGGAGTTGATTTGACCCGCTGCTGGATCTCATGGCAGGTCATCCCTTTGAGCCGCCGGTCAAAGCTGATGTATGAGTATGGTGCAGGCCCGAACGATTCTCTTCGTCACAGCCCCGTTCAATTGACAGAAGAAGATATTGTCTCAATGTCAACTCTTCTGGTGAACGGGAAATATGAAGATTGCAGTGTCGTCGGGTTAAACCCCTTCTGCCAGCTTAACCCGGTGCCAGAAGTAAGGATGTCGTTATTTCTCTCTTTTGTATTTTCCCAGCCATATTGTTTTAATACTTGCCTGACTCTTTATCTTGTTTTACCTGTCTGCAGGCCAACTCTGACATCTGGAAGGTTAAGTATGACCACGAGGCTGCCAAGAAAGCGAAAGTCGCCGCCATAAACGCCAAGAAAACGACCCGGAGGTCGAAAAAGAAGAAAAAGAGCACTGCTAAAGATTTGATGAAGCTTGATGATACATCTGACTCGGAGGTAACCCTTGATTCCCTTGGCCAATTTTTTAACAGTCTTATTGACACTGATCATTACCAGGATGGCATTGGGGCTAGTCAGGCTGTGGAAGTAGAGGTAACTATCATTTCCTCCGACTCAGGGCCCTTGTCAAGACAAAAAGTTCGACGAGTGATCCGTAAAGTAAGGTTTTCTAACCCTTTAGCTCACTTGGATCCCAATTTTCATTTGAAAAAGTAGCAACATGAAAGCCGCCGTCAAGCTTGGACTGAAGATGAGCCGGCTGTCATTCTTCAACAAACTACTCAGAAGCGTCCAAATGAGGTTTTACTTCTTTCTGTCTTTAACTCTTTTTAATGGACCCTTCCCCTTGTATTACTTTTAACTCTATTTTATCCTTTCAGGAGGTGTCTCGCTCTTCTGACGACTCATCGCAGACGCAATTTCCGGCCTTCAAGACTGCCCTTGGGTAATGAAAAATCCTCATATTTTCCGGGTTGTTCAAATTGTATCTTTATGCTGATGATCTTGCAACATTTTTCTTAGTAGCCAAGCTAAATCCAAGAAAGCGAAGGTAGCTAAACCGGTGGAAGACCCGCCAGTGCTTGCATCTGACCCGGCCAGGCCATCTTCTCCATTAACCGACGCTCCAGCAGACCCGCCTGTTGATGTAGAAGCAAATCCTCCTGAGCCATCGTTTGATGAGACCAGTGTGAACCCTTCTGCTACTGGACCATCAAGCTCAGCCAACCCGCCATCACCGTCTGCACAAGACGTTCAGATCACCGGGAGCCGCTTTATTGAACCAAGGAATCCAACCGTGCTGGCTCGGTGTACTGCGAAACAAGAGGCATTGGAGAGGCAGAAAGTTCGCTTTGATGGTGCCAACTATGACCATATAAATGCCAATGATATTTTATCCGGCTATCTTAGCCATGTACACTCCAGTCGCGACTCTGAGATTGAAATGGTCAAACAGTTGCAGTTGAAATACGAGGTACGTTCTTCCGGCTTATCTATATTCCTTCAGCCCCCAAGTCTTCAGATTATGAGAGAACCGGAATGATCTGTAGACTTTAAAATATAGGCCGAGACCTTTACCTTTGAAACTTTTCTTGAATTCAATAGAACAAAGCTTCACCTGTAGTCCCCAAGGGCCGGTTCATTTTGATCATAAATGAGCCGGTACTTTAAATTGTTTGGTACCGTATTCAAAGGACTTAATACTCCGGCTTAACCTTGAGAAATTTGCTGAACTGCATACATTAGCCCCCCCAAGTGCCAAGTGATGTTACTTTGTAAGGTACTTGGGACTTAAAGTATGTCTTTAGAGTCATAAAAATTTGATTTGGCATACATTAGGCCCCAAGTGTCAAGTGGTTTTTTGTGAAGTACTTGAGATTTGAATCTTGATTTTTGAACTTGAAGCAAAATCTTGACTCATCTGAATGTTTTGCAAAATGCCTTATCTGAATTAAACTTGCAATTGACTTATGCGAAGACCCGGCTAGCGAGTCAGGAGGCAGAAATCAAATCTGCTAACTCCAAACTGCAAATAAGTCTCTCTGAGACGGAAAATTTAAGGACCAGCTTCGCTGCCAAGAAGAAAATTTGGGAAGAGGAAAAAACGCTTCTGACCCAACATGCCGAGAAGGCCGAAACAGCCCTTAAAGAGATTTCAACAGAGCTGAACGGTTTAAAGGGCCGGGTGTCTCAAATCGTGGCTTCCATCTTTGGTAAGCCGCCCGACTTTAATTTTGTGTGCTTTTTGCTGATCCGGAGTATAAGCCGCCAGCTGACTTTGTGTATAAAATATGTGCAGGCCCTCGAAGCAAAAATCTGAGCCAAGACCCTTTGATTAAACTGAAGGCAGTGTATACTTTGGTAGAACAACTATATGTTGGTGCACAGCGGGCTCTTGCCGCCATCTCTCCTGCCAATCAAGGACCCAACCGGCTCAGCGACGTCCTGAAGAAACTGTCGATCCTGCCTGCCAGGTTTCAAGAAGTGAAACGCTCCTGCGCGCGAGCCGGAGCTTTGACTGCCCTGAGCCGCTCCAAGGCTTGGGTGCCAGACCTAGACCCGGCGGACGTGGCCAGAGGCTATCCCACCATGAAGGAAGATGGTTCTCCTTTTGAGCAGGATGACTTCATGGCCTGCGTGCGTGGAGTCTGACCTCAGGCAACTACCCTTGGAGACGACACCAATATTGACAAATACCAGCCGGGTTTTGATGCTGAAAATAAGAAGATGGCGACTCCCTTGTACAAGGTGACGGATTTGATCCCGCCTGTAAGAGAAAACACATTTGCCCCGGAGGTTGACTCGGCAGGCCTGATCGATGCGGAAGCAGAATTTGTCGCCGTGAATGGTTTTGACTGGTCAAAACCCAACTTCCAGCCAAGAGAGGGGGGTGAACCGGCGAGGGAGGAATAATAACCATCTTCATTTGGCTTATAAAAAGCCGTGTAATAGTTTAGCTGTGAAAACACTGAATGCCTTGCTTATGCCATCGTGCATAAAACACTGTATGTGACTCCGTGTTTCCTGATGGCAATATATGCATTATATTTGATGATTGTTTCTGCAACACTTTAAATCTGTAGCCTGTAGAGACAAGAAAAGACTGGATTGGCGGCTTAGAATCGAACGGGTTAAAACACCCGGCTTATATCCAATATGTTTATCATAATAGAAAAACAGAAAACAGATATAAGTAAAGGACAAGGGCCGAAACTAACTCTTTAGTTAATGCAGCAGACAATTATATATAAATAATAGCCATACTTGTACCTTTGATCCTTAGACCACCGGCTTGAGTAACCCAGGTAATGAAGCCGATAACTCAATCTTTCTGAGAAATCAATACCTTTGAATACTTCAATGATCGTTATACCTTGGTAGCCATGTTGTTAAATAGACAAACCGGCAAAGAAGATCATGCTAATTATTTGCAACAAGAAACTCAAAGGCAAATAACAGTTAACAAGTATGATTTAACCTTACATTTAAAGGTTGGTGGCTTCTGATTCGAATACGATCAGTATACCGGACCAAAGGGGTTAAGCTAAGGTTCGAATACGACCATATAGCCCCCCAGTGGCTGTGGTGTTGCGCCGATCAAGAGGGTACCGACAGCTATGTTCTCTTTGGTTCGAATACGACCTATGTTTGAACAGAAGCCCCAAAATGACCTTGAGAGGTTTTTAACGACCCTGATTCAAATATGATCCAAGTCGGACCCAAAAGGGGTTAAGCTATGATTCGAATACGATCAAGAAGCCCCCTAGTGAGTTTGGCCTTGAGCCGATCAAGACGGTTACGACAACTATGTTCTCTTTGGTTCGAATACGACCTATGTTTGAACAGGAAGCCCCCAAATGACCATGATAATTGCAGCTAGATTCGAATACGATCATAAGCCAGACCAAAAAGGTTAGACTTGATTCAAATATGATCAGCTCCTTAATAGTCATTTGAGAATAAGAAATAACAAAGATGCATAATCTTTGAAAAGAAAAGAGACCGATGGTCTTACTTTATTACTTATCATGGTATATACAATGTTAAAGTATGTACATGATGAGAGCCGGTAGCTCAGGTGTAGTATGGCCGAAGTTGAGCAATGTTCCACGGCCGGCGGGTCTGCTCCTCCGACTTACGTGAATCTTTGTGTTCTCGAACGTCAATGAGGTAATACGACCCGTTGTTTAAGTTCTTGCTGACCACAAAGGGTCCTTCCCAAGGTGGGAATAGTTTGTGTGCATCTGGCAGATCCTGGATGAGCCGGAGCACCAGGTCGCCTTCCTGAAAAGTCCTGGATTTGACCCGGCGGCTGTGATAACGGCGCAGGTCCTATTGATAAATTGCTGATTGAGCCGCTGCTAAATCTCTTTCTTCATCAAACAAGTCAAGTGCATCCTGTCTGGCTTGTTCATTATTAGCTTCAACATAAGCCGCCACATGGGGCGAGTCATGACGGATGTCACTAGGCAACACTGCTTCTGCTCCATAAACCATGAAGAAAGGTGTGTAACCTGTAGACCTGTTAGGCGTGGTGTTGATACTCCACAACACCGAGGGTAATTCCTCTACCCAACAACCCGGCATTCGCTGTAAGGGAACCATAAGCCATGGTTTGAGACCTTTTAAAATTTCCTGATTTGCTCTCTCAGCTTGACCATTGGATTGAGGATGAGCTACAGAAGAAACATCAAGCCGGATGTGCTCACGTTGACAAAACTCCTCCATAGCCCCTTGGGACAGATTAGTGCCATTGCCAGTGATAATGCTGTGTGGAAAACCAAAACGGAAGATCACCTTTTTCATGAACTGGACCGCTGTGGCCACATCACACTTACTCACTGGCTCCGCCTCAACCCACTTAGTGAATTTATCAACTGCCACCAAGAGATGTGTTCTTTTATCCTTAGACCTTTTGAAAGGTCCCACCATGTCAAGACCCCAGACCGCAAACGGCCAAGTGATTGGAATCATCCGGAGTTCTTGAGCCAGCATATGCACTCGTCGTGCAAACTTTTGACATCCATCACATCTCCTGACCAGATCCTCTACATCAGTGTGAGCCGTCAACCAGTAAAAACCGTGACAAAAAGCTTTGGCCACCAGAGATTTTGACCCGGCGTGATGATCATAATCGCCTTCATGGATCTCATGAAGTATTTCTTGACCTTCTTCGAGGGAAACACACCGCTGAAACGCTCCGGAGACACTGCGATGGTATAATTCTCCATCCAAAATCGTCATTGACTTAGACCGCCGGGTTATCTGTCGAGCCAGGGTCTCATCCACTGGCAACTCTCCCCGGGTCATGTAAGCCAAGAACGGCATTGTCCAATCTGGGATGACATGAAGAGCCGCCACCAACTGCGCCTCCGGGTCGGGAACAACTAAATCTTCTTCTGTGGGCAACTTGACAGACGGGTTATGCAAAACATCCAAAAAGGTGTTAGGAGGTACCGGCTTACGCTGAGACCCCAACCGGCTTAAAGCATCAACCCTTCATTCTTTCGACGGTCAATATGCTCCACCTGATAACCTTTAAAATGCCCTGCAACAGTGTCAACCTCCCGGCGATAAGCCGCCATGAGAGGGTCCTTGGAATCCCACTTGCCTGATACCTGTTGAGCCACTAAATTTGAGTCGCCAAGATATCTGACCCAGCTCAAACTCATCTCTTTTGCCACTCGAAGACCATGGAGCAAGGCTTCATACTCTGTCGCGTTGTTAGTGCAAGGAAACATCAACCGTAACACGTAACAAAATTTGTCACCTCGCGGAGAGGTTAACACAACTCCAGCCCCCGAGCCTTCCAACTGTCTGGACCCATCAAAATGAATAGTCCAATACGTGTTGTCTGGTTTCTCTTCTGGCATCTGCATCTCTGTCCAGTCATTAATGAAGTCAACCAGTGCTTGAGATTTGATCGCAGTACGTGGCACATACTTCAACCCATGAGACCCAAGCTCAATTGCCCACTTGGCGACTCGCCTAGTGGCTTCTCTGTTTTGAATGATGTCTCCCAAAGGAGCAGAGCTAACCACGGTGATTGGATGTCCCTGAAAATAATGCTTAAGCTTCCGGCTTGCCATGAACACCCCATATACGAGCTTCTGCCAATGTGGATACCGTTGATCGGATTCAATTAGCACCTCACTGACGTAGTAAACCGGCCGTTGAACCGGATGCTCCTTGCCAGTCTCCTTGCGCTCCACCACAATAGCCACACTAACAGCTCATGAGTTGGCGGTCACGTATAACAGCAGCGGCTCTTTCTCGATTGGAGCAGCCAGGACCGGCGGCTCAGCAAGCTGTGTCTTCAGATCTTCAAAAGCAGAGTCTGCAGCATCGCTCCAAACAAAATCATCTAATTTCTTCATCATCTGATACAGAGGCATTGCCTTCTCCCCTAACCGGCTTATGATTCGGCTCAAAGCAGCAACACGGTCCGCCAGTCGTTGAACGTCATTGATGCATGTTGGTTTGGCCAGGGATGTAATTGCCTTGATTTTCTCCGGGTTAGCCTCAATACCTCGGTTAGACACCAAAAAACCCAAGAGCTTGCCGGCTGGGACTCCAAAAACACACTTGGCCGGGTTAAGCATTATTTTGTAGACCCGGAGATTATCGAAAGTATCTTTCAGATTTGTGACCAAGGTTTCTTCCTTCCTGGATTTTACCACTATATCATCCACATAAGCATGAACATTACACCCAATTTTATCATGAAGACAATTATGCACACACCGTTGGTAAGTCTCCTGGGAACTCTTAAGCCCAAAAGGCATAGACACATAGCAAAAAGCTCCAAAAGGAGTGATAAAAGCCGTCTTCTCCTGATCCTTGACTGCCATCTTGATCTGATGATAACCAGAATAAGCATCCAAGAAACTCAAACGTGCGCAACCCATCATAGCATCAATGATCTGATCAATACGGGGGAGGGCAAAAGGATCAGCCGGACAAGCCTTGTTTAGATCGGTGTAATCCACACACATACGCCAGGTGCCATTCTTTTTTAGCACAAGCACCGGGTTGGCTAACCACTCTGGGTGAAAGACTTCTATAATGAACCCAGCTGCCAAAATCCGGGCCACCTCTTCTCCAATGGCCTTGCGCCTTTCTTCATTGAACCGTCGGAGAAATTTTCTAACAGGTTTAAACGTTGGATCAATATTGAGAGTGTGCTCAGCGAGTTCCCTCGGGACACCCGGCATGTCTGAAGGTTTCCATGCGAAGATGTCCCGGTTCTCATGGATGAACTCGATGAGCGCGCTTTCCTATTTTGGATCCAAGTTAGCACTGATGATGAACTGCTTGGACGAGTCGCCAGGCACAAAGTCAACCATCTTGGTGTCATCAGCTGATTTGAACTTCAACACCGGCTCATGCTCTGTTGTTGGTTTCTTTAATGACGTCATGTCTGCCGGGTCAACATGATCTTTGTAAAATTTTAACTCCTCTGTTGCACAGACAGATTCAGCATAGGCGGCATCACCTTCTTCACACTCCAAGGCTATTTTCCGGCTCCCGTGTACTGTGATGGTGCCCTTATAACCCCGCATCTTAAGCTGCAAATACACATAACACGGTCGAGCCATGAATTTGGCATAAGCCGGCCGTCCAAACAGAGCATGATACGGGCTTTTGATCTTAACCATCTCAAAGGTTAATTTTTCTGCTCTGGAGTCATACTCATCCCCAAAAGCTACTTCCAGTTCAATCTTACCAACTGGGTATGCCGACTTGCCAGGAACCACACCGTGAAAAACAGTGTTGGATTGTTTAAGACTCTTATCAGTCAATCCCATTCGGCAAAACATCTCATAATAGAGGATGTTGATGTTGTTGCCTCCATCCATGAGTACTTTAGTGAATTTGTATCCACCAACCTGAGGTGCCACCACCAAAGCCAAGTGACCCGGATTATCGACCCGGGGTGGGTGATCCTCTATGCTCCATATCATAGGCTACTCTGACCAACGTAAGTAACATGGAACCGCCGGCTCAATGGCATTGACGGCCCTCTTGTGAAGTTTCTGGTCTCTCTTACATAAGCTAGTGGTGAATACATGGTATTGCCCACTATTCAGCTGCTTCGGATTGCTCTGATATCCGGACTGTTGCTGTTGATTACCTTGGCCGGGTTGCGGATTATACCCTCCTTGGTTACCAGGATGGCCCTGACCGTGGAATCCTCCTCCACCTAAGCCGGCGCCCGGTGTTGGGTTTCGTAGTAATTTCAAAAATTTTCCTACGCGCACACAGGATCATGTGATGCATAGCAACGAGAGGAGAGTGTTGTCTACGTACCCAACGCAGACCGACTGCGGAAGCGATGACACGACGTAGAGGAAGTAGTCGTACGTCTTCACGATCCAACCGATCAAGCACCGAAACTACGGCACCTCCGAGTTCGAGCACACGTTCAGCTCGATGACGATCCCCGGACTCCGATCCAGCAAAGTGTCGGGGAAGAGTTCCGTCAGCACGACGGCGTGGTGACGATCTTGATGAACTACAGCAGCAGGGCTTCGCTTAAACTCCGCTACAGTATTATCGAGGAATATGGTGGCAGGGGGCACCGCACACGGCTAAGGAATCGATCACGAGGATCAACTTGTGTCAACTTGTGTGTTTAGAGGTGCCCCTGCCTCAGTATATAAAGGAGGAGAGGAGGGGAGGCTGGCCGGCCAAAGAGGGAGGCGCAGGAGAGTCCTACTCCCTCTGGGAGTAGGATTCCTCCTCCAATCCTAGTCCAACTAGGATTCCTCGGAGGGGAAGGGAGAGAGGGGGGCCGGCCACCTTCTCCTAGTCCTAATAGGACTAGGGGAGGGGGAAGAGGCGCAGCCACCTTGGGCTGCCCTTTTCTCCTTTCCACTAAGGCCCATGATGGCCCATATGGCTCCCGGGGGGTTCCGGTAACCTCCCGGTAACCCGGTAAAATCCCGATTTCACCCGGAACACTTCCGATGTCCAAACATAGGCTTCCAATATATCAATCTTTACGTCTCGACCATTTCGAGACTCCTCGTCATGTCCGTGATCATATCCGGGACTCCGAACTCCTTCGGTACATCAAAATGTATAAACTCATAATATAACTGTCATCATAACCTTAAGCGTGCGGACCCTACGGGTTCGAGAACAATGTAGACATGACCGAGACACGTCTCCGATCAATAACCAATAGCGGGACCTGGATGCCCATATTGGCTCCTACATATTCTACGAAGATCTTTATCGGTCAGACCGCATAACAACATACGTTGTTCCCTTTGTCATCGGTATGTTACTTGCCCGAGATTCGATCGTCGGTATCCAATACCTAGTTCAATCTCGTTACCGGCAAGTCTCTTTACTCGTTCCGTAATACATCATCTCACAACTAACATATTAGTTGTAATGCTTGCAAGGCTTATGTGATGTGTATTACCGAGAGGGCCCAGAGATACCTCTCCGACAATCGGAGTGACAAATCCTAATCTCGAAATACGCCAACCCAACATCGACCATTGGAGACACCTGTAGTACTCCTTTATAATCACCCATTTACGTTGTGACGTTTGGTAGTACCCAAAGTGTTCCTCCGGTAAACGGGAGTTGCATAATCTCATAGTCATAGGAACATGTATAAGTCATGAAGAAAGCAATAGCAACATACTAAACGATCAGGTGCTAAGCTAATGGAATGGGTCATGTCAATCAGATCATTCAACTAATGATGTGACCTCGTTAATCAAATAACAACTCATTGTTCATGGTCAGGAAACATAACCATCTTTGATTAACGAGCTAGTCAAGTAGAGGCATACTAGTGACACTCTGTTTGTCTATGTATTCACACATGTATTATGTTTCCTGTTAATACAATTCTAGCATGAATAATAAACATTTATCATGATTATAAGGAAATAAATAATAACTTTATTATTGCCTCTAGGGCATATTTCCTTCAGTCTCCCACTTGCACTAGACTCAATAATCTAGTTCACATCGCCATGTGATTTAACAGCAATAGTTCACATCACCATGTGATTAACACCCATAGTTCACATTGCTATGTGACCAACACCCAAAGGGTTTACTAGATTCAGTAATCTAGTTCACATCGCTATGTGATTAACTAAGGTGTGATCATGTTTTGCTTGTGAGAGAATCTTAGTCAACGGGTATGTCATATACAGATCCGTAAGTATTTTGCGAATTCTATGTCTACAATGCTCTGCACGGAGCTACTCTAGCTAATTGCTCCCACTTTCAATATGCATCTAGATCAAGACTTAGAGTCATCTAGATTAGTGTCAAACTTGCATCGGCGTAACCTTTTACGACGAACCTTTTTCCATAATCGAGAAACATATCCTTATTCCACTAAGGACAATTTTGACCGCTCTCCAGTGATCTACTCCTAGATCACTATTGTACTCCCTTGCCAAACTCAGTGGTATGGCATACAATAGATCTGGTATACAGCATGGCATACTTTATAGAACCTATGACTGAGGCATAGGGAATGACTTTCATTCTCTTTCTATTTTCTGCCGTGGTCGGGCTTTGAGTCTTACTCAACTTAACACCTTGCAACACAGGCAAGAACTCCTTCTTTGACTGTTCCATTTTGAACTATTTCAAAAATTTATCAAGGTATGTATTCATTGAAAAAATCTTATCAAGCGTCTTCATCTATCTATATAGATCTTGATGCTCAATGTGTAAGCAGCTTCACCAAGGTCTTTCTTTGAAAAACTTTTATTCAAGTATCCTTTCATGCTTTGCAGAATAATTCTACATTATTTCCGATCAACAATATGTCATTCACATATACTTATCAGAAATGTTGTAGTGCTCTCACTCACTTTCTTGTAAATACAGGCTTCACTGTAAGTCTGTACAATAACTATATGCTTTGATCAACTTATCAAAGCGTATATTCCAACTCCGAGATTCTTGCACCAGTCCATAAATGGATCGCTGGAGCTTGTACACTTTGTTAGCTCCCTTTGGATCGACAAAACCTTCCGGTTGCATCATATACAACTCTTCTTCCAGAAATCCATTCAGGAATGCAGTTTTGACATCCATCTGCCAAATTTCATAATCATAAAATGCGGCAATTGCTAACATGATTCGGACAGACTTTTAAGCATCGATACGAGTAAGAAAATCTCATCGTATTCAACACCTTGAACTTTGTCAAAAACCTTTTTCGACAAGTCTAGCTTTGTAGATAGTAACACTACTATCAACGTCCGTCTTCCTCTTGAAGATCCATTTATTCTTAATGACTCACCGATCATCGGGCAAGTCAATCAAAGTCTACACTTTGTTCTCATATATGGATCATATCTCAGATTTCATGGCCTCAAGCCATTTCGTGGAATCTGGGCTCATCATTGCTTCCTCATAGTTCGTAGGTTCATCATGGTCTAGTAACATGACTTCCAGAACACGATTACCGTACCACTCTGGTGCGGATCTTACTCTGGAAGACCTACGAGGTTTGGTAGTAAATTGATCTGAAGTTTGATGATCATCATCATTAACTTCCTCACTTATTGGTGTAGGAATCACTGGAACTGATTTCTGTGATGAACTACTTTCCAATAAGGGAGAAGGTATAATTACCTCATCAAGTTCCACTCTCCTCCCACTCACTTCTTTCGAGAGAAACTCCTTCTCTGGAAAGGATCCATTTTAGCAACGAATGTCTTGCCTTCGGATCTGTGATAGAAGGTGTACCCAACAATTTCCTTTGGGTATGAAGACGCACTTCTCTGATTTGGGTTCGAGCTTATCAGGATGAAACCTTTTTCACATAAGCATCGCAGCCCCAAACTTTAAGAAACAACAGGTTAGGTTTATTGCTAAACCATAGTTCATACAGTGTCGTCTCAACGGATTTAGATGGTGCCCTATTTTAAAACGTGAATGCAGCTGTCTCTAATGCATAACCCCAAAACGATAGTGGTAAAGAGATATCATAGATCGCACCATATCAAATAAAGTGCGGTTACGACGTTCGGTCACACCATAACGATGTGGTGTTCCAGGTGGCGTGAGCTGTGAAACTATTCCACATTGTTTTAATTGAAGACCAAACTCGTAACTCAAATATTTGTCTCCGCGATCAGATCGCAGAAACTTTATTTTCTTGTTACGATGATTTTTTCCACTTCACTCTGAAATTCTTTGAACCTTTCAACTATTTCAGACTTATGTTTCATCAAGTAGATATACCCATATCTGCTCAAATCATCTTGTGAAGGTCAGAAAACAACGATGCTTGCCACGAGCAACAGCACTCATTGGATCGCATACATCGGTATGTATTATTTCCAACAAGTCAGTAACTCGTTCCATTGTTCCGAAGAACGGAGCTTTAGTCATCTTGCCCAAAAGGCACGGTTCGCAAGCATCAAATGATTCATAACCAAGTGATTCCGAAAATCCATCTTTATGGAGTTTCTTCATGCGCTTTACACCGATATGACCCAAACGGCAGTGCCATAAATAAGTTGCACTATCATTATTAACTTTGCATCTTTTGGCATCAATATTATGAATATGTGTATCACTCCGATCGAGATCCAATGAACCATTTTCATTGGGTGTGTAACCATATAAGGTTTTATTCATGTAAATAGAACAACAGTTTATTCTCTTACTTAAATGAATAACCGTAATGCAATAAACATGATCAAATCATATTCATGCTCAACGCAAACACCAAATAACATTTATTTAGGTTCAACACTAATCCCGAAAGAATAGGGAGTGTGCGATGATGATCATATCAATCTTGAAACTACTTTCAACACATATCATCACTTCACCCTTAACTAGTTTCTGTTTATTCTGCAACTCCCGTTTCGAGTTACTAATCTTAGCAACTGAACTAGTATCAAATACTGAGGGTTTGCGATAAACACTAGTATAGTACACATCAATAACATGTATATCAAATATACTTATGTTCACTTTGCCATCCTTCTTATCCGCCAATCACTTGGGGTAGATCCGCTTCCAGTGACCAGTCCCTTTGCAGTAGAAACACTTAGTCTCAGGCTTAGGATCAGACTTGGGCTTCTTCGTGGGAGTGACAACTTGCTTGTCAATCTACTTGAAGTTCTCCTTTCTTTTCCTTTGCCCTTTTCTTGAAACTAGTGATCTTGTCAACCATCAACACTTGATGCTCTTTCTTGATTTCTACCTTTGTTGATTTCAACATCACGAAGAGCTCGGGAATTATTTTCATCATCCCTTGCATACTATAGTTCATCACGAAGTTCTACTAACTTGGTGATGGTGACTAGAGAATTCTGTCAATCACTATCTTATCTGGAAGATTAACTCCCACTTGATTCAAGCGATTGAAGTACTCAGACAATCTGAGCACATGCTCACTAGTTGAGCGATTCTCCTCCATCTTTTAGCTATAGAACTTGTTGGAGACTTCATATCTCACAACTCGGGTATTTGCTTGAAATATTAACTTCAATTCCTGGAACATCTCATATGGTCCATGACGTTCAAAACGTCTTTGAAGTCCCGATTCTAAGCCGTTAAGCATGGTGCACTAAACTATCAAGTAGTCATCATATTGAGCTAGCCAGACGTTCATAACTTCTGCATCTGCTCCTGCAATAGGTCTGTCACCTAGCGGTGCATTAAGGACATAATTCTTCTGTGCAGCAATGAGGATAAACCTCAGATCACGGATCTAATCCGTATCATTGCTACTAACATCTTTCAACACAATTTTCTCTAGGAACATATCAAAATAAACATAGGGAAGCAACAATGCGAGCTATTGATCTATAATTTGCAAAATACTACCAGGACTAAGTTCATGATAAAATTTAAGTTCAATTAATCATATTATTTAAGAACTCTCACTTAGATAGACATCCCTCTAATCCTCTAAGTGATCACGTGATCCAAATCAACTAAACCATAACCGATCATCACGTGAGATGGAGTAGTTTTCAATGGTGAACATCGTTATGTTGATCATATCTACTATATGATTCACGCTCGACCTTTCGGTCTCCGTGTTCCGAGGCCATATCTGCATATGCTAGGCTCGTCAAGTTTAACCTGAGTATTCTGCGTGCGCAACTGTTTTGCACCCGTTGTATTTGAACGTAGAGCCTATCACACCCGATCATCACGTGGTGTCTCAGCACGAAGAACTTTTGCAACGGTGCATACTCAGGGAGAACACTTCTTGATAATTTAGTGAGAGATCATCTTATAATGCTACCGTCAATCAAAGCAAGATAAGATGCATAAAAAGATAAACATCACATGCAATCAATATAAGTGATATGATATGGCCATCATCATCTTGTGCTTGTGATCTCCATCTCCGAAGCACCGTCATGATCACCATCGTCACCGGCGCGACACCTTGATCTCCATCGTAGCATCGTTGTCGTCTCGCCAATCTTATGCTTCCACGACTATCACTACCGTTTAGTAATAAAGTAAAGCATTACATCGCGATTGCATTGCATACAATAAAGCGACAACCATATGGCTCCTGCCAGTTGCCGATAACTCGGTTACAAAACATGATCATCTCATACAATAAAATTCAGCATCATGCCTTGACCATATCACATCACAACATGCCCTGCAAAAACAAGTTAGACGTCCTCTACTTTGTTGTTGCATGTTTTACGTGGCTGCTACGGGCTTAAGTAAGAACCAATCTCACCTACGCATCAAAACCACAACGATAGTTTGTCAAATAGACTTCGTTTTAACCTTCGCAAGGACCGGGCGTAGCCATACTTGGTTCAACTAAAGTTGGAGAGGCAGTCGCCCGCAAGCCATCTCTGTGCAAAGCACGTCGAGGGAACCGGTCTCGCGTAAGCGTACGCGTAAGGTTGGTCCGGGTCGTCTCGTCCAACAATACCGCCGAACCAAAGTATGACATGCTGGTAGGCAGTATGACTTTTATCGTCCACAACTTACTTGTGTTCTACTCGTGCATATAACATCAACATCATTAACCTAGGCTCTGATACCACTGTTGGGTTTCGTAGTAATTTCAAAAAATTTCCTACGCGCACACAGGATCATGTGATGCATAGCAACGAGAGGAGAGTGTTGTCTACGTACCCAACGCAGACCGACTGCGGAAGCGATGACACGACGTAGAGGAAGTAGTCGTACGTCTTCACGATCCAACCGATCAAGCACCGAAACTACGGCACCTCCGAGTTCGAGCACACGTTCAGCTCGATGACGATCCCCGGACTCCGATCCAGCAAAGTGTCGGGGAAGAGTTCCGTCAGCACGACGGCGTGGTGACGATCTTGATAAACTACAGCAGCAGGGCTTCGCTTAAACTCCGCTACAGTATTATCGAGGAATATGGTGGCAGGGGGCACCGCACACGGCTAAGGAATCGATCACGAGGATCAACTTGTGTCAACTTGTGTGTTTAGAGGTGCCCCTGCCTCAGTATATAAAGGAGGAGAGGAGGGGAGGCTGGCCGGCCAAAGAGGGAGGCGCAGGAGAGTCCTACTCCCTCTGGGAGTAGGATTCCTCCTCCAATCCTAGTCCAACTAGGATTCCTCGGAGGGGAAGGGAGAGAGGGGGGCCGGCCACCTTCTCCTAGTCCTAATAGGACTAGGGGAGGGGGAAGAGGCGCAGCCACCTTGGGCTGCCCTTTTCTCCTTTCCACTAAGGCCCATGATGGCCCATATGGCTCCCGGGGGGTTCCGGTAACCTCCCGGTAACCCGGTAAAATCCCGATTTCACCCGGAACACTTCCGATGTCCAAACATAGGCTTCCAATATATCAATCTTTACGTCTCGACCATTTCGAGACTCCTCGTCATGTCCGTGATCATATCCGGGACTCCGAACTCCTTCGGTACATCAAAATGTATAAACTCATAATATAACTGTCATCATAACCTTAAGCGTGCGGACCCTACGGGTTCGAGAACAATGTAGACATGACCGAGACACGTCTCCGGTCAATAACCAATAGCGGGACCTGGATGCCCATATTGGCTCCTACATATTCTACGAAGATCTTTATCGGTCAGACCGCATAACAACATACGTTGTTCCCTTTGTCATCGGTATGTTACTTGCCCGAGATTCGATCGTCGGTATCCAATACCTAGTTCAATCTCGTTACCGGCAAGTCTCTTTACTCGTTCCGTAATACATCATCTCACAACTAACATATTAGTTGTAATGCTTGCAAGGCTTATGTGATGTGTATTACCGAGAGGGCCCAGAGATACCTCTCCGACAATCGGAGTGACAAATCCTAATCTCGAAATACGCCAACCCAACATCGACCATTGGAGACACCTGTAGTACTCCTTTATAATCACCCATTTACGTTGTGACGTTTGGTAGTACCCAAAGTGTTCCTCCGGTAAACGGGAGTTGCATAATCTCATAGTCATAGGAACATGTATAAGTCATGAAGAAAGCAATAGCAACATACTAAACGATCAGGTGCTAAGCTAATGGAATGGGTCATGTCAATCAGATCATTCAACTAATGATGTGACCTCGTTAATCAAATAACAACTCATTGTTCATGGTCAGGAAACATAACCATCTTTGATTAACGAGCTAGTCAAGTAGAGGCATACTAGTGACACTCTGTTTGTCTATGTATTCACACATGTATTATGTTTCCTGTTAATACAATTCTAGCATGAATAATAAACATTTATCATGATTATAAGGAAATAAATAATAACTTTATTATTGCCTCTAGGGCATATTTCCTTCACCCGGGCCTTGGAAACCGCCTCCACCTAAGCCGCCAACTGGGCCGTGACCTCCATCAAACGTGTTTGAATTTTTATACGCCTTCATGATCGTACAATCTTTCCACAGGTGGGTGGCTGGCTTCTCCCGGGTGTCGTGTTTTGGACAAGGCTCATTCAATAATTGCTCAAGGGTGGGACCTGACCCGCCCAACCGAGGGGGCTGTCTGCCCTTGCGCTGTTGATTTTCGCTCTGTGCATTGGTGTTAGCAACAAACTCATAAGCCTTACATTTATTACCTCCTTGATTCGCCGGGTTATGCTGGTGACCCTTGCCATTGCCGTTCTTCTTTCCCTTCGTTGCCTTTTCTTCGTCAGACACCAGGTCCTTGGTAGTATCAGAATCAGCATACTTGACGAGAGCCGCCATCAATGTTCCCATGTCATTATAGTCACGCTTGAGCCGCCCCAGCTTCTGCTTCAGAGGTTCAAAATGGCAATTTTTCTCCAACATCAAGACCGCTGAGCCGGCATCCATCTTATCAGATGAATGTATTATCTCCTTGACCCGGCGCACCCAATGGGTTGTGGATTCACCATCCTCTTGCTTGCAATTGGTCAGGTTCACAATCGACATAGGCTGCTTACACGTGTCTTTAAAGTTCTGGATGAACTGGGCCTTCAACTTTGCCCATGAGCCGATGGAATTGGGTGGCAATCCCTTCAACCAAGTACGAGCTGTTCCATCTAACATCATAGTGAAATACTTGGCCATTGCTGCATCGCTGACCTCCAATAACTCCATAGCCATCTCATAACTCTCAATCCAAGCCCCGGGCTGTAAGTCAGCTGTGTAATTAGGAACCTTACGAGGACCCTTAAAGTCCTTTGGCAAATGCTCATTACATATGGCCGGCACCAAGCAAGGAACGCCTCCGGTTCTTGTGGCCACTCCTGCCTCGACCGAGGTTGCTGGATAAGCCGGAAAAGTTTGATGAGCCGCCTAATCTGTTGCCATTTGAACTGCTCGTTCCGCCTCTTGACGAATCCTCTCCTGATCCGCCAAGTTAAGGGCTCCAGCCCGCACCAGCTCATGCCTGTATGGCCGGTTGTGGCGTTGAGCATTAATTGACATATCTGTGGATTCCATATACCTACTGTAACTCGGGCTCCGGCTTGGGCGAGGAGTTGAATGGATCCTGTCTCGACTGTAGGAGTATGCATCCTGCTACGCCAGAGCTGTTTGAAGAAGTTCTCTTACCCTCCGTGTTTCAATTGCCGCCCGTGAGTCACCTTCCATCGGAAGAGCCGCCAGACGAGATGATGCTGCGATGAGGTTTTCCAAAGGGTT
This sequence comes from Triticum aestivum, assembly GCF_018294505.1. Classification (NCBI taxonomy): domain Eukaryota; kingdom Viridiplantae; phylum Streptophyta; class Magnoliopsida; order Poales; family Poaceae; genus Triticum; species Triticum aestivum. Next base: position 450,735,476 of record NC_057806.1, read on the forward strand.
GGAGAAGTGACCCGGCGGCGTTGGGACGTAATGAGGCGGAGCGGTAATTAGACGAGGTGGATCCATGGCGCGCAGCTGGACCGGTGCGCCGGGTGTTGTAATCCGGGGTGCCTCCGGCGGGTTACTTCCGCTGGCTCCGGGTGTGTGAAAAAGATTCCTAGGATTGAGCATCAGAGGCAGACGTGATTGGGTTTTCTGATGCCTCCTCCTCATGACCTCGTTTGACGCGTTCAGATCCACCGAGAGTCGGAAGGTCTCCGCTTGAAGCTGTTGAGCACGAACGTCCAAAGCCGCCCACTTTGCTTCCATCCCGACTTCCTCTATGGCTAGATTTTCTTTAGCTTGCACCATCTCTTCACGTACGCGTGCCACCTCTGTGTCATGCTGGCCTTTATCCGCCGGCTCTACCACGGCAGTCAACAGAGTCGTCAGTTTATCCATGAGGTCCATCAAGATCCGAGCCGGGGGGCGCGCGGGGTCTCCTAACCCGGCTGCGGCCGACCTGGTAGTTGTTGCCGCCGCTGCTGTAGAGTTCTGCACGGGTTGTGTCCCTGCCATGAAGACTCCGGCCCAATTCGGTGGCTCAAGAGGGTCCGGAATACTGCTGCCATCGGAACAGCCCCCAAGCATGCCGTCCTGCAGTTGGTACAAAGAGTCCGTCTCACCCGTTGATGAAGCGGTATCAGAACAGACGGCCGTCTCACCGCTCTCCACCGATCCTTCAGAGTATTCACCGCCGTGGACACAGCCTACGAAGGCATGCTTCACGGCAGATTGAACACGGGCGGTCCTCGTGCGTCGAGCCGTTTCGATGAGGTTGGTGTGGACGTCCGGCTCAGGACCTGACTCGCCGATCCGGCCTATGAAGACGTGAATTCCGTCGAAGGGGACCCGGTATCCGTACTCAATTGAGCCGGCCTCTGGGCCCCAGCCTTCGTCGTCGATGTAGAGCTTGCCGCGACGACTCTTGGTCATCCGGCCTCACAGCGTATCCTTTGAGCCATTCGAAGTTGCCCTTCAAGAACTCAAATCCACTGTGCGCTGTCCCCACGGTGGGTGCCAACTATCGTGGAATTGTCACGGCAGATGTCCTAGATCAAGGACTTAGTCGTAGGGCCATCGCACTAGGAAGCTTAAAGGGGTTAATCGGGACAAAGGACACGAGAGGGTTTTATACTAGTTCGGCCCCTTACGATGAAGGTAAAAGCCTACGTCTAGTTGGGATTGGTATTGCTGGGGTTTCGATCACCAAGAGGCTCAACTTGCCGACTTGGTCATCGACTTGTTGTTTCTTGCCCTAAGCCGCCACCGGGTCGTCCCCTTATATACATGGGTTGACGCCTGGTGGCCTACAGAGTCCCGGCCGGCTCATAATCGTGTCCGGCTCGGTGACTTCCTTTACATGTCTTTCTTTACAAGTCTTTCCGTACATACGATGGTTCACAATATCAGGCCTTAAACCGCCTTCAGGCCTTTGGGCCTTCTATAATATTTAATAAACTATAATCTTGAATGTTTACTGGGCTTCTTGTGTAACCCGCCATTGGGGCTGACCCGGCCCCTCCTGGGCGGGTCATAACTGATAGTAATATCCCCAACAGTTATCTTCAGAAAGCACATCACGCATAGATCTATCAACTGCTTCAAAGCAACGCCGATGGCTCATTAGGGCCTCGTCCCATATTATAAGTGAAGCTAACTTGATCAATCACGCAAGCATTGAACCGTGTTTCATATCACAAACGGCGGTTTCATCTATGTCAATCGATATTTTAAATTGTGAATGTGCTGTTCTACCACCTGGAAGAAGCAAGGGTGCGACGCCGGAAGATGAAATGTAAGAACAACCAAATGTTGGGATCGTAGGTATGCGGTGATAGAAGTCCATAGGAAGGTTTTCCCAGTTCCACCATACCCACACACAAAGTACAGAGCTGGTGGTCCAATGGTCACATTATCGACAATACGATGGTAAGCAGTGTGTTGGTCATTATTTAGACGTTCATACAGGCGTGGGCTCTCAACTAATAGCTTCGGTACATTATATGACAGTTCTTCACCAACCAATCTATTTTCAAATGCACTTGAAGTGCTACCAGTAAGAGGAGGAAAGTTGTAATTTGATGGGCTATGACCATTTTTTAAGAACAACTCATGTAGTTCCTGTAAAACCATGTCTTTTAAAGAGTCATCAGGCACATTGTATGACATATTATTTGAACTGCGTCGCCCATAGCTCGCCAATATTTTTCAAAAAACCCACGTTCGTCACCTATACCACAGTAGATAAACATCATAACGAAAAGTGAGTGAATCCATCTTCGTACGACTCAGCTGCTTTGACATACATAAGAAGCATTCACAGGTAATAACAGTCACCAGCATCTGGAGGCACGTGGTACATACGACCTATCTTTGTACCATGTCATCTTTCATCCCACTTACGGCGCTCTAAAATCTAAACAAAATGTTGTGGGTACTCACAATATGTTAGACATCTACCCTGTGGAAACTCTGCATTCGCTTCGAACCATGCGGTCAGTGTTGTTCGTTGAAGGAAAGGTGTAGAAACTAATGATGGTAAGCTAGTAGTCGATTTAAAGATAACATTGTTCATGTTTGGAAGATGACAAGCAAGACGCTCAACAAGGGGATAATAGTGGTGGATGTCATAGCCATACATTTGCCAAATAGCTTGTTTGTCACAAAGATATCGAGCTTTCAGAAAGTTATTTGTCTCATCTATTTCATATTTTTAGCACCTAATTTCCCCTAAGTTCAAACTTTGTACGTTTTGCAGCAGAAGAAGTCTCTGGCACGTCACTAACGTCATCACCACCACCATGTTTCCTCTTTTTGTATTTTGTGAAAACAACATTTGAACGGTCTGTTCCCTTGGTCACGTACTTGAACAGGTACTTTAACACCTCACTTTTGTTGCACCACTCTACATGGATGTGAGCTTGGAATTTCTTTAAGAGTTTCATGCAATATGGAACAACATGTCTGTTATCAAGATCAGTACCCTTTTTGTTTATTTTTATACCAGAATCACGACGCCTATACATGACAAAACCCTTATCGTCAACAGTGCTCTCACTCTGAAATTGTTTTGGACATTTTTTGTGCACACCTTATCTTTCATGCAAGGGCAGTTTTTATTAGCTAAACCACACGGGCCATGCATCATAAAATCTTCGACTAAGGCATAGCCAAGAGGATCTACTACTGGATCGAGAATCTCGGCTAAGATGTATGTATCTGCAAGGTCGGTTAGGCCTCCACCTGTCCTACCTTCAAGCCAGATGAGGACATGTATGTGTGGCAGATCGCGCTTCTGAAACTCCACACTCTGTAACACTATATATCAATTGAATGGAAGTATTAGCCTAATGAGTGTAGAGCTACGGAGTTGTTGACAAATCAGTTGTGGGGAGAATAGGTACCCGTGCAAACAGGACCAAAAGTTCGACCCTTCATGATCCCTTTCATGAAATGCTCCAGCTTGAGCTTGAACACTCGACACACGAGATCAGATCGATCTGTGTATTTTTGTCTAGGCTAAAATACAAGGGCATCTTTGATCTCATCCCACTTCGGGTTACACATGAAGGTGACAAATAAATGAGGTGGACCAAAAACACGACAGATTGTGACACCATCTTGAAAATTTTGCTGTCCATAGCAATCGCTGCCTGTGAAGGCTGCATGGATAATTCTCTTTTTACCTATACTGCTACCATCAAGATGTCCCTGGCCAACGGCATCAGCAACACCTTGGAAATGTTCGCATCTAAAGTCATCTTGATGCTCTGCTATGTATGTTAGCCTGCCTTCTTCAACACTTGCAAAACCATCAACCTGGGACTGAGAAGATAATCTTCCACAGCAAAGAAATGGATTGAATTGATCTTTTTTATAATGAAAGCAGTAGCAGTAGTACTCTGCCATTGAGACATGGCTTCTACCCTCAGGAACTGGGAGGTCACTTGTGATATCTACGGAGTGCATTAAGTCTATCTCTCTGTGAGGTATGCCGAGCTGAAATCCTCGTCGACCATACGGGAACAATAAAGGGTACTACAATGGCATGAAAGCTGGATGGAGGCTAGACACATGGTGTAGACCTTTCTCCATACTATCAACAATAACATCGCGTTTATAATTTTCTAGACCAAAATCACCAATAATTAAACCAGCAAGTTCATTGCATGCAGGGACATTATACTGTACTGAATCATTTTTTTCTGCACCAACAATCCTAATACCAATTCTTTCATCGCCTTGGTTTTAAAGTCGATCTCTAGCCATTCTAAATGTCTGCATAAGAGGATTATACTCATCAAGCATCTTCATTAAACCATCAGCTATGTCTCTATCAATACCACTGTCTTTTTCACCATCTTCGGTCATCCCGGCATTAATTCGATTTGAAAGCTCATTTTGTGTGTGATGAATGTATAGTTCAACAAACTTTGGAGTGGCACCTCTATTTGGCAGAAGCAATCCAATACGGTGATATACCTGACCATGAAATTTAAACACATATGGACCACCACCTTTGTTAATATGTTTATTAATATCCGCTCCCATGGACGTGAAAGCAAAAAGTGAATTGTATTGTCTGATTCTATCCAAGAATTGCTTAGAACGTGAATCACCATCAAACCTAAGTAGTTCTGACAGAAAAGGTGGTGGCTTTTTAAAGGCGGGCATTGATAGTTTACCGCATTTGCAGCATAGGTTATATACGATCTGACGTTCACTCACACATGTTTCTCTATTACATCTCTCACGGAACCAAAAGAAAGCGCCACATAACTGGCATGTGTATTCAGGCGCTCCCAGATAGGACCTCTTCTTATATGATGTTGTAGAGAGAGTGAATTAGATGTTTCTACAAAGTGTGTAACTATATGACCTTTTATCACAAAGATACCTTTTAAGAACTCTGTGTAGTCAGAAGAAAACAGAGAGCGCGTGGTAGATGTAGTCTGGTAGGGGTAACCTTAAAACAAATGAAAGAAATAATTTAGCACAGGCGCATAACGAGTTAGGCTTTGTTTTTATAGTGGGATGTGAGCCGACACAAGCAGGGCAGACCTGTTCGACGCCACACTCGCATTTTTCTCTTTCGCATTCGCTGATGTCGCCTTAACCGGCTGTATGTACGTGACAGAACCGGAAAGAAACCACCGCCTAAGGAAATTTTCAGATTGGTATAGATGTGTTAAAAGGGTGTTATTCTACTTGTTTGAATTACAGTATTGATGGCACATACCCATAAAAGGACTGTTTGCACCAAAGGATGATGATCTAGGTACAGAACTCAAGGCGCCTAAAGAGGTGATTTACACATAAGTTCACATTGCACAAAATGCAGCGTTGTAAGTACAACAATAACCTACGATCATTTCAAACCGCAACGCACTTTTGAACAACGTAAGACGTGCTGCTGCTCTACTACGACTTCGAGCAACAGATCAACTGTGTGCAGCAGCATGATCGGTACCAGGATCACTGGAATTCATGTTCCCTGCTCGTCGATACGTACAAATATTATAGATCATGCAAGCAAAATAACCGCGAATAAACAGATGCAATCCAAGAACAAGCAACAGAAGCAAGCTAAAAAGAGTGGAAAGCGCACCTTAGCAGCAGAGTCGATATGCTGAGCATAATGTAAGTCAACCACACTGCTTAGTTTTGTGAGGAAGTAAATCATGAGAAGGCTAAAAACACACACAAAGGCAGCAAGTAGTCCTTGAGAACCTGCAGCAGATCACTACAAAGTCCTTTCTTTGGACCACTTACTGGTATGCTTTGCTATCAAATCTTGCAGTCAAATACACCCTCTGTTTCTAGAAACAAGATGTTTTGGCAGTTAAAATTGAACTACTAAAACATCTTATATTTAGCAACGGGGGTAGTAATAACAAAACAGGGGTACTGGTGCTAGGTATCAAGCGTGTACTAAACAAAAGTCTTTACAAATAGGGGTGTAAGCAGAATTATTAAGCAGAGCCAGTTATTTTTTGTAGTTCCATCAATTCTGAAAAACAGCGAATGTCTCCCTCTAAAGTTCAGTATTTGGCTATCGCAACACAAAAAATTTATGGCCAAACCATTGCAAAGGCAACACTCTCCAAGAAAACGGGGAAAAAAGATCAACAAAGAGATCATTTCATGTGAAGAAAAAGTACAACACAGCTCAACAATCACTAAAGCAATTCTTTGCTGGCCTGCTCAAATAGCAGTGTACTAAACGCCGCAAAACTGCCTCGGCCATATACTAATCACTTGTTCAGACTGTACACACACTTGCAAAAATGTACACCATATCAATCTGTATGAGACTCATCAAGAACCTCACAACAAGAACAAGTAGAGAAAATAAAGAGAACCAGATCTGGCAGAACAAAAGGGGGGAAGACAGATGGCACTATGCTTTATCAAGAACTGAAGATATCCTTGTACGACCTCAATTACCACCTACTGTTAATGACTCCCTCAATTTTACATGAGTGACCAAAACTACAATCTGCACTTTTAATAACATGTAATAATATCAATCAAAAGTGCACTTTGTTGTACAGAACAAACAAGGAAAAAAGAAGCATCCATCTATAATAAAATTATAGAAACCATAATCATAACATGATTGAACCTCCTCTGATGTGTACCTACTCTGATGGGATAATGATAGCATGAGGCACAAATCGAAATCTGAAAGAAGCAAAACAAGAGCCGACCGAACAACCTTGCTTATCATTCACAGCAGACTTGGTTTCAACATAACTTGTGCTGCAGGCATGTCATCTATCTAGCACAGCAAACTTGGCACACATAAGAAGAAACACCTGATGAGCGTATTCACAGAGGCAGAAACACCTGATGAGCGTATTCACAGAGGCAGAAACCGAAAGCTCAAAGAAGCAAAACAAGAATCGACCAAACAACCTTGCTTGGAAAATCGCACAATAGAAAAAAGAAAACAAAATTGAAGCAGACATAACAAGAAACGCCTCAAAGAAGCAAAACAAGAATCGACCAAACAACCTTGCTTGGAAAATCACACAACAGAAAAAATAAAAGAAAATTGAAGCAGACATAACAAGAAACACCTCATGAGCATCAACAAAGTAACATAGGCAGAAACTGAAATCTCAAAGCAAAACAAGAACTGACCCAACAACCTTGCTTCAGATCTCATACAAGAGAATGACACGATTATTTGTAGATCACTTTCAGTTAACTCCGTCTCGCTGTCAAGTGCTCCTAAATTTTTGAGTTCATGGTTCCCCAAAGTTACTTCATTGACATATGTGTTTCGTACCCATCGATCGACCCTAAATTTTGGTATCTGCTTATTCCTTGTTTCATAACAAGGCAATGGGAACCATGTGTGCCAAAAACAAGTCAGTGTTGACCTATATAGTCAAGATATAGTTAAGGAAAATAAAATGGTTATATTTTAGCAATGTCAAATAACTGTTGAGTTGGAAGACAAAAGGATGTTTTTTTACCTTTTCTTAGCTATAAGAGATCATATCAAAGATGTGGCATTTCACAAATATCACAAATTGCGCAACGAAAATAACTGCGAATAAGCAGACGCAATCCAAGCACAATCAACCGAAACAAGTTAAAAAGAGTGGGAAGCGCACCTTAGCCGCAGAGTCGATATGCCCAGCAGATTAGATAACGAGTCAAACTTGATTATGAACCGATGATGCCAATCCCTGAGGAGGCATACCATAATGTAAGTCAACCACACTGCTTAGTTCTGTGAGGAAGTAAATCATGATAAGCACACTCTATATTCAGCAACAATGAGTTTTCACTCTTCTATGCTACTTTGTATGCATTTTTTTGCTTATCCATATAATGATTTCTATCATTTTTGTTAGGGAACACAGTAATTTCAAAAAAAATCCTACGCACATGCAAGATCTATCATGGTGATGCATAGCAACGAGAGGGAAAGAGTGTTTTCCACGTACCCTCGTAGACCGTAAGCGGAAGCGTTATGACAACGTGGTTTATGTAGTCGTACGTCTTCACGATCCGACCGATCCTAGTACCGAAAGTACGGCACCTCCGCGATCTGCACACGTTCGGCTCGGTGACGTCCCACGAACTCTCGATCCAGCTGAGTGTCGAGGGAGAGCTTCGTCAGCATGACGACGTGATGACGGTGATGATGAAGCTACCGTCGTAGGGCTTCTTCGCCTAAGCACTACGTAGATATGACCGAGGTGGGTTATGGTGGAGGGGGGCACCGCACACGGCTAAGGGATCAATGATCAACTTGTGTGTTCTAGGGTGCCCCCTGCCCCCGTATATAAAGGAGCAAGGGGGGAGGCCAGCCGGCCCTTAGAGGTGCGCCAAGGAGAGGAGGAGTCCTCCTCCTAGTAGGAGTCCTCCTCCTAGTAGGAGTAGGACTCCCCTTTTCCTAGTCCAACTAGGAGGAGGAAGGGGGAAGGAAGGAGAGGGAGAGAAGAGAAGGAAAGGGGGGCGCCGCCCCCTTCCCTAGTCCAATTCATACTAGAGGGTGAGGGGCGCGCGGCCCTGCCTTGGCCGGCCCTCTCTCTCTCCACTAAGGCCCATGTTGGCCCATTAGTCCGCCGGGGGTTTCGATAACCCCCCGGCACTCCGATAATTATCCGGTGACCTCCGGAACTCATCCAGTGTCCGAATATAGTCATCCAATATATCAATCTTTATGTCTCAACCATTTCGAGACTCCTCGTCATGTCCGTGATCGCATCCGGGGCTCTGAACTATCTTCGGTACATCAAAACACATAAACTCATAATACCGATCGTCACCAAACGTTAAGCGTGCGGACCCTACAGGTTCGAGAACTATGTAGACATGACCGAGACACGTCTCCGGTCAATAACCAATAGCAGAACCTGGATGTTCATATTGGCTCCCACATATTCTACGAAGATCTTTATCGGTCAAACCGCATAATGATATACGTTGTTCCCTTTGTCATCGGTATGTTACTTGCCCGAGATTCGATCGTCGGTATCTCAATACATAGTTCTATCTCGTTATCGGCAAGTGTCTTTACTCGTTCCGTAATGCATCATCCCGCAACTAACTCATTAGTCACACTGCTTGCAAGGCTTATAGTGATGTGCATTACTGAGAGGGCCCAGAGATACCTCTCCGATACTCGGAGTGACAAATCCTAATCTCGATCTATGCCAACTCAACAAACACCATCGGAGACACCTGTAGAGCATCTTTATAGTCACCCAGTTACGTTGTGATGTTTGATAGCATACTAAGTGTTCCTCCGGTATTCGGGAGTTGCATGATCTCATAGTCATAGGAACATGTATAAGTTATGAAGAAAGCAACAGCAACAAACTAAACGATCATCGTGCTAAGCTAACGGATGGGTCAAGTCAATCACATCATTCTCCAATGATGTGATCCCGTTAATCAAATGACAACTCATGTCTATAGTCAGGAAACATAACCATCATTGATTCAACGAGCTAGTCAAGTAGAGGCATACTAGTGACACTCTATTTGTCTATGTATTCACACATGTACTAAGTTTCCGGTTAATACAATTCTAGCATGAATAATAAACATTTATCATGATATAAGGAAATATAAATAACAACTTTATTATTGTCTCTAGGGCATATTTCCTTCAATTTTCTGTTATGTCATACCCACACATAACTTTGGCTTCAGCCATGTCATCTATCTGCCTCATTATCTGTTGCAGCACATGTAAAACTGGCATCATTATTTCTACAAGATCTGAAAGAAGCAAAAGAAAAACCGACCGGCCAACCTTGCTCCAAAAATCATACAAGAGGAAAAAGAAAAGAAAATTCAAGCAAGAACAAACACCTAATGAGCCTGAACGAACTGACAGAGGCACAAATTAAAAACTCAAAAAAGCAAAACAAGAACCGACCAAACAACCTTCCTTCAAATCTCATACAAGAGAAGAAAGAAAGGAAAATCAAAGAGACATAAGAACAAAACACCTCACGAGCATGAACGAACTGACAGACGCATAAATCAAAAATCAACACACACACACATCCATGAGCACGCATAAGCAGACCAGAAACGGTACCTTGACGACGACGAGGACCGGAGAACAGAGAGACGAACAAGACGAGCGATGGATGAACAGGTCAGCGAAGGACCACCTGCGAACACACAACATCGATGACCGCTAAGCGCACCAGTGATAGGTAAGAGAAGAGAAGAACATCAAGAAAACTCATCCAAGGGAGAACAGCCCACCTTCATGGCGATGTGGAGGCGAAGTACAGCGACGGGCGGAAGCGATGTGGAGGCGTAGTACAGCGGCAGGCGGAGCGAGGCGGAAGGAGGAACAAAGGACGAGAGCGGCCCGCGTATATAAGGAGGAGACGCCACGCAAGATAGTGATTCGTAGGTAAGCCGCGTCCACTACATCGCAAGGCCGCCTCAAAAGCGAATCTACCTGAAGGACCAGTGGGCCGGGCGCACGAGCAGTAAGCCCAATCGTCCTTCCTCACATCCACCCACGCCAGATCGGTTTTCTCTCCCGTGCCAAACGCAACGAACACACGGGCATTCTGGCGCACTCAATGACAACGTCGGCCCACCGTAAAGAAGCCCCACAGGTCAGCGAACCGAAGCCACGCACACGTACGGAAGCCCCGTAACCCCCGCACACGTAAGGACGAGACAGAGGGAGATCCCATCCGCACTAACTGAAATCGCACGCGTAGAACCAACCACCGGCCTCCAGCTGGCCGCGCAGCGTGCAACGCGATTGGGCAGCCGCCTCGCTCTCGATTTACCCCGCAAAATATCTCTCGTTTTGGATGAAACCAGTGCGTACGTGGCTATATCCCAGCGAACGACCTTAATGCACACCTAATTGTTTTGGATTTCGGCGGAATAGAAGGTCTCGGGTCTGCTTTTCGTTTCATCACTACAGTATTCTACATTTCTCTCCCTTGTGTGTCTCGAATTCTTGGTTCATTTCGCAGCCTCTAGGTGTGGCTGGCTGCCTTGTTACCTCGGTAAAAAGCGCATCACGTGCCAACCGTAGCAAACCTCCCATGGGAAGAAGGGAAGCAGCCACGCAACGCGATTCGAGCCCGGTTGATCTGGTGGGGCGGGCCAGGGCTCCGATCCAGCCTTGAACTCCACGTCCAAGCTAGGCACCCGATGCCATCCCCTTCCCCGGCACCGTTAAAAACTGAGCTCGCGCTTCTCCCCGCCCCATCAACTGAATCCCTCCCACCATCACGAGCTGTACATTTCTCATCAGGGTCGCGGTGAGTTCCTTGCCGAGCCGGGATGGCGAAGAGCACATGGGCGCTCATCTGCCACCTCCACGCCATTGCAGGGTACGCCCATGCACGACAGAGCTCACGGCTCCTGAATCCTTCCGTTTCCATCGCTTATATTTGGCTGTAATCTGGTGGATCATGGGCGCTTCTCTTTCCTCTGCAGGCCGAGCCTGACCCTGATATACCCGCTGTGAGTGGACATTCCTGCCGATCGTTGCACCTTGCATTGCTGCGGCGGTTAACTGTGGCTAGGCTATGATATGCTCTGTACTGGGAACGTTGGTAAAGATCTGTGGGTGTATGTGTGAGCTGTTGGTTTTGATCATCAGGTACGCGTCGATCTGCGCGATGGAGAGCACGTCCAAGCTGGACGACGGCCAGTGGCTGGCCTACTGGATAATCTACTCCTTCATCGCCCTCTTCGAAATGGCAGCCGAGCAAGTCCTCTACTGGTAAAATCATAGAGGGGTACTATCAAAATTGTTCATGCTCTTTCCTAGTAGAATCCTAGCTGCGAACATTTTGCTCCGCGTGCAGAAAAGATAATTGTGTTGATCTCGCAGGATACCGCTGTGGTACGAGGTGAAGCTGCTATTCGTGGCGTGGCTGGTGCTGCCGCAGTTCAGGGGCGCCTCCTTCATCTACGAGAAGTTCGTCAGGGAGCAGATCAGGAAGCACGGGCTGATGCTGCACGAGCACCACGGCCACGATGCCGGCCACGGGTCGCACGTCCTCAAGGTACCGAACCTCGCCGAGTTTCTCTGTTGTCTTTTCGAAATAGCACATCCTCAAGAATCTTTGCCGGACGTGCAGGCTGAGCATGGCGTGCACTGAGGAGCGAACTCGCCAGGAGAATATCTGCCTGTCCGCCGACGACGAGCCTTAACCAAACCCGCCGATCAGGGATCCCCTTCCGAGCCGGCGTAGTTGTTGATATGTGCTGTGAGATGTTGGACGGAACATCGGGTTGGGGTACGATGTACTACCTTTGTTCATGAATGTAAGAAGAACTGTCAAAACGTCTTACATTTTAGAAACAGAGGGTATATGTGCTAATTCGACGATGCCTTGTATATTTATAAATAACGAAAGGATTCGCGTTCTTTGCGATCAATAAATTTGTATGGTACTGGTTTCGCACATTTGGGATGGCTTATTAATTCCTCGATTTCCTAGACTAATTCACCAAGTTTACGGGAATTGTTCATGTATTTTAGAAATTTAGATAACTTGATCATGGTACTTTCGGAAAAGGTTCCCTGGAAATCACAAAATTACTTTACTGTCATACACAAACATATTTTTCTAGTAGTTATCATCTAATGAATTACTTCATTGTATTTGCAAACAAGTATTCATGACTATAAAATATGTTCGCGCATTATAGAAAACTATTATGTATTTCAGAACATTCATGTATATAATAAAATACTCATATTTTCAGAAAATGCGTGTGTGTTTTAGAACAAATTTTCTTCTGTACCAAAAGAATTGTTCGTATATGTCACAAAAAAATGTCGACAAAGGTTTTTCAGAAATAGGGAGGTACAAAGAGAAGGCAACAATACAATATTTAGTAAGACAAGGAAATCAAAATAGGAGATGGGAAAATGAAAATACTATCATGTAAACATAATATAAATAAAATTCATGAGATAACTTAAAAGGATTTTCTTCTTCTTCTTCTTTTTGTTTTCACTTATTTCTCTTTTTCTTCCTGTTTTATGTCTCTTTTGTATTTTTCTCCTGTTCAATATTGTTTCTTGACATGTTTCTTCCTTTTTGTACAAATAGCTTTTTTGAAGAAAATTATCATTTTTATGAATATGAGATGAACATTTCTACAAATATGCAGCGAACATTCTTTTAATGCGCGGTGAGCAGTTTCCAAATATGCTATAAACATTTTTCCAAATACATGAGTAATACATTTAAAAAATGCGATGGACATTTTTCAAATATGAGTTGAAAATTTTCTTCCTCCGTTCCTAAATATAAGTCATTTTAGAGATTCCACTACAAACTACATACGGATGTATATAGATATATTTTAAATTGTAGATAAACTCATTTTGCTCCGTATGTAGTCCATGGTGAAATCTCTAAAAAGACTTATATTTAAGAACGGAGGGAGTATTTGTTATTTTTTTTCTTTTTGAGACAAATTATTACTCAATTTCTCTGAATGGTAGTCAAATTACAAGTAGAGAAGCAAATAAGGCCCAGTCCAGCCCAATAAAGAAAATACAAACAGAACACAGGCAACTGGATGACTCCGTGGATGGGTCAAGTTCTCAAGAAAGAAAACCAGGGACAACGTTCCAGGCAGAGAAAAATCGCATCGGATGAAACCGGTGACATCATTCAACCGAGACTTCGTTGTCTTTGAGCATGATACGTCATTCAATCAGAAACAACATGATACATCTCCCCCAAAAAAACAACAGCATGATATTCCCTCTGTACCCCAACTACAAGTATTTCGGTACAGAGGTAGTCATCATAAAACGAAACATAAATTAGCTACCAAACAAACACATGACCGACCCCACGGCAACTAGCGATTCATCTGTGTGACTCGACACAGTTTTGAAGCTTTTATTCATCCATCTGTGTGACTTGACACAGTTTTGAAGCCTTATTCTCATACCTCTATGCAGTAGCGATGAGATTGGAGCTGTGGGTCTCCATGGACTTGAAGGCCTCGAACCTGGGCTCCTTGTCCTCGAACTTGTGGCGCACGTACAGCTTCATGTAGTCCTCGAACACGAACCTCGGGTACGCCCCGCCGGCCGCCTCCGCCTCCACCAGCGCCGCCGCCGGGAAGATGACCGCGTCGCTGGCCGGGTTGTAGAAGGATGCGATGGACATACGGTTGCCGTCGGTCTGCGCGACCACGCGGTGGAGCACGCTCTTGTACCTGCCGTTGGTGATCACCTCCAGCTGGTCGCCCAGGTTGACGACGATGGAGTGGCGCGTGGGCGGCACGTCCACCCACTCGCCGTCCCTGAGCAGCTGGAGCCCGCCGACGCGGTCGTCCTGGAAGAGCAGGATGATGCCGCCGGCGTCGGTGTGGGCGCGGAGGCCCTTGACGAGGTCCGGGCGCGGGCAGGGAGGGTAGCTGCTGACCTTGGTGCCGAAGGTGGGGGCGCCCTTGGAGCCACGGAACGCGCGCGTGAGGTACCCCTTTTCCAGGCCGAGGTTCTCGCAGAGCAGGTCCAGCAGCCGCTCCGCCAGCCTCTCCAGCTCCGACGCGAACTGCTTCATCACCCGCCTGTAGTCGTCGTCGAGGTCGGGTATCTCGGCGATGTTGGGCTCCGGGAGGTGGCGCACGAAGAAGGTGCTCTCCCAGTCCAGGTTCTCCGCCGCCTTGCCGCCGTCCTCCAGCGTCTTGCTCGCGAACTCGAGGAACCTCTGCTCCCGCACCCTCTTGTAGTGCTCCTTGGTCATCTTCTCCACCTCGTCCATCAGCTCCGTCGAGATGCCGTGGTCCAGGACCTGCACGCACCACCGGAAAAAGAGAGAGCAGATCAGCATTAAGGATAGATCGACAAGGAGATTCATCCTGTCAGATCATGCCATGTTACTGCTGTGTATTCACCTGGAAGAAGCCCCAGTTCTCGCATGCATCGTGCAGAAGGTTCATCGCCGCCGGCCGCTCGTCCCCGCGGAGCAGACCCATGTCGATGATGGGGAATGACAATGTCGATGCCATCTTACCCTCTTGATTCGAGACAGGCTGCGTCTCCGGATGTTTCTTCTTGCCTACCGAGCTTCAGAGCTTGCCTGATGATGTACGAAGGAGCCAGGAGTGCAGTGCCTGGAAGAAGGCCAGCTTCGGGTGCAATTTATAGCCTCGATCGACCAGGCACCCAAAATGCTTCGACCAGAGAGGTGCAAAAATAAAATAAAATGCTTCGACTAGAATGGGTCGACCTTGGAGGCTTGTACACCCCTCACGTACATGTTAGATATGGCTGATTTAGTATAACTTTAGGACGTCGATAACTGTCATACGTGTGGGCGTTAATAAATCTATCCACACGTTCTGTGTGGTGTCTAAGAGGATCAGCCCACATATCCGTGTGTGGGCAAAACAACTAGCGCCCACACGTCTTTTTTCCCTCCCGATCCCTCTTACACGCGTGCGTGTGGGCGAAATAGATAACGCCCACACGTCTGTGTATGGGAAAAACAACTAGCGCCCACACGCCTCTTTTTTTCCCTTCCGGTCCCTCTTACACGCGTGCGTATGGGTGAAATAGATAACGCCTACACGTCCGGTACGTCAGGCCTCGTACCTCGTGGTCCCGCACGTCCCACGTGACACTTTTACCACGCGCCCAACAGTTGCCATGGGCCGGACCCTCGTCCATGTTCGTTTAAGTGCAGTTGCCATGTCGCTGAACTACAGTTGCCATGTCAGACAACTACAGTTGCCATGTTTGCTCAACTTCAGTTGCCATCTCAGGTCAAAGTTCCAGATTGTCATTTTTTGGACAACTACAGCTGTTGCCATGTGTGGTCTAGTCTACTACAGTTGCCATGATTTCAAAACTTTAGGAGTTGCCATCTACTAACATTAGGCAGTTGCCATGTAGCGCTACAAGAAATGGCATGGCGAAAAACATGTTCGGGGAAAAGAGAGAGTTGCCATGTGCTTACAAGCACGCTAGGGCAGTTTCCATTTAAAAAGAAAGAGTTGCCATCTGCTTACGTGCACGCTAGGGTAGTTTGTCATGTATCATGCAAAACATATGGCAACTGACATGTTCGGGTAAAAAAAAGAGTTGTCATCTGCTTGCAATCACATTAGGGCAGTTGCCATGTACACTGCAAAACGCATGGCAACTGGCAGCTTGGGTGTGGGAGAGGAGGCGGGCGTGTAGGCGAGATGGCAAACGCCCACACACCAGTCCTTGTGCGTGACTGAAAATTGGTGTGTGGGCAAACTGCTAAACACCCATACACCGGCCCCTCCGTGTGGTAAAACGGATGTGTGGGCGACCTCCCTTACACACCACACACGTGAGTTGTCCTACGTGGCATACAAAATCAGCTAATTTGTGCCAAGATTCATGCAGAAGTTACTGAACGGTGATGGATACGTATGATCAAGATGATCAACGCCCACACGTGTGGGCGTTAACATTTCCGTAACTTTATGCTAAATCAACGAGAAGTAATATGATAAAAGGAAACTAATAATATGTGAGATCACCTTCCTAACAATATGTGAGATCACCTTCCTAATATGAAACGGAGCTTAGGAAGATTGTACTCTAGTATTATTAGCAGTCATTATGCTAAATCTTTCAATCAGACTCACGCAATAAATTATGATGGTCATATCGAATTTCAAAGATATTGTTATGGGCTTTAAAGTGTTGGATCTCCACTTTTAAAAGGGGTTGATAGGCCGGCATCCACAGTTTAATTTCGCTTTACCTCCCGCCATCACCCCTTCACGCTAGGTTTTTCACCCTCACATTCAGAACCGAATCAATTTGTCCGACTCTCTTTTCGTTTTTTCGTGCTTGCTTTGACAGGTGGTGATTCAATTCAATCACGTAAATAATACGTAACTAAGAATTTAGAAATAACGTCATATATGTGAGATCACCTTACTAAAAGATACATAAGAGATCTTTCTCAATAACCTTTCAAAACAAAATGAGATATTCTTAAATAACAAATTGATAATCCGGCACACTACGACATGTACTATTGAATAACAATAACAACTTTTCGAATACAATAAAAATAACCTATATTTTTACTTACCAAATCACATATTTTAACTATTATTAAAACTCAATCTGCATGTCCTCCCATAGTTTGAACACATCTTCCACTCCCACCGATCCGATTTTTATGCAAATATAAAACCCACCTCCGGATCTCTTTTTTTTTTCATAAAGAACTAACTTCCACCCGGTGGTGGTTTCCATTTTTCACGTACCAAAGCCTTCTCTTTCCATACATAGTTAACTTCCACATAATCAGAAGTTTTCTACCCTTGCGTGCGACACATTAAAAGTGCCTGACAGAACTGCTCTCCCGTCTCACCACCACATTCCCCGGTGTGGCTAATGTTGAAGAACGTAGCAGAAATTCAAAATTTTCTACGCATCACCAAGATCAATTTATGGAGTAATCTAGCAATGAGGGAAGGAGAGTGCATCTACATACCCTTGTAGATCGCTAAGCGGAAGCGTTCAAGTGAACGGGGTTGATGGAGTCGTACTCATCGTGATCCAAATCACCGATGATCGTAGTGCCGAACGGACGGCACCTCCGCGTTCAACACACGTACAGCCCGGTGACGTCTCCTACGCCTTGATCCAGCAAGAGGAGAAGGAGAGGTTGGGGAAGACTCCATCCAGCAGCAGCACGACGGCGTGGTGGTGGTGGAGGAGCGCGGGACTCCAGCAGGGCTTCGCCAAGCACTACGAGAGACGAGGAGGGAGAGGGGTAGGACTGCGCCAACAGGGAGATTGAATCGCGTGTTGGGCTGCCCCTTTGCCTCCACTATATATAGGGGGAGAGGGAGGGCTGCGCCCCCACCTAGGGTTCCCACCCCAAGGGGTGCGGCAGCCCTAGATCCCATCTAGGGTGGCGGCGACAAGGGGGGGAGGGGGAGGCGCACCTAGGGTGGGCCTTAGGGCCCATCTGCCCTAGGGTTTGCCCCCTTCCCCTCTTGGAGGCGCCTTGGGCCTTGGTGGGAGGCGCCCTAGCCCACCTAGGGGCTGGTCCCTTCCCACTATTGGCCCATGTAGGCCTCCGGGGCTGGTGGCCCCACCTGGTGGACCCCCGGACCCCTCCGGTGGTCCCGGTACACTATCGGTGATGCCCGGAACAATTCCGGTGGCCAAAACCATACTTCCTATATATCAATCTTTACCTCCGGACCATTCCGGAACTCCTCGTGACGTTCGGGATCTCATATGGGACTCCGAACAACATTCGGTAACCGCATACATACTTTTCCTATAACCCTAGCGTCATCGAACCTTAAGTGTGTAGACCCTACGGGTTCGGGAGTCATGCAGACATGGCCGAGACAACTCTCCGGTCAATAACCAACAGCAGGATCTGGATACCCATGTTGGCTCCCACATGTTCCACAATGATCTCATCGGATGAACCACGATGTCAAGGACTTAATCAATCCCGTATATAATTCCCTTTGTCCATCGGTACGATACTTGCCCGAGATTCGATCGTCGGTATCCCGATACCTTGTTCAATCTCGTTACCGGCAAGTCTCTTTACTCGTACCGTAACACATCATCCCGTGATCAACTCCTTGATCACATTGTGCACATTATGATGATGTCCTACCGAGTGGGCCCAGAGATACCTCTCCGTTTACACGGAGTGACAAATCCCAATCTCTATTCGTACCAACCCAACAGACACTTTCGGAGATACCTGTAGTGTACCTTTATAGCCACCCAGTTACGTTGTGACGTTTGGCACACCCAAAGCACTTCTACGGTATCCGGGAGTTGCACAATCTCATGGTCTAAGAAAATGATACTTGACATTAGAAAAGCTTTAGCATACGAACTACATGATCTTTGTGCTAGGCTTAGGATTGGGTCTCGTCCATCACATCATTCTCCTAATGATGTGATCCCGTTATCAACGACATCCAATGTCCATGGTCAGGAAACCGTAACCATCTATTGATCAACGAGCTAGTCAACTAGAGGCTTACTAGGGACATGGTGTTGTCTATGTATCCACACATGTATCTGAGTTTCCTATCAATACAATTCTAGCATGGATAATAAACGATTATCATGAACAAGGAAATATAATAATAACCAATTTATTATTGCCTCTAGGGCATATTTCCAACAGTCTCCCACTTGCACTAGAGTCAATAATCTAGTTCACATCGCCATGTGATTAACACTCACAGGTCACATCGCCATGTGACCAACATCCAAGAGTCTACTAGACTCAATGATCTAGTTCACATCACTATGTGATAAACACTCAAAGAGTTCTGGGTTTGATCATGTTATGCTTGTGAGAGAGGTTGTAGCCAACGGGTCTTGCCATATTCAGATCCCTATGTATTTCGCAAAACTTTATATCGTAGATGCTGCTACCACGTTCCACTTGGAGCTATTCCAAATTGTTGCTCCATTATACGTATCCGGTATCTCTACACAGAGCTATCCAGATAGGTGTTAAGCTTGCATTGACGTAACTCTTTATGTCGAACTCTTTATCACCTCCATAAACGAGAAACATTTCCTTATTCCTCTAAGGATAATTTTGACCGCTATCTGGTGATCTACTCCTAGATCACCTGTGTACCCTCTTGCCAGACATGTGGCAAGGCACACATCAGGTGTGGTACTCAGCGTGGCATACCGTATAGAGCCTATGACAAGAGCATAGGGGACGACCTTCGTCCTTCCTCTTTCTTCTGTCGTGGTCAATCTTTGAGTCTTACTCAACTTCACCCCTTACAACTCAGGTGAGAACCCCTTCTTTGACTGATCTATTTTGAACTCTTTCAAAAACATGTCAAGGTGTGCGTTCTTTGAAAGTATCATCAGACGTCTTGATCTATTTCTATAGATCTTGATGCCCAATATGTAAGCAGCTTTATCCAGGTCTTCCTTTGAAAATCACTCTTCAAACAACCGTTTGTGCTTTCCAGAAATTCTACATTATTTCGAATCAGCAATATGTCATCCACATATACTTATCAGAAATGTTGTAGTGCTCCCACTCACTTTCTTGTAAATACAAGTTTCTAGCAAACATTGTATAAACCTAAATGCTTTGATCACTCCATCAAAAACATATATTCCGATTCCGAGATGCTTGCTCTAGTCCATAGAAGGATTGCTGGAGCCAGCATACCTTTTAGCATCCTTAGGATCGTCAAAACCTTTTATTGTATCACATACAAATTTTCTTACGAAAACTGGTAAGAAAACTTGTTTTGACATCCATCTGTAAGATTTCATAATCGAAAAATACAGCTAATGCTAACATGATTCCGACGGACTTAAACATCGCTACGGGTGAGAAATTCTCATCGTAGTCAACTCCTTTAACTTGTGAAAAGACTCTTTCCCACAAGTCGAGCTTCATAGACGGTAACATTACCGCCCACGTCCGTCTTCTCTTAAAGATCCATTTATCTCAATGGCTTGCCGATCATCGGGCAAGTCCACCAAAGTCCATACTTTGTTCTGATATATGGATCCTATTTCGGATTTCATGGCTTCTTTTGTCGGAATACGGGCCCACCATCGCTTCTCCATAGCTCGTAGGTTCATTGTTGTCTAACAACATGATATCTAAGACAGGATTACCGTACCACTTAGGAGTAGTACATATCCTTGTCGACCTACGAGGTTCGATAGCAACTTGATCCGAAGCTTCATGATCACTATCATTAACTTCCTATTCAATAGACGTAGGCGCCATAGAAAACATCTTTCTGTGTTGCGTCACTCTCTGGTTGAAGTAAAGGTTCGACAACCTCATCAAGTTCTATCTTCCTCCCACTCAATTCTTTTGAGAGAAACTCCTTCTCGAGAAAGGACCCATTCTTAGCGACAAACAATTTGCCCTCGGATCTGAAATAGAAGGTATACCCAACTGTCACCTTTGGGTATCCTATGAAGATGTGTTTGTCTGCTTTGGGTTCGAGCTTCTCTGGCTGAAGCGTTAAGCATCGCAGCCCCAAACATTAAGAAACGACAACTTTGGTTTCTTGCCAAACCAATGTTCATACGATGTCGTCTCAACGGACTTAGATGGTGTCCTATCTAAAGTGAATGCAGCTGTCTCTAACGCATAACCTCAAAATGAAAACGGTAGATCGGTAAGAGACATCATAGATCGCACCATATCTCATAAGGTTCGATTACGACGGCCGGACACACCATTACTCTGTGGTGTTCTAGGTGGCTTCAACTGTGAAACAATTCCACAATGTCTTAAGTGATTGCCAAACTCATAACTCAGAAAATCCCCTTTTGATCAGATCGTAGGAACATGATCTTTTTGTTATGATGATTCTTAACTTCACTCTGAAATCGCTTGAACTTTTCAAACGTTTCAGACTTGTGCTTCATTAAGTAAATATACCTATATCTACTCAAATCGTCAGTGAAGATGAGAAAATAGCGATATCCACCGCACGCTTCAATTCTCATTGGATCACACGCATCAGCATGTATGATTTCCAACAAGTTACTTGCCCATTTCATTGTACCTGAAAACGGGGTCTTAGTCATCCTGTCCATGAGGCATGGCTCGCATGTGTCCAGTGATTCAAAATCAAGTGACTCCAAACATCCATTGACATGGAGTTTCTTCATGCATCTTATGCCAATATGACCTAAGCGGCAGTGCCACGAGAAAGTGGTACTATCATTATTAACTCTACATCTTTTGGCGTGAACATGTGTATTACCACGACCGAGATTCAATGAACCATTCACATAGGGTGCATGACCATGAAAGGTATCATTCATGTAAACAGAATAACCATTATTCTCTAATTTAAATGAATGACCGTATTGCAATGAACATGATCTAATCATATTCATGCTCAACGTAGACACCTGATAACATTTATCTAGGTTCAATACTAATCCCGAAGGCAGATGGAGCGTGCGATGGTGATCTCATCAACTTTGGAAACACTTCCAACACACATCGTCACCTCGCCCTCAGCCAGTCTCTGTTTAGTCCGTAGCTTTTGCTTCAAGTCACCAATAATAGTAACTGAACCGTTATCCAATACCCAGGTGCTACCAGGAGTACTAGCGAGGTACACATTAATAACACGTATATACTTTGTTGAAGTTGCCAGCCTTCTTATCTACCATGTATTTGGGGTAATTCCGCTACCAGTGACTGTTCCCCTTACAATAGAAGCACTTAGTCTCGGGTTTGGGTTCAACCTTGGGTTCCTTCACTGGAGCGGCAACTGGTTTGCCATCCATGAAGTTTCCCTTCTAGCCCTTGCCCTTCTTGAAACCAGTGGTCTTGTTAAACCATCAACACTTGATGCTCCTTCTTGATTTCTACCTTTTGCGGTCTTAAGCACCGCGAATAGCTCCGGGATCAACTCCATCCCTTGAATGTCATAGTTCATCACGAAGATCTAGTAGCTTAGTGATAGTGGCTAGAGAACTCTATCAATCACTATCTTATCTGGAAGTTTAACTCCCACTTGATTTAAGTGATTGTAGCACCCAGACATTCTGAGCACATGCTCACTAGCTGAGCTATTCTCCTCCATCTTGTTGGCAAAAGAACTTGTCAGAGGTCTCACACCTCTCAACATGGGCATGAGCCTGAAATCCCAATTTCAGCTCTTGGAACATCTCATATGTTCTATGGCGTTCAAAACGTCATTGGAATCCCGATTCTAAGCCGTAAAGTATGGTGCACTAAACTATCAAGTAGTCATCAGGATGTGTCTGTCAGGTGTTCACAACATCCACAGATGACGTTGTAGGGGTTTGCACATCGAGCGGTGCATCAAAGACGTAAGCCTTCTGTGTAGCAGTGAGGACACTCCTCAGATTACGGACCTAGTCCGCATTAGTGCTTACAATATCATTCAACTTGGCATTTCTCTAGGAACGTATTGAAACAGGGAGCTACAACATGAGATATTTATCTACAACATATTTGCAAAGACAATTTAGACTATGTTCATGATAATTGAGTTCATCTAATGAACTCCCACTCAGATAGACATCCCTCTAGTCATCTAAGTGAAACATGATCCGAGTCAACTAGGTTGTGTCCGATCATCACGTGAGACGGACTAGACAACAATGGTGAACATCTTCATGTTGATCGTATCTTCTATACGACTCATGCTCAACCTTTCGGTCTTCCGTGTTCCGAGGCCATGTCTGTACATGCTAGGCTCGTCAAGTCAACCTAAGTGTATTGCGTGTGTAAATCTGGCTTACACCCGTTGTATTCGAACGTTAGAATCTATCACACCTGATCATCATGTGGTGCTTCGAAACAACGAACCTTCGCAACGGTGCACAGTTAGGGGGAACACCTTTCTTGAAATTTTAGTGAGGGATCATCTTATTTAAGCTACCGTCGTTCTAAGCAAATAAGATGTAAAACATGATAAACATCACATGCAATCGAATAGTGACATGATATGGCCAATATCATTTTGCTCCTCTCGATCTCCATATTCGGGGCTCCATGATCATCGTTGTCACCGGCATGACACCATGATCTCCATCATCATGATCTCCATCATCGTGTCTTCTTGAAGTTGTCTCGTCATCTATTACTTCTACTACTATGGCTAACGCTTTAGCAATAAAGTAAAGTAATTACATGACGTTTATGTTGACACGCAGGTCATAAATAAATAAAGACAACTCTTATGGCTCCTGCCGGTTGTCATACTCATCGACATGCAAGTCGTGATTCCTATTACAAGAACATGATCAATCTCATACATCACATATATCATTCATCACATCCTTTTGGCCATATCACATCACAAGGCATATGCTGCAAAAACAAGTTAGACGTCCTCTAATTGTTTTTGCAAGTTTTTGCGTGGCTGCTATAGGTTTCTAGCAAGAACGTTTCTTACCTACGCGAAAACCACAACGTGATATGCCAATTTCTATTTACCCTTCATAAGGACCCTTTTCATCGAATCCAATCCGACTAAAGTGGGAGATGTCGTGGATCTAAGTCTGACAGTAGAGTGGGGGGTAGGTATGGAGAGGCAAGGTCCTAGCTATGGAGAGGTTGTAAACACAAGAGATGTACGAGTTCAGGCCCTTCTCGGAGGAAGTAAAAGCCCTACGTCTTGGAGCCCGGAGGCGGTCGAGTGGATTATGTGTATATGGATTACAAGGTGCCGAACCCTTCTACCTGTGGAGGGGGGTGGCTTATATAGAGTGCGCCAGGACCCCAGCCAGCCCACGTAGGAGAGGGTTTAAGGTGCGTTAAGTCCGGGGCGTTACTGGTAACGCCCCACATAAAGTGTCTTTACTATCATAAAGTCTACTTAATTACAGACCGTTGCAGTGCAGAGTGCCTCTTGACCTTCTGGTGGTCGAGTGAGTCTTCATGGTCGAGTCCTTCAAGTCAGTCGAGTGAGTCCCTCGTAGGTCGACTGGAAGGTGATTTCTTCTAAGGGTGTCCTTGGGCAGGGTACTTAGATCAGGTATGTGACCCTACCCTAGGTACATGACTCCATCATTAGCCCCCGAATGGATTGAGGCTTGAGTGATGAAGGAGTTGATGTTGTTTCCGATTAGCCTTCGCATACTGGTCGTGCGTTGTTTTGAACTAAAAAATCTCTTTGTTGAAAGTGAGCAACTTTTCTTCAATCGACTCGATCCATTCTTTTCCTTCGTCGAGTGAACTTTTGGACTTCGCCGATTTCCGAGCGACGGATCGCAGGAAATCCCGCGTTTGGCAGACCGATCTGCCGCTCGCGGATTCCGCGGGATGCGAAATTTGGGGAAGCGCGCGAAGCGGGGCGGACCGCGGTGTTCGGACGGGATAGGGCATAGACGCCTCGATCCCCGCGCCGCTTTTTTTGCCACGTATCGCGTCCGCATAACTGTTCAGGATATGATTAGATTGACCGGGCCCACCCGTCATCCACTCGGAAGGGATCTTATAAATGCGCCCAGCGAGGGTTTTTTGAACAGTGCCTCAGCATTCTCTCTCTGCTCCCTTCGTCTCCGCCCAACGTGCTCGCTCTCGCCTCCGCACAACATCCCCTCGCGCGTCCCGCCGGCAGCCATGGTCAAGGAGAAGACGGTGGCGTTGGAACGCGCGAAGAAGGCGTCGGCGATGGAGAAGGCGAAGGGGAGATCCAACAGTCGTGGCGGGTCTTCGTCTAGATCTCGCCTGCCGAAAGGCTGGGTCTAGGGAGATTGGATCCAGTCGACCATCACGGAGAAGGATCTCCTCGACATGGCCAACGAGGGCCTGATCCCTCATGGAGCTGGGAGGCTTCCGGGGAAAGAGTGGCAGCCCCATCCGGAAGAGGGTGAGTGCGTGCTTCTGGCTACCCATGTCGACCGCGGATTTTCTTTGCCGCCGAGCATTTTCTTCCGTGGTTTCTTGAACTTCTTTGGAGCGCAACTCCACCACTTCACCCCGAATTCTATTGCCTATCTTGCCGCGTTTGTGTCCATGTGTGAGAGTTTCCTGGGTTGTCGACCGCATTGGGGTTTGTTCAAGCACATATTCACGTGTCGCTCTCAGACGTGAAGAAGGCGAGCCCAGGTGACGAAAAAACCCGAGTTGTCCAAATGTGTGGGGGTCTGGGGATCCAGGTGAGGAACAAGAGCACCTTCCCAGCCATGACATTTCCCGAGTCAGTCAGAGGCTGGCAGTCGACTTGGTTCTACTGCCAGGATCAGTCGACGCCGGGGCAGTCGAGTGGACTCCCTCAGTTCACCATGGGCCGAGTGAACAAACCCTCCTCTCTGAAGGTGATTCCGGAGGAGAAAGCTGACGTGAAGATGCTGATGGAGCGTGTAGTTCAGTTGGTTCGGGAGGGAGTGACGGGTATGGATCTCCTGGAGGTTTTCCTTAGGCGTCGTATCCAGCCTCTTCAGTTCCGGAGCCATTGCATGTGGTTGTACTGCGGGACTGAGGATGTGACTTGGGTCAATCCAGAAACAGTCGACGATGCCACTCTGGAAAGGTGGATGGCCGCTGTTACTGGGAACAAGGATAACCCTCGCGGAGCCAGAAGGATTCCTCCACTCGACTGCCACAGTGATCCAAACAAGGTATGTCTGCTCGACTTCCCATTGTATTCTCGTCACATTTATTTCTGTTTTCTCTGTTGATCGGTCGACTGATCTTTGTATTGATGTCTATCAGGCCCTCACTGAGCTGTACTCGATGCCCAACGGAGCACAGGCTCCGACTGAGGAGGGAGAAGCGAGCGGGGGCGAGAGCCGGGAGGAGGAGTGGGACTCGGACGCCGCTGAGGACGATGATGATGATGATGACGATGATGACGATGATGATGATGATGGTGAGGACGAGGAAGAGGAGGAGGAGGAGGTTGCACCACCGCGCTCGGAAAGGCGGTCGAAGCTTGTCCATGACCCTGCGACTGAACGTGGCAAGGGGGTTGCGACTGTCACACAGTCGACCAAGCGCCCTCGGACCACATCTCCGGCGCCAACTGAAAAGGCGTCGAAGCAGCCCAGGGCGGCCCCGTCAAAGCCGACCAAGCTCCTGCCGAAGATGAAGGTGTCCATCCCCACCATATCAGGGTAATCATGCTGCTTAAGTCTTCTTGTTTTGTATGAACTTTATCTCTGGTTGGCGCTGGAGTTAGTCGACTAATTCCTTGGAGTTGCAGTGCTGCTACTTCTGAGACCTCAGCCCGGGCTGACGACCATGAGATGGAGGACGCAGCAACCTCAAAACCTGCTACTATACTCTTAACACCGTTTCTAGTCGACTGACTCATGATCTCTAACTCTGATTCTTTTCTGTAGCTCCATCCAATGTTGTTATCACTCTCCCTGATGATGATGAAGATGAGGAACCGCTGAAGCACAGAAGGAGTAGGAAAGCGTCTGCCGGCAGGGTGCTCCAGGATGTGACGGTGCCTGAGACCCTGGTCGCGGAGGAAGAGAACACCACTCGACACACTGTGTCCTTCGCAGATCCGCTGACGAGTGCTCTGCAGCCCTCCCTCTTCACGATGCACCACGTCCCAGAGGACCAAGCTGGCGCCGCGAAGGAGGCGATACGCCAGGCAGGGATCATGATGGAGCAGTTGAAGACCATCCGGGATGCGAGCCAGGCAGCTTACGACGCTAGTTCCGCCCTTCAAAGCAATGTTCAGGTCAGTCGACCACCACTTGTTCTGTTAGGATATGCTATCAAAAACTTTTCTTTCCAGAATTTATAGTAATCACCCACTGGGTGTGTCGATTTAAACTCCGTGTTAGCGGGGGCACGCTGAGTGCACCCGCTGGGTGTAGTCCCCAAGGCTAAGGTCGACTGCTGGCAGTCGGCCTTAGGCTTTATAAGTTCAGTCTTTCCGTCATTCGACTATGGCGAATTGATTTCGCAAACCGGTGGGGGCACGCTGAGTGCACCCACTGGGTGTAGTCCCCAAGGCTAAGGTCGACTGCTGGCAGTCGGCCTTAGGCTTTTTTTTGAGGTCGACTGGTCGATTCCGTCTTCAACAGGATTAGTGGGGGCACGCTGAGTGCACCCACTGGGTGTAGTCCCCGAGACTACGGTCGAATGCTTGTATTCGACTGTAGTCTTAGAAACGCATGATTTTTTCTGTTCCACTCGGAAGTGAATTATCTTTGACATTTAGTCGATTGATTCTTCCCAGAGATCCTGTGACCTTGCGGCTCGCTACACTGAGCTGGAAAACAAGCACATTCAGCTCGAGCTGGATTTGAAGCTGGCTCAGGAGAATCTGACGAAGGCAAAGGAGGAGACCAAAGGTATGTTTGGTGAGACCTTGACGACTGCTTTTGCCCTTTATTTGTTTCAAAATCTGATCTTGCTGTAACTTGCAGGTAAGGTGAAGGAGGCCCAACAGAAAAAAGACCTTGAACTAGCTGAGAGGATCAAGCTTGCCGACGAGAAGTTAGCTTCAGTCACCAAGCTTGAACAAGAAAATACCAATCTGAAAGCTGCTCTTGAGAAGAAAAATGATCTGGAGGCCTTCCTGAATGGTCTAGCCAAGAAGCTGTTCCTTATGCTTGAAGGTAAACCTTTATGCTCAACAATCATTTTCAACTGTGATTTTTCCATTCGACCGTTGCCTTGACTCGGTGATCGCCCTTGCAGAATTTTGTCAAGACTTTGAAGAAGAGACTAGCCGGCTGGAACCAAACCTCGACCCCGTCAATTCTCCGGTGGACGACGAAGTTGCCATGAATGTTTTCCGACTGGAGTCCCGTGTCGCAGCTGTCGTGGACTATCTCGCAAGGCTGAAGGTCACCACATCTCGCATCGACTCAACGCTCTGGCCCGGGGAGACACTCCAGCACGACCTCGAGTCGCTGATGGCTCGCTTGAACACAGTCCCTGGTCGAGTGCAGGAGTGGAAAAAGTCATCGGCTCGGTGCGGTGCAGATGTTGCTCTGTGTCTGGCCCGAGTCCACTGCAAAGATGCGCGAGAAGACAAGCTGGCGGCCCTCCGGGTGGCCAACACCAAGAAACATGACTTCCGGTCCTTTATGGAAACTTTCATTGCTGCTGCCACTCGGATCGCAGATGGAATTGATCTCGATGAGTTTGTTGCACCTTCCAGACCTCCACAGGAGGGGTAAAAAACTTCTTTTAAGCTCGATGCTTTAAATTTGCCTCGGTATGCCGAGTGGAGTTGTAACCGATAAACCTTAATAGGCTTAGCGCCTAAGCACTTTCGGTTCCTTTAGGTATCGTTCTGAACTTGAATTCGATGTTTGAGTATGATTGCTTTTGGCTTGAAATGTCTTTTGTAGGTTCAAAGCAAGACACTCACTGCAGTCGACTTACTCCATAATCCACTTAGGCGAGCACTGGGCTGCAGCTAAGCCCCCGAGTGAGAGGTTTGCTCTTCACTCGGTAGGATTTTTATATCTTAGGCGAGCACTGGGCTGCAGCTAAGCCCCCGAGTGAGAGGTTTGCTCTCCACTCGGTAGGATTTTTATATCTTAGGCGAGCACTGGGCTGCAGCTAAGCCCCCGAGTGAGAGGTTTGCTCTTCACTCGGTAGGATTTTTATATCTTAGGCGAGCACTAGGCTGCAGCTAAGCCCCCGAGTGAGAGGTTTGCTCTTCACTCGGTAGGATTTTTATATCTTAGGCGAGCACTTGGACTGCAGCTAAGCCCCCGAGTGAGAGGTTTGCTCTTCACTCGGTAGGATTTTTATAACTTAGGCGAGTACTTGGACTGCAGCTAAGCCTCCGAGTGGAAGTCTGGCTTACCACTCGGTAGGATTTTTATAACTTAGGGGAGCACTGGGCTGCAGCTAAGCCCCCGAGTGAGAGGTTTGCTCTTCACTCGGTAGGATTTTTATAACTTAGGCGAGTACTTGGACTGCAGCTAAGCCTCCGAGTGGAAGTCTGGCTTACCACTCGGTAGGATTTTTATAACTTAGGCGAGCACTGGGCTGCAGCTAAGCCCCCGAGTGAGAGGTTTGCTCTTCACTCGGTAGGATTTTTATATCTTAGGCGAGCACTAGGCTGCAGCTAAGCCCCCGAGTGAGAGGTTTGCTCTTCACTCGGTAGGATTTTTATATCTTAGGCGAGCACTCGGACTGCAGCTAAGCCCCCGAGTGAGAGGTTTGCTCTTCACTCGGTAGGATTTTTATAACTTAGGCGAGCACTGGGCTGCAGCTAAGCCCCCGAGCGAGAGGTTTGCTCTTCACTCGGTAGGATTTTTATAACTTAGGCGAAACGGATTCGCAGCTAAGCCTCCGAGTGGGAGTCTGGCTCACCACTCGGTAAGGATTTTTACAAACTTAGGCGAAACGGATTCGCGGCTAAGTCACCCACTGAGGGGAAAATTTTATTGGACAAAAATAAAAAGTGACAAAAATTATGGAGGAACTATGACACTATTATTTTGAAATCCATGAACTACAGGAGTACTTTATTGCAACTCATCCGAGTGATAAACTTAAGTGTAAAATGGGCGGAGTAGTTCCGCGTTCCAAGCTCGGGGCTCGTTGATATTATGTTCGACGTTGTAAAGACGGTACACCCCGTTGTGGAGAACTTTGGTGACGATGAAGGGTCCTTCCCAAGAAGGAGCAAGCTTGTGTGGTTTCTTCTGATCCACTCGGAGGACTAAATCTCCTTCTTGGAAGGCTCGACCCCTCACATTTCTGGCGTGGAAACGACGCAAATCTTGTTGGTAGATGGTCGATCGGATCAGATCCATCTCCCTTTCTTCCTCTAAAAGGTCGACTGCGTCCTGCCGCGCTTGTTCAGCTTCTGCTTCGTTGTAGATCTCAACTCGAGGAGCATTGTGGAGAAGATCACTCGGCAAGACTGCTTCAACTCCGTAGACCAAGAAGAATGGAGTTCTTCCGGTCGACCGATTAGGTGTGGTCCGCAGTCCCCAAAGCACCGAGGGAAGTTCGTCGACCCAAGCTCCAGCTGCATGCTTGAGATCACGCATCAGTCGGGGTTTCAATCCCTTGAGAATCAGGCCATTGGCTCGCTCTGCTTGTCCATTCGTCTACGGATGGGCGACCGAAGCGTAGTCGACTCGTGTGCCTTGAGAGTTGCAGAAATCCCTGAATTCTTCCGAGTCAAAGTTCGACCCATTATCCGTAATGATGCTGTGCGGGACTCCATATCTGAATATCAGTTCCCTGATGAAGCTAACAGCAGCACCGGCGTCAAGGTTCTTGATTGGTTTAGCCTCAATCCACTTGGTGAACTTGTCGACTGCCACCAGTACATGCGTGAAGCCACTTCGCCCTGTTCTCAAAGGACCGACCATGTCCAACCCCCATACTGCGAAAGGCCAGACGAGTGGAATGGTCTTCAGAGCTGATGCAGGCTTGTGCGACATATTAGAGTAGAACTGACATCCCTCGCACTTATCCACTATTTCCTTTGCCATCTCATTCGCCTTTGGCCAGTAAAATCCGTCTCGGTATGCTTTGGCCACGATGGTCCGAGAGGACGCGTGATGACCACAGGTTCCCGAGTGGATATCATTAAGGATGATTCGACCTTCTTCTGGTGTTATGCACTTCTGACCAACTCCAGTCGCGCTTTCTCTATACATCTGTCCTTTGATTACGGTAAAGGCTTTAGATCGACGGACGATCTGTCGAGCCTCTTCCTCATCCTCCGGGAGCTCTTTTCTCAGGATATACGCGATATACGGAACTGTCCAGTCGGGAATGACCACCAAGACCTCCATGACCAAGTCGACTACTGCTGGGACCTCAACCTCAGTCGGATCTGTGGCACTCTTGGGCTGTGGAGCTTCTTCGGTGAAAGGGTCTTCTTTGACTGACGGAGTGTGTATATGCTCCAAGAACACACCACTCGGAATGGCCCCTCTCTTGGAACCTATCTTTGCTAGATCATCAGCTGCTTGATTTTTCAGTCGGGGTATATGATGGAGCTCCAACCCCTCGAACTTCTTTTCCAGCTTCCTCACTGCACTGCAGTATCCAGTCATGGCTGGGCTTCTCACGTCCCACTCCTTCATCACTTGGTTGACCACTAAATCTGAGTCGCCATAGACCATCAGGCGACGGACGCTGAGTGAAATGGCCATGCGCAATCCATATAAGAGGGCCTCATACTCTGCCTCATTGTTGGAGGAATCAAAGTGAATCTGGAGCACATATCTGAGCTTATCTCCTCTGGGGGAAACCAGGACAACCCCAGCACCGGAACCATTCAACATCTTAGGGCCATCAAAAAACATGGTCCAATGCTCCGAGTGAACTTCAGTCGGCTGCTGCTGTTCAATCCACTCGGCGAGGAAATCTGCTATTGCCTGGGACTTAATGGCTTTCTTTGCCTCAAACTTGATATCAAGGGGAAGAAGTTCAATCGCCCATTTCGCCACTCGACCAGTTGCATCTCTGTTGTGCAAAATCTCTGATAGTGGAGCGTCGCTGACGACTGTGATGGAATGATCAGAGAAATAATGAGCAACCTTCTTTGTGGTCATGTATATTCCATACACAAGCTTCTGATAATGAGGATATCTCTGCTTGGATGGAGTCAAGACTTCAGACAAATAATACACTGGGCGCTAAACTTTGAAAGCTTTTCCTTCCTCTTCCCGCTCGACCGTAAGCACTGTACTGACGACTTGTCATGTGGCTGCGATATAAAGCAACAGAGGCTCTTTGCTGATTGGAGCAGCAAGCACCGGCTGGGTGGAGAGCAGAGCTTTTAGCTCGGCAAATGCTGCATCAGCTTCTGGAGTCCACTCGAACTTGTCTGCCTTCTTCATCAGTCGGTAAAGAGGCAATGCCTTTTCACCGAGTCGTGAGATGAATCGACTTAATACGGCCAAGCATCCAGTAAGCTTCTGGACATCGTGCACTCGCACAGGGCGTTTCATTCGGAGAATAGTGCCGATCTTTTCTGGATTAGCGTCGATCCCTCGCTCGGAAACGAGAAAACCGAGTAACTTGCCACCAGGAACTCCGAATGTGCACTTTGATGGATTGAGCTTGATATCATACCTTCTGAGGTTGGCAAATGTTTCGGCGAGGTCAGCGAGCAGGTCGGAACCTTTTCGTGACTTGACGACGATATCATCCATATACGCTTCCACATTCCGACTGATTTGAGTGAGTAGACACTTCTGAATCATTCGCATAAATGTGGCTCCGGCATTCTTGAGGCCGAATGGCATGGTGATATAGTAGAAGCACCCGAATGGAGTGATGAAAGCTGTTTTTACCTCGTCGGGCCCGTACAGACGGATCTGGTGGTACCCGGAGTAGGCTTCTAGAAAAGACAATCTCTCGCATCCCGCGGTCGAGTCAACAATTTGATCTATGCGAGGGAGAGGAAAATGATCTTTCGGGCAGGCCCGGTTGATGTGCTTGAAATCAATGCACATTCGGAGTGATTTGTCCTTCTTAGGAACCATGACGACATTAGCGAGCCACTCGGAGTGGTATATCTCTCGGATAAATCCTGCCGCCAACAGTCGAGCCACTTCCTCACCAATGGCTTTTCTCTTCTAGACGGTGGACCGCCGAAGATGCTCTTTGACTGGTTTTGCTGATGAGTCGACTCTTAGGCGATGCTCAGCCAGTCCCCTGGGAACACCTGGCATGTCAGCAGGCTTCCATGCAAAAATGTCCCAGTTCTCACGGAGGAACTGGATGAGCGCTTCTTCCTATTTCGGGTCGAGTGTTGTGGAGATGTGGGTCGGAGCTGCATCGGGGTCGGTCGGGTGAATGTGAACAGGCTTCGTCTCACCGGACGACTGAAATGCAGATTCTGTGGTGGGTTTCTTGGATCGCAGCAAATCACTCGGATCTGCGTTTTGCTTGTATTCTTCAAACTCGACCGCTGTCACCTGGGAATCAGCAATCTTTGAGCCCTTCTGAAAGCACTCTTCTGCCTTTTTCCGATCACCGGTGACAGTGATCACTCCTTTGGGGCCGGGCATCTTCAATTTGAGGTACACGTAACATGGTCGAGCCATGAACCGTGCATAAGCTGGTCTCCCTAAAATGGCGTGATATGCACTCTGAAAATCCATGACCTCAAACGTCAACTTCTCTTTGCGAAAATGTTTCGAATCACCAAACACCACGTCCAGAGCTATTTGACCGAGTGACTCGGCTTTCTTCCCTGGTATAACTCCATGAAAGCTCATGTTACTGGCGCTCAGTCGGGACATCGGAATGCCCATTCCTTTCAGTGTGTCTGCATACAGCAAATTCAGCCCGCTACCACTGTCCATCAGCACTTTTGTCAGTCGAGTGCCTTCGACAACTGGATCGACCACCAAAGCTTGCCTCCCAGGGGTGGAAATATGAGTCGGGTGATCAGATTGGTCGAATGTGATGGGTGTTTGGGACCATTTCAGATAATTTGCTTTTGCTGGGGTAACCATGTTCACCTCGCGGTTAATGACTTTCAATCGACTCTTGCTTTCCACATCTGCAAAGATCATCAGAGTGGAGTTGACATGCGGATATCCTTCCTCACTGTCCTCCTTGTCTTCGGCCTTGTCCGACTCCTTTTCCTTGTCTTTAGACTGTTTTCCTTGAAACTGCTGGATCAGGAGTCGACATTGGCGAGTGGTATGCTTTGGGTAAATGATATTCCCCTCTTCGTCTTTCTTCGTGTGGATGTGACACGGCATATCCATCACGTCGTTCCCTTCTTTATCCTTTACCTTCTTAGGGTTCCAGGATCCTTTTGGTTTCCCCTTAAACTTTCCATGAGCCACGGCCAGAGCCTCTCCAGGAGCTGCCGGTTCAGCCTTCCGCTTCTGTTTCCGACTGGTGTTTCCTTTCTCCGACTGGCTCGGCTTATGCTTGCCGCTTCGGAGTCGGTCTTCTTCTTCACCGTTGGCGTACTTGGTAGCAATTTCCATCATCCGACTCAAGGTCATGTCACCGGTTCGACCAAATTTCAAACTCAATTCTCTGTTCTTGACACCATCTTTGAAGGCGCAGACTGCCTGATGATCAGACACATTCTCCACAGTATGGTGCAGAGTGATCCATCTCTGAATATACTCCCTGAGAGTCTCATTGGTCTTCTGCATGCAGACTTGCAGCTCCGTCAATCCAGCCGGTCGCTTGCAAGTTCCTTTAAACGTTCTGACAAACACTCGGGACAGATCTTCCCAAGTGTAAATACTGCTAGGAGGTAACTGACTCAACCACGCTCTGGCAGAACCTTCCAACATAAGGGGCAAATGCTTCATGGCCACCTCGTCATTCCCACCACCAATCTGAACTGCCACTCGGTAGTCCTCAAGCCAAGTTTCAGGCTTAGACTCACCGGTGAACTTGCTGACTCCTGTTGCCAACCTGAAATTGGGAGGAATCACTGCGGCTCTGATAGCTCTGCTGAAACATTCCGGACCAGAAATGTGCACTCGACTGCTCGTGGGCGCATCTCTGTCGAGTCCACCTCGATGGGCTCTGTTCCGGTCGACCAAGCCTTGCACGATAATGGATCGCGCGTCGAAGCCTGGTTCCCTGGGGTCGACTGGAACTCTTCGCCCCGCACTGAGCTGACGTCTGTCATCTTGCTGCCGAGGAGCGTAAGACCCACCCCTCGGAGGGGAAGTGGGCACTCGACGCCTATCATCTCGGTCGTGTCGGTCTCCATATTGGTCTCGCCGATTCTCGCGCCCCTCACGCCGCGGAGGCGATCTGGGACTGTGAGTCGACTGAACCGTATTCGCAGCGACGGATCGACTGTGAATTCTGTTGCGCGACTGCGACACGGCTGAATTCTGATCTCCTGCTGCCCGGAGCAGATCTCTGATCTGCATCAAGCCTCTGCCAGCTTCCGACTGAGAGGGCTGAATGGACTCTGCTATACGGGTCGCAGCTGCTAAATTCTGGATTGGGGTTCGATATACCTGAGTCGGCGGGAAGAGTTGACGTCGACTGGCGTCGGGAACTCGTTGCCGCGCGCGCTCGTCGAGTGCTCGCTGAAGATTCTCCAGGCGAGCGTGTTCGGCCAAATTGGCCAAACGTGCCTCCTCCAAGGCGCGAGCCTCGGGGGTTTCTCCTGCGATGGGAGTATGCAGGGCATCCATGTTCCTGCGGTGAACTTCTTCTCTTTGCAGAGAGTCGAGTGGCTCGGGCTGGTACTCTTCGTGGTCTCGTGCAGGGTCGCCTCCGTCGCCTGCCCCACCATCACGGGTGAAGCCAGGGGGGCTGCGAGGCCCGTCGACCATCAGGATTTCCGCCGCTGGATCACTGCTATCGCATTCGGATGCGGTCTTTACGGAGCCAGTCGACAGATCGAACAGGCCGTAGAGAGATTCGTCGGGCTCGATTGCCGCAACTTGGGTGGTGGCCGTCTGGCGAGCCACCGCGTGTCTCACCCACCGCTGAAGCCTCGACCGACCCGAGCGCTTGCGCTGGTGGGAGACCGGGAGGGCGGTCGATAGGGGAGTCGACCGATATGGGGTCGACGGCTGCCGCAGCAGAACGCCGCGGACACATGCGCGAAAATGCGTCGCACCGCGGACGAGGAACGCATCGACGTCGAGTGGAGCCTCCTGGAGCCAGGCGGAGTCGTCGGCGACGAAAGTGAGAGCACCGAGACGAATCTCTCGACCCTCGACCAAAACTCCAGCAGCTACCATGATGAAAGTACTCGGAAGAATCGCAACTTCTCCACAAAATCGCTAAAACACCGGCCCCACGGTGGGCGCCAACTGTCGTGGATCTAAGTCTGACAGTAGAGTGGGGGTAGGTATGGAGAGGCAAGGTCCTAGCTATGTAGAGGTTGTAAACACAAGAGATGTACGAGTTCAGGCCCTTCTCGGAGGAAGTAAAAGCCCTACGTCTCGGAGCCCGGAGGCGGTCGAGTGGATTATGTGTATATGGATTACAAGGTGCCGAACCCTTCTACCTGTGGAGGGGGGTGGCTTATATAGAGTGCGCCAGGACCCCAGCCAGCCCACGTAGGAGAGGGTTTAAGGTGCGTTAAGTCCGGGGCGTTACTGGTAACGCCCCACATAAAGTGTCTTTACTATCATAAAGTCTACTTAATTACAGACCGTTGCAGTGCAGAGTGCCTCTTGACCTTCTGGTGGTCGAGTGAGTCTTCGTGGTCGAGTCCTTCAAGTCAGTCGAGTGAGTCCCTCGTAGGTCGACTGGAAGGTGATTTCTCCTAAGGGTGTCCTTGGGCAGGGTACTTAGATCAGGTCTGTGACCCTACCCTAGGTACATGACTCCATCAGGAGAGACAGACACCCGCTAGCCACCTTATGCAACTAGTGCACGTCAGTCGGTGGAACCAGTCTCACGTAAGAGTACGTGTAAGGTCGGTCCGGGCCGCTTCATCCCACGATGCCGCCGAATCAAGATAAGACTAGTAACGGCAAGCAAATTGACAAAATCGACGCCCACAACAACTTGTGTTCTACTCGTGCATAGAAACTACGCATGGACCTAGCTCATGATGCCACTGTTGGGGAACGTAGCATAAATTCAAAATTTTCTACGCATCACCAAGATCAATCTATGGAGTAATCTAGCAACGAGGGAAGGAGAGTGCATCTACATACCCTTGTAGATCGCTAAGCGAAAGCGTTCAAGTGAACGGGGTTGATGGAGTCATACTCGTCGTGATCCAAATCACCGATGATCCTAGTGCCGAACAGATGGCACCTCCGCGTTCAACACACGTACACCCCGGTGACGTCTCCTACGCCTTGATCCAGCAAGGGGAGAAGGAGAGGTTGGGGAAGACTCCATCCAGCAGCAGCACGACGGCGTGCTGGTGGTGGAGGAGCGCGGGACTCCAGCAGGGCTTCGCCAAGCACTACGAGAGACGAGGAGGAAGAGGGGTAGGGCTTCGCCAACACGGAGATTGAATCGCGTGTTGGGATGCCCCTTTGCCTCCACTGTATATAGGAGGAGAGGGAGGGCTGCGCCCCCACCTAGGGTTCCCACCCCAAGGGGTGCGACAGCCCTAGATCCCATCTAGGGTGGCGGCCACAAGGGGGAGAGGGGGAGGCGCACCTAGGGTGGGCCTTAGGGCCCATCTGCCCTAGGGTTTGCCCCCTTCCCCTCTTGGAGGCGCCTTGGGCCTTGGTGGGAGGCGCCCCAGCCTACCTAGGGGCTGGTCCCTTCCCACTATTGGCCCATGTAGGCCTCCGGGGCTGGTGGCCCCACCTGGTGGACCCCCGGACCCCTCCGGTGGTCCCGGTACACTACCGGTGATGCTCGGAACAATTTCGGTGGCCAAAACCATACTTCCTATATATCAATCTTTACCTCTGAACCATTCCGGAAATCCTCGTGACGTCCGGGATCTCATCCAGGACTCCGAACAACATTCAGTAACCGCATACATACTTTCTCTATAACCCTAGCGTCATCGAACCTTAAGTGTGTAGACCCTACGGGTTCGGGAGTCATGCAGACATGGCCGAGACAACTCTCCGGTCAATAACCAACAGCGGGATCTGGATACCCATGTTGGCTCCCACATGTTCCACGATGATCTCATCGGATGAACCACGATGTCAAGGACTTAATCAATCCCGTATACAATTCCCTTTGTCCATCGGTACGATACTTGCCCGAGATTCGATCGTCGGTATCCCGATACCTTGTTCAATCTCGTTACCGGCAAGTCTCTTTACTCATTCCATAACACATCATCCCGTGATCAACTCCTTGATCACATTGTGCACATTATGATGATGTCCTACCGAGTGGGCCCAGAGATACCTCTCCGTTTACACGGAGTGACAAATCCCAGTCTCGATTCGTGCCAACCCAACAGACACTTTCGGAGATACCTGTAGTGTACCTTTATAGCCACCCAGTTACTTGTGACGTTCGGCACATCCAAAGCACTTCTACGGTATCCGGGAGTTGCACAATCTCATGGTCTAAGGAAATGATACTTGACATTAGAAAAGCTTTAGCATACGAACTACACGATCTTTGTGCTAGGCTTAGGATTGGGTCTCGTCCATCACATCATTCTCCTAATGATGTGATCCCGTTATCAACGACATCCAATGTCCATGGTCAGGAAAGCGTAACCATCTATTGATCAACGAGCTAGTCAACTAGAGGCTTACTAGGGACATGGTGTTGTCTATGTATCCACACATGTATCTGAGTTTCCTATCAATACAATTCTAGCATGGATAATAAACGATTATCATGAACAAGGAAATATAATAATAACCAATTTATTATTGCCTCTAGGGCATATTTCCAACAGCTAAACCCTAACCGCCCTCGAAAAGGATGCATCCACAGGTGCCGCACAACATTGCCGTTGCTTCATCAAGGGGCCGCGCGCCGCATTCACCCTTCTGCCCAACCCTTCCTCCTTGGTCAATTTCACCTGCAACATCATGCCGACTGCCATTCAATACTACTATATCCCCTCGTTGGCTATGGTTGTTGGGCAAAAGACATAAATTTGACCTCAGGGCGAAACTATTTCACAAACTAAACTATGTTTGAAAGTATTTCACCCAGCTGACCCCTAATGTGCAGCGCCTAAAGGCAAGGCCCTACACTCTATTGTGCAGCGCCTAACACATAGGCGCCACACTGTGCAGCGTCTAACTGTAAAGAGTTGCACTACACTGTGCAGCGTCTAGCTGTAAGGAGTTGCATAGTAGAGTGCAGCGCCATACTGTTGGGAGCTGCACAAAAGGGTCAGCGGTGTGAAATAACAGTCTAGTTTGTGAAATACTTTCGCTTTAAGATCAAATTTGTCAATTCTGCCTGGTTGTTACCTCTACATCCTTCTAACGCACCGAGGCTTGGCCTCCTCTCTCTCTCTCTCTCTCTAGCATGGCATGCTAATGAACACAAATGGGACGGATTAAATACTTATGAATATTCGCGACGTTGTAATTCGATGCAGAGAGAGCATGATCAGCTCCATAAAATGTTCTGTTTGGGATTATAATTTGGTGAACGCCACGTGTTTGGTATTTTCCCTACAAAAAAGTAAATTTCCTCATAGCTCATGGAAGATGCCAGGTTTATTTTAGGTGCATATAGTTAAGAGTTAGCTGCATAAAGGCTCTTGAATAGGTAAACTCGAACTTACAAAATTGAATGCAACTGTAGTATTTTTATCATTTTCTTTTCAAATTTGTAAAGCCTCAAAAATCCGACCATGGTATTGTCATTGTGAACCTGGCCCTCTGCAGCCTGCATTCCCTTCGCCTAGAGGTGCACATTGCCAATGTCGGCGCACCCGCTCACTCCACATAACCGTGCATCCGCGGGATGGAGCCGATGGATCCTTAAATCACATAGCGGTCAACAGAGAAAGGAAAAGACGGGAGAAAAACTTTCATTGCCGCAAGGCACATGGAAGCATTCCACTCGTTCCTTTTGCCCGTGGCAACACACAGGCATATATTGTGCTAGTTAAGATCGACACAATGACGTGGTTAAGCAAAATTCGTTACACATCAGAGTGTTGCATGAAAATTAAAGCACAGTAGACATTTCAACAACGAAAAAAGAATGTCCTTCCAAATTACTTGTAAATCCAACAATCTACACGACAATGTGATTGGCTTTTCCTTCATCCAACAGCAAGGCCTAGACCGGATCGGAAGGGGTACGTGTCCACCGCGTCGGGCGTCGGCGATGGAGACGCGGCGCTCCGGTGCTCGGATCGGGGATGGGCGCGCCGCACTGGAGCATGCATGCCATTTGCCGCCGCGGCAAAAGGTTGGACGGCCCGCGTCCTTCCAGCTGGCTAATAATCTCGCTCGCCCGATCGCGATCGGGACCGCGGCATGGCGCCGTCCATCTGCGCTGCACCGCACAGGAACCTCATTCCCATTCGCTTGGTTGGATGAGATGAGATGGGATGGGACGCAGCGCGAACAAATGCATCTTCGGCTTGCCGGAGAAAAATGAGCGACCGGAAATGTGCCTCCGGGAATTCTGTTGGTTGGATTCGATGTGTTGGGCGACTGACTGGACTGCCTGCCTACGTGAAAGCATATAAATCCGGAGTATGTATAAAAAGAAGAAGTTGCTGAGATCGAGTAGCCTACGATGTAGCGTACGTATAAGTGAGAATTTTTCATGTATAGGTGTATGAGCTGCCCGTTGCATGTTAGTTGGACAAGCTTATAACAGACAACGGAATCCGAAATCCGTAATCCCAAATCTCGAGAGGGCACGATCGATATCTTAGTTTGTTGTCAGCATATTATTGCTCTCCATATATGCATGCACCCGCCAAAACCTATCTAATCCCAGACACTGGTGAGCCGGCCAAACTCATGAGAGATACTCTAGCAGCTAGCAAGGCGATGTTTTCTTGAACAATGCTATCACAGTGATGTAATTCAGAAAAGTTGGAATGTAGTGGTGGATTACTTTTACTCACATGACATTCACCAGCACGTCTCTTGTCACCAGGTTCAGTGGTGGACAAATTAACACAAGAGTCCAAATTAGTGTTCTAGATAGATCAACTTCTTTTAGCCTTTTATTAGGTTTCCCTCGACGTCCAAGTTCCACCTTTTGCATCGGAGGAAAAGCCAGCCATTGCCGGCAAAAGGCAAGAGGAACGAACAAAGCAGAGAGAAGCATCAAGCTTGTGCGGTAAGGCGTGACGGAACGATGCATTAGGGTGACGGCGAAACCTTGTGGATATGTCGGCAACTTGCTTCGATCTCTTTCTTCGTGCTGGATGCTGATTAGGTGTGAGTTTGAACATTTTGCTCGCCGTCGCACTCCAGGCGCAAATCAGTGGCTCGTGATCAATGTAAAAAAGATGAATGCTGAGAGTTGAGTAGCCGCATTTAGCTACTAGCATAATGCTCCATATGGGCATTGTCTCTGCTTTACCATATATTCTCTACTTTCAGTGGGCTTTCTGTTGTACCCAAAAGCATACGGTTTTCTGGTAATGGTAGTTGTCACGTAGTCATTTTATAATTTAATGGACTGTGGTAGCTATTTACAGACAGACAACCAGACAGTAGTTAACCTTGCCGAGACCCAATACAGTTTCAAACCTATGAAACCAACAAAAACTACTGGTAGTATCATGGCAAATGTTGCAGCCTTCAAGGGAATGTAGACAGTCGAACAACTTGATTTTCATGGAAATGTTTTCTTCTGGAGATGCCTAAGACTTTCTTATCTGCAAATCATGATTCTGCTGCTTTCTGGAGAAGCTGGACGCACCCTCCAACTAGGCGATTGCACAGCTAATTCTGGCTCTGGAACCATCAGACTGAGGATTTTGGCGGTGTCCGCACCTGCAGCCCACATGCCTATGGGACTGGCACTAGCCCTTGTGGTGCGACATCAGTGCTGGATTGGGTCTGATCTGATCCTATGTCTAACCTAGCTAGACACAGCATTGCGCAAAGCATATTTCGCACAATTAAAAGGAGTAAAGTATGACTAGGACGCAGGAAAAAGGAGGCACCGATCGAAGCAAACTTGGGAGCAGCTTGCCACTTGAACGCGGAGAAAGCTTTGGTGTAGCTTTCTTGCACTCCTGAAAGCCACACTGAGCCGAGCTCTTATCGACAATCGGCATGGCCGTGTAGACGTGTCCACTGAGAGGAAGTTCCTTGAACCAGGACTGTAGTAGGCATGAACTCTGAGCTTAGCTCCACCGACGCTGAAACTGACGCTGTGCGTGCGCTCACAGCCTCACAAAGCAGATAGTGTGAAACCGGGCACGCTGGCGATGGCGAGGACCATGAACAGTGCACGGACCGAAGACATCTCCCGGATTTTGGGAATCCAGGGCGTCCGATGAGCTGCCACCGAGCTGCGCTGATGGCGAGCGTAACATGCCCAGGTCCATGGCACCAGTTGAGCTGATGAGGACTGGTGATCAGGTCGAGCTTGTCCCGGTCTGAGTGTCCTGGAGCACCTACTACTGATTGACAGCCGGTTCGCTGGTGATAAGCTGGTGCGGTCCAGTCTACAGCGTGATTCGAACGGACGTGTCTCGCACGTAGCCGCGTTTAAGGGCAGTTCGATTGTCTAAGCCATGACTTGCTCTCCTCTAGCTGTAGTA
Source organism: Triticum aestivum (assembly GCF_018294505.1). Lineage (NCBI taxonomy): Eukaryota > Viridiplantae > Streptophyta > Magnoliopsida > Poales > Poaceae > Triticum > Triticum aestivum. Next base: position 450,778,040 of record NC_057806.1, read on the forward strand.
GGGAATGCAGTAGTAGGTTAGTAGTAGTAGTAGTACATCCGACATTCATCCGCGTGCATTTCGTAGAATATACTCGCGACATGATGGCGCAGAAATGAAGGCTGTTTCCCCTCGCTCTCTCTGGCCAGATCCGCGAGCAGTCAGCGTGGACGCAGGACATGGCACTTATCAGGTTTGAACGAGTCAAAAGGGCCACATCGCCTCACCCTCTCCAGTCGACCAACCGGCCATCAACTCGTGGCTGCTCGTGACGGGCGGCGATTGGTTGGCCCAATCATGCATGCATGGACGCCGTCGATCGGCCTCTCTCTCGGCGTCGCGCACGCGCTGCGGCTCCGTCTCCATGCCTGCACCACCACGGCGGCTGATGGAGGAGCACATGGATGATGGGCTGGCGTCGTCAGGGTCAGGTGCATGCACGCGCTGCGTGGCAAGGCGTGGCATGGCATGGCACGGGCGCGGCGAGCGAGCGCCCGGGCGCGACATGGTAACGTGTGGCACGCGGCGGCATTGGATGCGCCCGCGCCCGCCCGCCCGCCACCACCGCGTTAATTATTTGCCTCATGCGGAGACACAGCGCCGCCCGGCCGGACCACCACGGGCACGGGCGCACGGGATGGACTACGTCGTCCATTGCTACTCTACTAGTGGTACCATGTAGTACGTGCTACAGGAGCAGGTGCATGCGGGGGTGCGGTAGACGGCGACGGGGACCGGACCGCAGAGTGATTTGGCATCCACCGATATACTGAGAGCAGTCTTGCATGCGACTAAGACTCGATGCTATATCTATAAAATCTTACATTAAGATATGTGTAAAAAAATTAGTTTTTTTCTTCTTGCATGTTTATATCGCCACACCCGATAGATCCGTGACATCGCATGTAGGTAGTACCTCAAAGGAAAGAGAGAGATGCGTGGCATGCCTTGCCGCCTTGTGTTCGTGTCTGTAACTTTTATCTAGATGGACAGAGACTTCTGTAACTTTAGGGGCCATGTTAATGTTACGCGAGTCTTTTTCTGCGCTAGATCGATCGCCTGGCCGCCGGGTCAAACGCCGCACTAAATCGATGGTTGGTCAAGACAGGAGGTTTTTTTTTCTAGTGTCCATTTCCTGTTTGGGGGTGTCGCTGGTGTGGTATCCTACTGTGGGGTGATTCGTTCGCCCCAACCGACACATTAAATTCCTGCATGTTATGGCTACGTGGTGCACCTTGACCTCTTCTGCGCTGACAGCTTGGGGGATCTTTGTCATCAGGCGATCATGCATATGGGCGACGGCGATCATTATTAATCTACATGTATGGGTCAAGGAAGAGCTTAAGGTTGCCCTTGCTTGGCGTGCATTTGCCGACCTAGGAGCATCTACAACCGGGTGTCTCAAATCCCCTTGTATGACCGAGCGGACGGCCCGGTCAGTGATTAGTTAGAAAAACCAGGTCTAAATAGATATGTCAAATTGGTCTCAAACGCCTGGGCTAACTGACACGCCTCTTATCCAGCCCAAAACATGGGACGAATATGAAGAGGCCCAGGAGCGATCGGGTGTGTCTGTCACGTCGGACTTGGCCCATGCTGGCCCAAACCCACATATATTCGTCCACATCCCCTCAACGAGCCAAACCCTAGCCACTCCACTCGACTCCGCCACCTAAGCTCCCGTCAAGCGATTTCTGACTTTCTTCGGCATGGCGGGCAGCGAATCCGATGAGGACTAGTACAGATTCGTCGACTGGGATGTTACCCCATGCGGTTTGGAGGAGGCAATGGTCGTCTGCATTGCACTCCGCCGCTCCCGGAAGAACTACACCGGCCTGATGGCGAGCTTTGTTCGGCACGAGTCGATTGCATTCGCGCATTGGGCACTTGGATCCTCCGGGCTGGATCGTAACAGTTCTCTTGAGAGCCTTCCAATCTCCCTTTCCCCATCACCAGTCCGCGGGAGTATGAGTTCTACCGGGACCGGTGTACCCGCCGTGGGAAGGAGAGAATGAGGGCAATTGAGGCCTGCCTCGCTGCCGACATGGCGGCAGCGGCGGCGCTAGTGGCTGCAAAGGACGAAGACATCCGAGAAGCGGCAACGGAGGAACACACGCGCCCTCACCTGAGAGCAGACTCGGGCGGTTCCGTGCCATGGCCAGACTATCCCAAGGAGGATAAGGAGAACAACGACGGGTCGCACAACTTTGGCGATGAGCAGATCCGGCTCGATCCGTACCGCGTCTTTGATAACTACTTCCACAAGGACGGCAAGGGTGCTGCTACCTCTTGAGCACTGCGTTGGTTTTCCATTGAAGAGGAAAGGGTGATGCACTAGAGCAGCGTAAGTATTTCCCTCAGTTTTTGAGAACTAAGATATCAATCCAGTAGGAGGCCACACACGAGTCCCTCGCACCTACACAAACAAATAAATGCTCGCAACCAACGCGATAAAGGGGTTGTCAATCCCTTCACGGTCACCTACGAGAGTGAGATCTGATAGATATGATAAGATAATATTTTTGGTATTTTTATGATAAAGAGAAATAAAGATGTAAGTAAAATAAATGGCAAAGGAAATAACTAAGTATTGGAAGATTAATATGATGGAAAATAGACCCGGAGGCCATAGGTTTCACTAGAGGCTTCTCTCGAGAGCATAAGTATTATGGTGGGTGAACAAATTACTGTTAAGCAATTGACAGAATTGAGCATAGTTATGAGAATATCTAGGTATGATCATGTACATAGGCATCACGTCCGAGACAAGTAGATCGACTCCTGCCTGCATCTACTATTATTACACACACATCGACCCCTATCCAGCATGCATCTAAAGTATTAAGTTCAAGAGAACAGAGTAATGCTTTAAGCAAGATGACATGACGTAGAGGGATAAACTCATGCAATATGATATAAACCCCATCTTGTTATCCTCGATGGCAACAATACAATACGTGCCTTGCTGCCCCTACTGTCACTGGGAAAGGACATCACAAGATTGAACTCAAAGCCAAGCACTTCTCCCATTGCAAGAAAGATCAATCTAGTAGGCCAAACCAAACTGATAATTCGAAAAGACTTGCAAAGATAACCAATCATACATAAAAGAATTCAGAGAAGATTCAAATATTGTTCATAGATAAACTTGATCATAAACCCACAATTCATCGGTCTCAACAAACACACCGCAAAAGAGATTACATCGAATAGATCTCCACAAGAGAGGGGGAGAACTTTGTATTGAGATCCAAAAAGAGAGAAGAAGTTATCTAGCTAATAACTATGGACCCGTAGGTCTGAAGTAAACTACTCACACTTCATCGGAGAGGCTATGATGTTGATGTAGAAGCCCTCCGTGATCGATACCCCCTCCGGCGGAGCTCCGAAAAAGGCCCCAAGATGGGATCTCGTGGATACAGAAAGTTACGGCGGTGGAATTAGGCTTTTGGCTCCGTATCTGGTAGCTTGGGGGGTATGTAGGTATATATAGGAGGAAGGAGTACGTCAGTGGAGCAACGTGGGCCTCAGAGGGTGGAGGGCGCGCCTGGGGGGTAGGCGCGCCCCCTACCTCATGCCTTCCTCGTTGGTTGCTCGACGTAGGGTCCAAGTCCTCTGGATCATGTTCGTTCCGAAAATCATGTTCCCGAAGGTTTCATTCCGTTTGGACTCCGTTTGATATTCTTTTTCTGCGAAACCATAAAATAGGAAAAAACAGCAATTCTGGGTTGGGCCTCTGGTTAACAGGTTAGTCCCAAAAATAATATTAAAGTGTATAATAAAGCCCAATAATATCCAAAATAGGATATAATATAGCATGAAACAATAAAAAATTATAGATACGTTGGAGACGTATCAGGTGCCTGGAAGGGCAAAGGAAGCCATGGATGATCTTCTCCACAGCTACCATGTATGATAAACATACCAGAATTTGGTAGTCCGACGGCATATTCCGATGTAGTAGTCGTACAATGTGTGTAATGCATCGTTTACGTAGTTGAATGAGTTTGTATGGATTTGACATATGCTAATTGAGGTGTTCGGTTATGAGAAGTGAAATTTGAAGTGTGACCGGGCAGTGCTAGCGGACGTGTCCGTGGGCGTTTTTTTTTTGCATGGTAATACGTGTCTCATTTATATCATAAAGATCATAGTACAAGTCACGTATACACGGACCTGACAAAACTGAACGTTAGCCTATGCACAAAGGAAGATCAGGGCTGACAGATCCTCTGAACTTGAAATCAATGCCCGTCACCTACCTTTGGCACCACCACAGCAGCCACCAAAGAGAAAAAATGACGGGTCACCTCCTCACCCGAGCTCGACGCGGCTCCATCGCTGATATGCAGCCTTGCAGATCTCGAAGCTGGCCCACCAAAGGTGAAACCATTACCGTTGAATGAATCGGACTGGGGCTACACCTCGGACACGCCATCAAGCACCATATGTGGCAGCTCTGCACAACTAAGACATCGGAGGAGTAAATCATATCTGTCATCCACGAACCATGAACCAAGCACACCTTCCATCGTCTTTCAGATGTCGTCCATGCAACCCACAATCTGTATCTTCTCCTGGACTACCTCCCAAGCTCCGCGTCTACGCTGGAGCAAACGATGTCGAAACGGCGGAACCCGGGGACACTAGGTCGACCACGAGGATGACGCCGCCGCCACACCATCCTTACTTGAATAGACTGATTTTTAAATTCATCCCTAACCATAGGACCGATAGCCTCGTCAGGGAAGGATCTGAAAAATCTTTATTCAGCGCCGTCATCACCGCCGCCGAAGTCAAGACGATGAGCAACCTAAAACACCTAGATTGTGAGGGCCTAAAAATGATTCAAACGCGTAGATTCGATGCCTCTCCTCACCTCCAACAATCGAGGTCGTCAGCGGAGGGGAGCCGCCGAAGGTGGCGCTGAAAGATTGGCCTCTGGCGACGGCCAGGGTTGCAGCCGCCAGGCACCCACCACAGGAAAGAACGCCCGCGGGTTTGCCAAGTCCGATTTAGATACTCTAACGCATGCCGGTTTGCTAGCTTATCCTCCCATCGACTGACATTAATTTTGGCAATCTCCCTCATCTCAGATTAATCTTAGACTACCCACAATGAAAGTAACATAGGTAGTAACATCACACATATCTAGATAAAAATAGATGATGTGGCAAGCAATAAATGAAGAAAGAGAGTCATGTTGTAACATAACTAGTTACTACTAGTATGAGTAACATCACACATATCAAGGCAAGATGAGTCTATAGCATAATAAATAAAGTGTTGCATGTTACCACACATATGTTACTCCCCACTATAGAGGTAGTAACATAGCTAGTCTTACTCGCTACGTTAGCCAGCCGTGGGGACGGACGACCGCCACCCAACATTTCGCATGATGATTCAATGCCAATGGCGACATGCACGTGCTTCGACATACGTACTACCTCTGGATAACCATCACTATGCAACGGAAGAGCAGGATTAACACTGTCGTCGGGTGCCCCAGGGAGCGGGCCGCCGCCGCTGGGGAGCTGGAGCCAAGGTGACCCATGGGCGATACGGCGGGGCCAAATGATTGTCCGAAACATCCGTGGTCTCTAGATCATTGCCCAAATAATTCACAACAGATCCACGATCCAGCACGTGGATATCCCACATGGCCTCGTCTCCACCCGGTCAACCACCCCAGTTAACAATCCCCAGCACTGATACGCTCAGGTTACAATTACGGCGCACATCAATACGTACACTTGAGCACCTTTTGATCGGCGGCGAGCCTATAAATTCGCACCCGCCCTGCTGCATTTTCACTCACACTGACTACTCAAACGCACAGCAAGCGCTTGCAGAGAAGCCATAGAGCGACCTGAGATAAGTTCTAGCACTAGGCGCCGCAGCACAGGCTCGAGGGCTAGAAATGGGGCCGGCTTCGTCGTTCCCGATCATCGACATGGGGCTGCTGGCCGGGGAGGAGCGGCCCGCGGCCATGGACCGGCTGCATGACGCATGCGAGAACTGGGGATTCTTCCAGGTGAATATGCAACTCCATAACTCGATATATAGTCGACAACAATTTGCATGAATAGTTTTGTGCCGTTCTTGTTGACTTGTACGTTGATTTCTTCTTGACAGTAGGAAGAGGAAATTCAAAACCTCCAAAAATAATCGATGGAATTTTTCCAATAGAATTGATACTGTGGACTTGAGGTTGTTTCCTCGAAAAGTGTACCGTATGCTCATTACCATTAACATGAAAGTGACATGGCCTTTGTTGTAATCAATAACAGCCCCTGCAGTATACAAAAAGGGTCTTCCAAGAATAATAGACATACTATCGTCCTCGGGAATATCAAGAATAACAAAGTCCGTTAAAATAGTAACGTTTGCAACCACAACAGGCACATCCTCACAAATACCGACATGTATAGCAGTTGATTTATCAGCCATTTGCAAAGATATTTCAGTAGGTGTCAACTTATTCAAATCAAGTCTACGATATAAAGAGAGAGGCATAACACTAACACCGGCTCCAAGATCACATAAAGTAGTTTTAACATAGTTTCTTTTAATGGAGCATGGCATAATGGGTACTCCTGGATCTCCAAGTTTCTTTGTTATTCCACCTTTAAAAGTATAATTAGCAAGCATGGTGGAAATTTCACCTTCCGGTATCTTTCTTTTATTAGTAACAATATCTTTCATATACTTAGCATAAGGATTCATTTTGAGCATATCAGTTAATCGCATACGCAAAAAGATAGGTCTAATCATTTCAGCAAAGTGCTCAAAATCCTCATAATCCTTTTTCTTGGATGGTTTGGGAGGAAAATGCATGGGTTTCTGAACCCATGGTTCTCTTTCTTTACCATGTTTCCTAGCAACAAAGTCTCTTTTATCATAACATTGATTCTTTGATTGTGGGTTATCAAGATCAACAACAGGTTCAATTTCTATATCATTATCATTGCTAGGTTGAGAATCAACATGAACATTATCATTAGTTTCAGGTTCATTACCAGATTGTGTTTTAGTATCAGAAATAGAAATATCACTTGGATTCTCAGGTGTTTCAGCAATAGGTTCACTAGAAGCATGCAAAGTCCTATCATTCCTCTTTTTCTTCCTTTTAGAAGGACTAGGTGCATGTATATTATTTCTCTGAGAATCATGCTCAATTCTCTTAGGGTGGCCTTCAGGATACAAAGGTTCCTGAGTCATTTTACCATTTCTAGTAGCCACTCTAACAGCAAAATCATTATTCTTACTATTCAATTCATTGAGCAAATCATTTTGAGCTTTAAGTACTTGTTCTACTTGAGTGGTAACCATAGAAGCATATTTACTAATAAGTTTAAGTTCACCTTTGACATTAGCCATATAATCACTCAAGTGTTCAAGCATATCAGCACTGCGTTTTAATTCTCTACCAAAATAAGCATTGAAGTCTTCTTGCTAACCATAAATTTATCAAACTCATCTAAGCATGGCCTAGCAAACTTAGTAAATGGGATTTCAGCTTTATCATATCTATAGAGAGAATTTACCTTTACTACCTGTGTCAGGTTATCAAGACCATGTGTTTCTTCAATAGGTGATGAATTAAAACCATATATTTCTTCAACAGGCGGTGATGGGGTTATGTACCTAGGGTAGGGTCATGGACCTGATCCAAGTAATTTACCCCAGGACATCCTTAGAAGAGGTCGCCTTCCAGTCGACCAACGAGGATTCACTCGACTGGCCTGAAGGACTCGACCACGAAGACTCACTCGACCATCAGGAGGTCAAGAGGCACTCTGCACTGCAACGGCCTGTAATCAAGTAGACTTTATGATAGTAAAGGCACTTTATGTGGGGCGTTACCAGTAACGCCCCAGACTTAACTCACCTTGAACCCTCTCCTACGTGGGCTGGCTGGGGGTCCTGGCCACTCTATATAAGCCACCCTCCTCCACAGGCAGAGGGGTTCGGCACCTTGTAATTCATACATTCATAATCCACTCGACCGCCTCCGGGCTCCGAGACGTAGGGCTGTTACTTCTTCCGAGAAGGGCCTGAACTCGTACATCCTTCGTGCTTACAACCTCTCCATAGCTAGGACCTTGCCTCTCCATACCTACCCCCCACTCTACTGTCAGGCTTAGAACCACGACAGTTGGCGCCCACCGTGGGGCAGGTGTTTTAGCGATTTTGTGGAGAAGTTGCGATTCTTCCGAGTACTTTCATCATGGTGTCTGCTGGAGTTTTGGTCGAGGGTCAAGAGATCCGTCTCGGCACTCTCACCTTCATCGCCGACGACTCCGCATGGCTCCAGGAGGCTCCACTCAACGTAGATGCGCTCCCCGTCCGCGGTGCGATGCATTTTCGCGCATGTGTCCGCGGCGTTTTGCTGCGGCAACCATCGACCCAATATCGGTCGGCTCCTCCATCGTCCACCCTCCCGGTCTCCCGCCAGCGCAAGCGCTCAGGCCGGTCGAGGCTTCAGCGATGGCTGAGTCACGCGGTGGCTCGCCAATCGGCCACTACACAAGTTGCGGCAATCGAGCCCAACGAATCTCTCTACGGCTTGTTCGGTCAGTCGACTGGTCCCGGAGAGACTGCATCCGAGTGCGGAAGCAGTGATCCAGCGGCGGAAATCTTGATGGTCGACGGGCCCCACAGTCCTCCTGGCTTCGCCCGTGGTGGTGGAGCAGGTGACGGCGGCGACCCTGCACGAGACTACGAAGAGTACCAGCCCGAGCCACTCGACCCTCTGCAAAGAGAAGAGCTTCGCCGCAGGAACGAGGATCCCCTGCGTATTCCCATCGCAGGAGAAACCCCCGAGGCTCGTGCCTTGGAGGAGGCGCGTCTGGCCAATTTGGCCGAGCGCACTCGACTGGAGAACCTTCAGCGAGCACTCGACGAGCGCGCGCGGCAACGAATTCCCGACACCAGTCGACGTCAACTCTTCCCGCCGACTCAGGTATATCGAACCCCAATTCAGAATTTAGCAGCTGCGACCCGTATAGCAGAGTCCATTCAGCCTTCGCAGTCGGAAGCTGGCAGAGGTTTGCTGCAGATCAGGGATCTGCTCCGGGCAGCAGGAGATCAGAATTCAGCCGTGTCTCAGTCGCGCAACAGAATTCACAGTCGATCTGTCACTGTGAATACGGTTCAGTCGGCTCACAGCCCCAGATCGCCTCCGCGGCGCGAAGGGCGTGAGAATCGGCGAGATCAATATGGCGACAGACTCGACCGAGATGATAGGCGTCGAGTGCCCTATTCCCCTCCGAGGGGTGGGTCTTACGCTCCTCGGCAGCCAGATGATAGGCGTCAGTACAGTACTGGGCGTAGGATTCCAGTTGACCCCAGAGAGCCAGGCTTCGACGCGCGATCCATTATCGTGCAAGGGTTGGTCGACCGGAACAGAGCCCATCGAGGCGCACTCGACAGAGATGTACCCACGAGCAGTCGAGTACATGTTTCTGGTCCTGAATGTTTCAGCAGAGCTATCAGAGCCGCAGTTATCCCCCCCAATTTCAGGTTGGCAACAGGAGTCAGCAAGTTCACTGGCGAGTCTAAGCCTGAAACTTGGCTTGAAGACTACCGAGTGGCAGTTCAGATCGGTGGTGGGAACGACGAGGTGGCCATGAAGCATTTGCCCCTCATGTTGGAAGGTTCTGCCAGGGCATGGTTGACTCAATTACCTCCTAGCAGCATTTACACTTGGGAAGATCTGTCCCGAGTGTTCGTCAGAACGTTTGAAGGGACTTGCAAGCGACCAGCGGGATTGACAGAGTTGCAAGTCTGCGTGCAGAAAACTAATGAGACTCTCAGAGAGTATATTCAGAGGTGGATCACTTTGCACCACACTGTGGAAAATGTCTCTGATCATCAGGCAGTATGCGCCTTCAAAGACGGCGTCAAGAACAGAGAACTGAGTTTGAAATTTGGTCGAACCGGTGACATGACCTTGAGTCGGATGATGGAGATTGCTACCAAGTACGCCAACGGCGAAGAAGAAGACCGACCCCGAAGCAGCTCCGACCCGCATCTCCACAACACTCGACCCAAAATAGGAAGAAGCGCTCATCCAGTTCCTCCGTGAGAACTGGGACATTTTTGCATGGAAGCCCGCTGACATGCCAGGTGTTCCCAGGGGACTGGCTGAGCATCGCCTAAGAGTCGACTCGTCTGCAAAACCAGTCAAAGAGCATCTTCGGCGGTCCGCCGTCCAGAAGAGAAAGGCCATCGGTGAAGAAGTGGCTCGACTGTTGGCGGCAGGATTTATCCGAGAGATATACCACTCCGAGTGGCTCGCTAATGTCGTCATGGTTCCTAAGAAGGACAAGTCGCTCCGAATGTGCATTGATTTCAAGCACATCAACCGGGCCTGCCCGAAAGATCACTTTCCTCTCCCTCGCATAGATCAAATTGTTGACTCGACCGCGGGATGCGAGAGGTTGTCTTTTTTGGATGCTTACTCCGGGTACCACCAGATCCGTCTGTACGCGCCCGATGAGGTAAAAACAGCTTTCATCACTCCATTCGGGTGCTTCTGCTATATCACCATGCCATTCGGCCTCAAGAATGCCGGAGCCACATTTATGCGAATGATTCAGAAGTGTCTACTCACCCAAATCAGTCGGAATGTGGAAGCTTATATGGATGATATTGTTGTCAAGTCACGAAAAGGTTCCGACCTGCTCGCTGACCTCACCGAAACATTTGCCAACCTCAGAAGGTATGATATCAAGCTCAATCCATCAAAGTGCACATTTGGAGTTCCTGGTGGCAAGTTACTCGGTTTTCTCATTTCCGAACGGGGAATCAACGCTAACCCAGAGAAGATTGGCACTATTCTCCGAATGAAACGCCCTGTGCGAGTGCACGATGTCCAGAAGCTCACTGGATGCTTGGCCGCATTAAGTCGATTCATCTCACGACTCGGTGAAAAGGCACTGCCTCTTTACCGACTGATGAAGAAGGCTGACAAGTTCGAGTGGACTCCAGAAGCTGATGCAGCGTTTGCCGAGCTAAAAGCTCTGCTCTCCACCCAGCCGGTGCTTGCTGCTCCAATCAGCAAAGAGCCTCTGTTGCTCTACATCGCAGCCACAGGACAAGTCGTCAGTACTGTGCTAACGGTCGAGCGGGAAGAAGAAGGAAAAGCTCTCAAAGTTCAGCGCCCAGTGTATTATTTGTCTGAAGTCTTGACTCCATCCAAGCAGAGATATCCTCATTATCAGAAGCTTGTGTATGGAATATACATGACCACAAAGAAGGTTGCTCATTATTTCTCTGACCATTCCATCACAGTCGTCAGCGACGCTCCACTATCAGAGAT